>NC_136427.1:152601217-153016217 GCF_052849685.1 Lactuca virosa | reverse complement strand
CAAAAATAAAATATAAGCAAATATGAGTAAAACATTTCAATGTTTTTATATGAGTAAAACATTTCAATATGATGTTAGAAACTTTGTCTCTATTATAATTGATATATACATTTTGTTTTGTTTTGTTTTATTTCAAACTCATTGTTAAGAGCATGGTTGTATCAAACGTTTGGAAGCTTGTATCTTTTAGTTTTTAACAAAAAATTCGATTCAAACAAAAATTTCATTTTAAACTATGAGCGTTTTGCTTTTAGTTTAAATTAAAAAATTTAAATCTAAAAGATTTTTCATATAACGTTTAGAAAAAATTATTGGGTTTTTTTCAATCATATTCCATAATTGCTCTTATAAATATATTTACATATTTATCTTTTTCTAAAACAATTATTTTTTTATGTAATTTTTATATATTTCAAAAACTTGCAACTAGTTTTGTTAAACATTCATAAAACAAATAAAATTTATAGCTTCGAACTAAAAACCTCGTGTGATCACATCATTTTTTCAAAAAAAAAAATTTAATTTAAATCAGCTTCCGTAAAAGGAGATAACCACAAGTACCTATTTTATTGAAAGAAAAAAATTAAGTTTACAATTTATAACCATTATCTATAACTTTGATTTTGGTTCTTACAAAAACCTAGACCTTTTCATACAACGTTTTCCATCTTTGTATTATATATTATAATAAGTTTTGAATTATTTCATTTCACATTAACCACGTAAACACGATCCTTTTAATTTAATTAATCTTTTTACCAACTACAACGTTTGACATGTATAATATGATTTTTAAATTCCATTTTAATGTTTTGACTATTTCTAGTCTTCTACAATCGAGTTAGGTAAAATTCTTCCACTTCTTTGCCAACCCACATTGTAAATATATAATTAGTTAGTGATATTAAATTAGTAAATTATTTATATTTTATATAATCCATGTTTTAGTCAAATTGACGGATACCATTTTTTGGATTCAACTATAAGACTACTTTCTAAGCTTGGATCATCTCTTTATTAGTATTTGAATTTTATATTTAAATGTATTTCATAAAAAAAATTCAAGTTTTACAAACATTGTCTATGATCTAGATATATTTTTTTGTCTTTTTTTAAAAAGAAAAATTTTCCTTATAATTATTAACAAAGGATACACAAGATGTATATATACACAATAATATACTAAACCCTTGAGACTTTGGCACATATACATAGTTAGACTTAGTCCATCTATACTAGGTTTGATGTGTGCTGGCAAACAAAGGATAGGACCAACCCGAAGCTTGGAATGTAGAAAGGAAAGAATTATTGTGCAAGAATGGGTTTAGTAAAAATGTCTGCAAGTTAATCATTTGTAGAGATGAATTGAACTTTTAGTTTCTTCTATGTTACTTTCTCTCGAACAAAGTAGGAGTCAGCCTCGATGAGTTTTGTGTGAGCATGGAACATTAGGTTTGCAAATAAGTAGGCAGAGCCGAGATTATCATACCATAAATAAAAGGGGAACTTAAAGAAGAACATGAAGTTCAGTAAGAGATCGTAAACCAGGTTATCTCAATGTTGGCTAGAGCTTTGCCCTTTGATTCTGTAGAGGAGTAAGAGTGTCTAATGCTTGTGAGAAGACCATGATATTATTATGTTGGAGCCAAGAAAGATAGGAAACCTCCAGTTGAACATATATCATCTACATAACCTTCCCAATCAGAATTTGTGAAAGATTTGAAAGCTTTCTTGAGGCCTTTTTGTAGCCAAGGTAAAGTAGGTAAATGCCTCTAACATAATATGATATATGATGCAACAATAATCCATGAGAGGTGATGCCTTGAAGATAGCACAGAATGCATCCAACAGTAGACCAATGAACATTTGAGGCTAATTTATTTGTTGGAAAACCTTGTTGATAGTGAAAGAAAGATTATGTCGAGTCTGTTGGATTTCGTTAATAAATCTGCAAAATAAGTAATTAGTAATTAATCATGTTGGTTGATTGAGGCTCATGTTTGACACGATTCCCTTAAACATATTTGTCGTTTATTCCCAAGGTACAACAGCCAAAGCAGTATGTATAGCTAGATCTGACCACTTGCATAAAAAGATCGTCGAAAATTGTATGTAGAGAGAAAGAGAAGAGAGTATCCAATGCCGTGTATCAGAATGAGAAGCAAATATCTCTTTATATAGTAGTGTATCAGAATTTCGAAGTTGCATTCGTGTTCGCAGGTCACGCCCACACACGTGTTTGTTAAATTTTGTCCACAAAATTCATGATTTGCACCCCCCCCCCCCCACGCGTATTGGTGTTGGAGTAAAACCATACATAGAAGCTTGTAAACCCATTACACATCTATGTTTATAAACCCACAAAGAGTTTGCTCCTTTTTTCTATGTGGGACACATTCCCACACCCACTTTATTTGCTAATTTTATTTCCAAATACTCATCTTTGCGCATCGATATTTCATTCACACATTCTCCGTTTTGGATATAACATATATTGTTTCGAAGCTCTCATGAGGGAGAACATAACCCGCTAGGTGTTAATAAAATATATAATATATATCTATATTTATATGTATCCAAAGTTTAATAAAAATACTTAATTTTTATTAAATTTCCAATAGAATCAAGGTTACATATTGAAGTGGTCCCACAACCTGACGGTTTCGGGTAGGATCAGGAAGTAGTTTTCTATATTCCTTAGAAGGATGTAGACATGAGGCCATTGGGGATTGCATTGGCTTAGCATCAAACAAAACTTTTTGAATTATCTTGATGATGTATAGATTTGGTAAGAGTAATATACTAGAACCAGACTATAATACTTATTCACCCAAAATATAATACAAGGGGTACAAGTCCTTTATAATTATTCAGAGGATATGAGTAGTGATTATGCTTGAAGCTTCCATAGAGTGTTGTCGCTAATGATAACGTTGTCAACATTGATGATCATGTATAAGAGCACATTCCCATATGCATATATGAATAGAGAAACGCTAGTCTTGGAAATAATAAATCCAAAAAGAAAGCAAAGCATGTGAGAGATGTTGAAACCAAGCGCTAGGAGCATGTTTGGGTCCATAAAGATAGTGGTGAATGCAGTAATCAAAAAATGAAATTGCTACCAATTGAAAGGGAATTTACACCTTACGTGTCTAGTCCATCTCCATTGTTGTTCAATACGATGAAGTCAAGCTAGGAAATCATAGAGTCAATAATATCTAACTATTGGTTTAAATAACTCTTATAATTATATGTTTATCGAATATAATGTTATTTGGCGTTCATAAACTTAACAATGTGTGTTATTCTTTCAAATATATATCATACCTCAGTCATCATACTCATCGTTTAAAGAATTAATGCAACAAATGAATACAAAAGGCTAAATACTTCATATGTATATAATAATATACATTTTTTAATTAAATAAAATGAAATACAATATATCGTGAACCCATAAACTAAACGTTAATGGACTCAGGAAAACTCGATGAAGTTGGTGTAACACCTGGTTTCCCAGAATGTTCTTGAATATTAAGTTGGATTTATTAAGTTTTGGGAGTTTCCCCTGGATAGTTGTGTGATGGGATGGAGGGGTGTCGCGCGACGAACTTTAATGAGGCTCGTGGCATGACGGCCCTGACGGGCCAAACCCTAATAGCCTCGGGATTTTGGCCTTATTTAAGTGCACAACTCTTTCGTCATGCATTTTTCTGGCCTCCATCTCTAGAGAATCTTTCTCAACCAAACCCTAGCCTCCTTTGTTGCTTGTGAGCTCATTTTGTTTCCTTGGTGGGATTTTGAAGAAAAATGTGGTGTTTTTGGTGCAGACAAGAAAGATCCAACCAAGCTCTTTCATTCTAATCATCTTCTGAACCTTGGGAAGGTATAAAGATTCAACTTTTATGCTCATATCTTTCTAGATCTAGGTTATCGGTGACTTGGAGGTCACTTTTGTCCCTTTGTATTCATGTTCTTGGAGATTAAGGAACTACATAACCTTGTATGGTGATGTTCTTGTTTTTGGACTTTCATCTTGGGAGAAAAAGACTATACATGTGGCCACAGTGGTGAATGTAAGTGCAACGTATTGGGGGTGGGGGGGGGATGCCCCCAATGAAATGAAATTTTTTACATATAAATTTGATTTAATTTGGATAAAAAATATTTTTAATAGAGAACTTTGTGTGTGCCCACAACCCATGAATATCCTGGAATCGCCACTGTGTGGCCATGCACTTGGTTTTGGCACTTTTTATGGAGTTGTGGACTTAAGGTTTATATTTGTAAGTGTTTTGTAACAGCCCGAAAATTGAGATAAAATTTTTCATTTAATAATTATAAAATTACAACCATATTTGTTTTTTCCAAAATTCCATTACATAAACTCATGTCCAAAAGATCAGAGTATCTAAAACAATAAGTGCGGAAATACTGGAGAGTACATGCTGCGCCATCAAGCCGGGCCCTTGCATGGGCCCAAAATCCTAAGTCCAAGTCCCTTCATAATGGCCTAAAGGTCTTTCCTTCATTAATGGGCCTAGCATCAAAATCCAATTCTATATGGGCCACAAGCCCCAACATGCCAACAATGGCCCAAATAATAAATTCAGGCCCACAAATCCAGCAAGTCCAGGCCAATTAGGGCCCAAAGGTCCGAAGCTCCACCGGAAGCCCAAGGCTCTCTGAAAGCGTACGTCCAACGTACCTCTTTAGTACGCTTAGCGTACTGGGTCTATGAGTTATACGCGCGGCGTACAACATAGTACTCCCAACGTACAAACTGTCTTGCATCCAACTGCATTAAGTTCTTAATGCATGAAGACTTTTCACTCATACTTCATATCCTAGTCGTTTTAAGGGTCCTAAGGTGTAAAGTTGACAACTTTATGCCTTTGCATGCCATATATGCTCCCAACTACCCATTATATCTTATTAAGACCTTTCCAAGGGTCTTAACTCATGCATGGAGCCATAGAAGTCATAAAGTTTGCATTTTTATGTTTTAATCAAGCCAAAGGACCTCAGATCTATCCTTCCTAACCTCTGGAGTTGCCCAAGCTCCCAATAGAGGATTTATGGACTCAAAAGATGACTTCTAGAAAACCCTAACTCAACAAACAACAAGGATAAGCAAGGAGAAAGCTTTTTACCTTCCAAAGCTCCCCAAGATACTCTAGATGTAGGAATCTCAAGCTCTTCCCACGTTCAAGACTTGAACACCACTTCCTTCTTCTTGAAAATCCACTAGAGTGGCCACCAAGAACACTTTAAGGCACAAAACTCACACTCTCTAGCAAAATAGGGTTTTAGGACGAAAAGAGGCTATGAAGGCTGATTAGGGTTTAGTCCAAATGAAATAAGTGTGTTTAAATAGTATCCAAGCCAAGAAATTAGGGTTTGGTCATTGGTCTCGTACGCCCCGCGTACGAGCCTCAGCCACCCGTTGCATGCACACGCGTACGCTAAGAGTAGTCATATGTATGCCCAGCGTAAGGAGGGTCCCTTTTTGCCAAAAATGAAATACTTTGAGGGTAAAATCGGGATACCTGGATTTCAGTGTTACACTTATTGATAAAGTTGGAAACTTTATCCATTAAGACCATTGTGCGAATCGAATATGAGGTTTGGGGTTTTGGACTTGAAGGATTAAGTCCTTAATAAGGAAGGTTGTTAAGCCAGATTCACAGTGCGATCAGATTCATAAATCATGGGGCGAGCTTGATGTATTCACAACAATTTGTTTCCTAGTGGTCACGGTGCAACCAGGAGTTGGTCGTGGTGTGATAACCATTGATTGTTGACCGTTGAATTTTTAACCATTTTTACTTTTGGTTAAACTAGAGTTTATAAGTCGTAGACTAAGGTTTAGCCTTTGATTGGTTTAGGTGGTTCGTTTAGTTGATTCTACGAGACTACAAGTAGTATTTAGCTCTTTGATTCAGGCGAGTCTTCTCACTATATTACTTATGTCATGATTGGAACCTTTTTGTGATGGATGTCTGTGTAATACTACGATAGGATTGTATGCTTAACTAGACTAGTAGTGTCTTGCTTGTTTTTGTTGGATTAGGTGTCTAAGCCCATAACTATAATTGGTATGTACTTGATTTGATTGTAGCATGGTCCTTTTGGGTTGCCTTCACCATAGCAACTTGACAGGATGACAAATGGAGAGAGAGTAGGATTTATTATTTGAAATAATAAATTGGTACTCAAAATGATTTTTATTAATATATTACAAGATTAATATATTATTTGGAAATCATATTATTTAATTAGTATTTAATCAGAAATTAATTTGGAATTAATTTTGGGATTAAAGGAACTGATTAAAAGAACGGGGAATGGTTTTGCAAATCATTGATAGTTGCAAAGTTGGGCTGATGGGCTCCTATGGGAGGACTGGACTAAATATATAGGAAGCCCAAGGCTTCTATTGTGGAGGTTCATGGACTGCTTAAGGCCTAAGCAAGGAAATTAGGGTTTCCACCTGAAAACCCTGGCAGCCTCAACTATATAAGGAACCCCTTAGCATGAGATTTTCGGCCTAACACTTTCTTGGAGAACCCTAGCCGAAAATTGTAGTGCTTCACCACCTCTCTCCTCTCATCCTTTTCTATTGGTGTTTGTGACTCCATTAGAGGTGCAACACTTGGGGCACTAAGCTTTCAAGAGTCAAGGATCTTCAAGGTGTTCTTGTTATTGCTACATAACAAGTGAGGTAATCATATAACCCTATTTTATACATGAAAATCGAAATTGTATGCTAGTCTATAGGGTTATTGTAACAACCCGTCATTTTCAAGTCAAACTTGTTCAAATAAAAGTCTAGACTACAACCATGTACAAGTGAATTCATCCCATAACATTTTTTTTACAATAAGAACTTTGAATGCCTAGAGTGCATGTCCATTTAACTTATATGCAAGTATATGTGGGAAACCATGTTGAGGTAGGCTAGTATAAGCTAAATACTTAACATAAAATCACACTAGATCAAACCAAACTTACACTAGTTCAAATAAGGGCTTATACTTCTTAATATATGATGATTCAATGTATAAATGTAGTTTTCGGTCTAGGGAATCTAATTCCAAAATCAAACCGTGAACACCTCCTTCTAGAAGACCTTGACCGAAAACCCTTTACCCTTGGACTTTAAGGCCGCAAACCCTTCACCATTTGACTTCTTGACCAAAATCCTTTTACTCTTGGACTTTAGGACCGCAAACACTTCCTTCAAGGAAGTGTGACTGAAAACATAAAGGTTTAAGGCCCACTAAGGCCGAAAACCCCATCTATATATAAGTGTTTGGCAGTAAACTCAATTCATTTCTCACTTTTCAAACCGTAAACACCCTTAGTTTGCTCTCAAAAGTCATACAGAATCTTCATATCTTCAAGAGTTTTCCACCCAGATCATCATAATCCCACCTAGAACACCAAGAACAATCTTCAAATCTTCATAATTTCACCAAGAACACGCCGAAAACTCCTCAAGCCCACCGAAAACCCCCCTTTTGCTCAACGAAAACGCCTAGCACACTCCAAATAATTCCAAATAAGTTTGTAAGTATTCCGTACATAGTTAAAGTGTTGTCTAACACTTTAATTATTATTTAAATTATTATTTAACCTATTATTTAAATTAATATCTTATTAATTTAAATACGACGTCAGATATAATTATTTTTAGGATAACGTTATTCGCACGTACGCTATCCTGAGGATCGTCTCTACAGTTTTGATATCCGAACGCGAACACGCAGTAGAGGTGAGTTCATACCCCCTACGTTTTTACTATTTTTCTATGTTTTTAGGGGGGAATACAAGTAAAACACAAGGACTCTTGTGTTAATATTCATACGATTTCAAACCATTTTAAACCATTTGCAATTGTTTTCAAACCGATTTATCGCTACATTTTATCATAATGAATTTATATACATTATTAACCCTTCTGTAACATCGAGCAAAAGGGTATCTTTCATGAATCACTTACTACCGTTTTATACACCCTGTTAAATTGCAAAGGTTTCATTTCATTACAGAGCATACATTTAAACTATAATAGGTATAGTTTGTGAATCACTACACTAATTTGCGAAGCACAACAAATGGAACAAGAATATACATTTAAACTATAATAGGTATAGTTTGGGAAACACTACACTATTTTACAAGTTCAAGAACGCTATACAGAAACAAGTATATAAACTATAATAGGTATAGTTTATGGAACACTACTCTATCTCACTATTTCAAGGATACACTACTAAATAATTATTTAAGTATAATTATTCTACAGTATAAGTGAACACTACTACACTACACGTAAACTAGTTAATACAGGGTTGTGAGACACTACTTCATTGTATCCATCAGGGTACAGGTCCAAGTCCTATAAATTATAACCAGAGTCTCCTGGAGGGAAAACATGAATTTGTGTATAGATCTATACGGGACTGACAATCCCGCACCTGGGCTACTTGCAACAACTAGGCGGCAGGCCTGGGGTGACAAATGTCATATCATTCTGACGCCGTAAGAACACCGTAGAGGTCACTAGGTCATATCAAGCATGGTTATATGAAACTCACAATAGTATCAACTAAAACATTTGTTTATGGGATTAACACTACTTCAAAGGTTTTATTTTAAAAGATGAAACTACAGTACATTATTTTACACTACATCTGGTGGATTTTATGAAATCATACAAAAGGTTTTCATACAAACACTACTACCAACACTATTACAGTCCACTAATTTTTCTAGTACAGAGTACACTAGTACAACATATGAATTCAAGAACATTCATGATATAGTTTTATTTATTAATAAGACTACGGTTTACTATTTCAGAGTACAGTAACAAACATACATTTTGGTCTTAAGGCCTAAGACTACACTTCATTCACTATAGAAAATATTGGATTTTTTGGAGGAACATACCAACATTTTTCAATGATCAATGACAAGATTTCTATCACAAAACATACTTATGAACTCGCCAACTTAAATGTTGATACACTTTCAAAATCACTTGTATTCTCATGGAACCGATAGACAGGTACGCTACAGGTTTTTGAGAAGACGGAGCTTATAGAGTCACGTCTTTTATAATTTTGCTATACCCTTTGATGTCCTACAAACTATGTACTGAACAGATGTAATCACTATATTTTATCAATGTAATGGTTGTGTTTGCTTTGATTACTATTATGCAATTGTTGTGATACTGTACATGACGTCCTCCGCCCCCGAACGTTTCCGTCGTTCCGGTTTGGGGGTGTGACAGTTATTGCTTTGGTATTCAATTTGCATGTTCAATAGAGAAAAACTTAGATCCAAAACAATTAGGGTTGCCTGATCACATAGGAATGTAGTAATGCTCAAAACCCATCAATTTTCTTGTATGTTTACACGCTTCGTCAGGATGATAGCAAGAACGACACGAAGTCGTGAGCTAAACAAACCCGAGGGATTACGGTGAAAGGACATAGACCCATTATTGATATGTACAATTATTTTTGTGGGTATGTGATCTTTTGGGGAACTCACTAAGCTTTGTGCTTACTGGTTTAAATTTAAAATGTTTCAGGTTATTCTAGCGGCAAAGGAAGGATGTGTTTTGATTGCATTGCATCCATGGATATATTTTGGAAACTCCCACACATTTGATTTTACTATCTTTATGACTATGATTTTTATTATGATTGGTCAAACCTGAACAAGTGGTTATTTACCTATCTTTGAGAATCAAATTGGAATGATTGCTTTTAAATTAAAAATGAAAAATTAGGTTTGAAATTTGGGACGTTACAGTTGGTGTCTTCATCCTTGAAGAAATGATGATGAAACCATTAGGAAAAAAATCAACCCTACACCCTAGTTACATTTTGTTGAAGGTGCACTAAAGTCTAGGGACTATGAGTATGGTAAAAGTCACCATTGATACAACGACTATTCCATATCCCTTCTTGGTAACCAACAACTATTTAGATCACTTACCATTCATTTTAACTACCTTGTATATGATGGGTTTTATAAATTACAAAAACAATGTACATGCGGAAAAATCACTTAACACTTAAGGATATATACAACCTATTGGATATATGTCTTTTAACAATTAATAGCAACATACTTATGAAACTATGAGAAATCCTAGCTATAATCGAAATTCACTAGTCAAGATTACATACCTTTGATATTGCACTAGTAAACAATATCCTTGAAACCCTTCTTGATCTTCAGAAAGCTAGAACCAAAATTATGGTCGCCTCTAATGGCTCACACCTAAACCCTAGAAACTAAAAGACAACTTTGAGAGTAAGAGAGAGAGGGAGAGAGAGAGAGAGAGAGAGAGAGAGAGAGAGAGAGAGAGAGAGAGAGAGAGAGAGAGAGAGAGAGAGAGAGAGAGAGAGAGAGAGAGATGAAAGAGGAGATTTCCGGCCAGAGGTTTCCAAGAGAAGAGATAGATTGAAAATCATACCTTAAGGGTCTATTTATACTTGTCGGGTAACTAGGATAAACTTTGATTTGAATTTGAAATAATATTAATTTAATCCAAATCAAGTGGTTATCATTATCAATATCTAAAGGCTTCCAGAAGCTCCCCATGGAGCCTCCAAAACCGTCCCAGTAAGGAAGGATCTAAAATCCTTCTTTTTGCTAAACTAGTAAGCAATTACAAATCAACCATCGTACATCCAATTAATTCCAAATTAAATCTAATCAATTCTAAATGACTTTAATCAAACTTTTAATTAATTTAATAATCACACTAAATTAATAAATCGTTTCCTCTTTCTCCAAATGACATTCTAAACTATTCTAGTTATGAGGACAACCCAAAATGACTTTGCTTTTGATTACCAATTTAGTAATGAGCTTAGACACCTTAATCCAACAATATCAGCAAAACAAACGACTAAGATTTCGAAATAAATATGTTTATATGTTGAAGAAATATGAAGAATCTAAAATATATATTTCCAACTTAAAAAAATAACATCAAATGAATCTTTGGGGTCAACATCATGAAGTATACCAAACAGATGGTCCTAAGTAACGTTTCTTATGTAAATATATTCAAAAAACATCATTTCATTCGACATCCAAAATCTGAAATTCGACGAATAAATTTATAATAAGTACTTCGTACTTTGAAAGAACAAATCAAACGACTCTTTTGGGGTCAACATCATTAAGCATACCATACAAACATGACCAAGTAACACTTTCTTGTGTAAAGGCTAAAAACAACATTTTATCTTAAGTCTGACGACCAAAATCCGAAGAAGTTTACAATACGTATTTCAGAAACCATAATTTAACATCAGCTCACTATATTGAGGTCTATCTCCAATAACATAACAAAGAGACAACCAACATAACATTTTAGTGTATGCAAATGGAAAATAAACAATATTTCAGGAGTCTGAAATGATGCACTTTGTCATAAACCTAACCAGATGGTAAAGAAACATACAAAAATCGAAGTAGATTTCGATAGAACGTCATAAAAAGGTATTATGTTCTTGAAAAACGAAAACAATCGACATATCACCGGTAGTGAGAGAAAATAGAAATAGAAAAAAATGAAATTTTTTAATGCAAATAAAACACCATACTTAATATACCACTTTACTATAAAGTGGATGGACCTAACATAGAGCTCAGGTACCAAGGGTTGCCTTTCAAAATTTTCAATCACATATAAATTTAGTGTAATACGTTGGTAATTCATTGGTGGTATGTCGGTATGGTAGTGACGGATACGTTGGTAATTCATTGGTAATACGTTGGTAGTGACGAATATCTCACAAATTAATACCTATAATATTTGTTAAATTAGTGATATAGTTTAGTATTAGTTAATATGCAAATTAAAAAAAATATGAATGTGAAATTTATTTTATTTTTTTATCCTCCCTAATCCCTATACTCAGTTATTTCCAATTTATCTACTTACTTTGAAATCATTTCCAATTTATCTAACAAAAACATGTTATTTTTTGTGAATATCCCACTTGTATCCTCAATTATTTATAACGACCTTGTAATCAAAGCATACATTTTTCAGGAGTTCCCTTCTGTTGACTTCCCATTTCACATGTGCAGAGTCTTAAAGGAATCGTAGTTGTTGGGCTTCCCATACCGGAGAAAACCAACAAATAGAACTGATTGCTTCAACCTCCATAGATTTAGTCATCTGTTTGTTATCAAACACACCCAGAAGAAAAAGAAGAATACGAAGAAGAAGATGGCTACAAATCTCCGGAGATTTAAGCGATTTGGTTCCGTATTCATCAACAATTCTTCTCCTCTCAGAGGATTATCTTCGTCTTCCGCCGTTTTGGGTTCTGTTGATGGTCAGGTGCAACAACCAGGAACTGGAACGGGGAAATCTATAAACCTTTACACTGCAATCAATCAAGCACTTCAAATAGCTTTAGATTCTGATCCTCGGTACCTTTTTCACTTTTGCTACCTCCTTTGATTATAATACTCTATGTCTGAATCCGGATATATTATTCCTTTCCTTTTTCCGATTTTGTGGCATGATCATTTTTGTCTAATTACTCGATTCCTATTTCTGATTCTTCACATGTGGGCCATGTAGGTTTAATAGAATCCCCTCTTCCGAATGGAATCGTAAAATTAGCATGGATTCTTAACTGATTTTTCATTTCTATTACCATATCATAACAAATTAAGCTAAATTGGGAACTAAAAATTCACATTTGGAATCACAGTTCTTATATATTTGGGGAAGATGTGGGTTTTGGTGGCGTCTTCCGTTGCACAACTGGATTGGCCGATCAATTTGGTAAACATAGGGTTTTCAACACCCCTCTATGCGAACAGGTAACTCTATCGATAAAAAATCTCTCACAATTTGACATTTTAAACCAACAAAAATCGTCATGAACTCTTTCATTTCTTGAAATAATTGGGAATCTTATGATATAACAATCACTACAAATGAAAAAGATCGGTGTTTCTGATTCAAGATTCTTTCTTTTACAACAGGGGATTGTTGGATTTGGTATTGGTCTAGCAGCAATGGTAAGTAAGTTCCTAATGATTTTGTACTCCAAAATCTTTTTCTGCATCTTCTCATATAATATAATGATTTTGTAACAGGGGAATCGAGCTATTGCAGAAATCCAGTTCGCAGATTACATTTTTCCTGCTTTTGATCAGGCATGTATCTTTAATTCTTTATTCTCCACTATGCTAATTTCTCACAAATTCACATCCAAATCTTTCAACATTTTTTGACTTTCTTCATTACTTTTCTTTTTTCTAGATTGTCAATGAAGCTGCGAAATTCAGATATCGAAGTGGTAACGAATTTAATTGTGGAGGTAACCAAAATTATCAAAAAAAAAAAAAAAACTTTCCTTTTTTCCCTTTTTTTTTTCGACTATCAAAATGATTATTTGTGGCTTATTAGGTTTAACAATAAGAACACCATATGGAGCTGTGGGACATGGAGGCCATTATCACTCGCAATCTCCCGAAGCTTTCTTTTGCCATGTTCCTGGTCTTAAGGTACTCGAACATTTGACCATTTTACCCTTATGAAAAATTCTTACGAAAAAATTTCTCATAGGTTGTTATACCTCGAAGCCCAAAGGAAGCAAAAGGATTGTTGTTATCAAGTATACGTGAACCAAATCCTGTTGTGTTTTTTGAACCAAAGGTCATTCATTGCTTTATAAAAAAAAAATTCCTTTTTTTTTTAATTTGTATTTTTATTTATGTGAAGTAAAGTTTTTATAATTTTTTGGAAGTTTAGTGGCTATACCGATTAGCTGTAGAAGAGGTTCCCGAAGGGGATTACATGTTACCTTTATCAGAAGCAGAGGTAATTAATTATATTTATGAATTTCCAAATTTACCCTTTTAGAAATTTAATTTTTTTTTGGAAAATTAGGTTATTCGAGAAGGTAGTGACATAACCCTAGTTGGTTGGGGAGCTCAGCTTGCCATAATGGAACAAGCTTGTGTTGATGCTGAAAAGGCAAGAAATTTTTATTTTTTTATTTTTTTTAACAGAAAAATAAATTATTATTAATAAAAAGGGACGATTTTATTAAACGTTGTTTTTTTTAACACAACAAAACGATTTCAAGTAGTGCTAAACTATAAAACTAATTGGTTATTTGTTTTCTAGACCGGATAAACTGTGAATTAGATAAAAGTAAATGACCGTTTTACCCTTACATTCCAACAAACAATTTTCTAATTTTTTTTTTTACAGGAAGGAATCTCTTGTGAACTTATAGATTTAAGAACCCTAATTCCATGGGACAAAGAAACAGTGGAAGCTTCAGTGAGGAAAACAGGAAGATTATTGGTACAAGATTTATATTTTTTATATAAAAAATATGTTGAATCTTGAATAATGAATAATGAATACACATTTGCTAATTATTTTATTTTTTTTAATTTATAGATTAGTCATGAAGCTCCAGTTACAGGTGGATTTGGTGCTGAAATCTCTGCATCAATTGTTGAACGTTGTTTCTTGAGAGTAAGTTACTTAATTAGACAATATGTTTTATATAATTTTCAAAACAAACGTTGAATTTTATATTTATTTTTATAATTAAAAAAATGGATACTTTTTTTTTTGTAGTTGGAAGCACCTGTTGCTAGAGTGTGTGGTTTGGACACTCCATTTCCTCTTGTTTTTGAGCCATTCTACATGCCTAACAAGAACAAGGTTAGAATGGTCTTTTGTCTTTATTTATTTATTTATTTTTTTCGTTAGTAATTATTATTGATGTACTTGGATCATGGGTGTAGATACTTGATGCGATAAAAGACACGGTTAATTACTAAAACGCCCTCGGTGATTCTTCCATGCAAAAACCAGGATGAGAGTGCAACCACCCGTTGTAATATATAGTTTATTTCTTGAAAAAAAAACATTTTGTATAACTTTTAAATTTTATCATCTTTGTAAACGGGTTATATGTAATGAAAACAACCAAAGTTAATATTTAATTTTATTTATTTCCCCATGACTAAATTCGTTCATTCTCTCTCTTTCAGCTTTTCTCTCATATTTAACTCTAAAATATAAAGATAATGTTACTGCCCAACAAAGTTACGTATAATGGTTTAAATGGTCCCTCGTGACTATTTTTTGCATTTTAAGGACATAAACTTGTTATTTACCGATTGGGAAAGTCATCTTACCCATTTTAGCAGGTTAACCTGCCTCGTCACTTGTCATGTATACATACTCGATGACACAGAAGCTGACACATGCAAAGAGTAATTACCGTCTTTAATTTCCACCAACACCCCAACAACCTTACACTGTCGATTCGATTGAGTCACACGCACAAGTCTCGAATTATAAGGGGACATACGCATGTGGGGTTTGAAGTAAAACAAATCTCAAACTTGTTTACCATATTCGGGCAAACAATCCTCTGGAAGAACCCTTAAAAAGCAACAATGTCGGCTCCACCACCTTCACCCGACTCTTTAAATTCTGGTGAAGACATCAACTACAATGTGCTCCACTCAATCTTCTGTGATTATGGTCTGAAGATTACAGAAAACCAAACTGAAATGAAAAGGTTGAAGGAGCAGCTTGGACAGGAGTATATCGTTTGCAGGATCGACCACATCAGTCTCCAGCACAAGCTGGATGACCATAATCAGAAGTTTAAAGTCGTTGGTGTTGCTATGGGTGGCATGATGGTGCGGATGCTCTTGTTGCCGGTGGTTGTGCTCCATTTCCTTGTTAAGCTTGGGTGATGGGTTGATCTGCAGCTAAGGCGGTTCGTGGTTAAGAAGGTTATTAGTATGTAGTGTTTGTGTTTTTTTTGTATTTGTATTTTTTTGGCGAAATATGTAAAAGACCTCTCTAAATGACAGACATTTTGTAAGTGAAATCCAATGATTAATGAAAGACCTATCTAAATGATAGGCATTTTGTAAAGTTGGGTGATGTACTTTGTTGATTGTTTTTTATCTTAATTACTTGTTAATTTTCATTGAATAATCCGTTGAAAGTGCAATAGTAATAGGAAGAAGGAAAAAGTAGGGATGTTAGGGACCCCACTTGCCTTGCAGAGTGGGGGTAATATAGTCTTTTACACGTACTACCCTTTCATATATACCAAGTTGTTTCATTCTAGCACATTGTTTTCTTCTTCAAATTGTAACACCCATAAAATTTGAGCCAAATTAAAACATTTGATTTCATTCAAAAACCATTAAGTTCATACATCTTGTTTTCAAAATAGTTTAAACATCAGAGTATCCCCCAGAACCATATTACATAAATCAAAAAAATGAGGAGCGGTACGATCACGCCTTCGCCTTGCCACGATCTCCTGAAGTACCTGAAACAATACACTGAACTGTAAGCCCAAAAGCTTAGTGAGTTACCCCCAAAATACCAACCACACATAAACATACTCATAACATATCACAAATAGAACAGCCATGCACATCGGGTCTACTGTGTGACTGGTCCGCCCGCACCGGGCCTTCAGTCCACCTGGTCCACCCTCCGAGTCTAGCCATGTACATCGAGTCTACAGTGTGATTGGTCCGCCCGCACCGGGCCTTCAATCCACCTGGTCCACTCTCTGAGTCTACAGTATGACTGGTCCGCCCACACCGGGCCTTCAGTCGGCCTGGTCCACTCTCCGAGCCTCGGCACGTCTGGTCCGCCCTCTTGGGGCCTTCAGCCTATCCGGACCGCTCGCTGGGTCTTCGGAATATCCGGTCCGCCCTGGGTATGTTGGCCTACAGCACAAAGCAGGACCCGCCTCAACCCAACCCCCATCAAACAACCATGTGTACATAAAACAATTAATCACATAACAAATCCTTCACCAGACAAACAGTCTAACAGATCACATAGCATATCAACATCCTAACCAGGATTCCGACCTAACCGGTCACTAGCATAAAATTACCCTATATACCGGGTACCGACCTTAACCAGGTCACTAACATAACATTACCCTATATACCGGGTATCGACCTTAACCAGGTCACTAACATAACACCATCCTAAATACCAGGATGCAGATCTAGCAAGGCAATAACATAACATAGAATACCCGGATTTCCATCCGATAAAGGGCCGGCCTTGGTGCCGTAGACCCTGTCGATATAGTGAGGATAACTCACCTGTAATTGCCGACTGAAGAGATACGACCAAGCTGCTCCGACCACCGACACGAACTTCACCACAGAACGCTACCAAAGAACCAATTCCAAAAATACGAAAATTACCAAAATACCCTTGGAAGTCAAACTGGTCAACTCTTGGTCAAAGTCAAAGTCCTCAGTCAAAGTCAACCTTCCTGGTTGACTCTACTCGCCGAGTCAACCCGTCGACTCGTCGAGTTCTTATACTCAGAAAACTCCCGTAACACAACTCAACTCGCCGAGTCGCCCCAAGACTCGTCGAGTTCAACGATCTCGGAATTCCATCCTGTCCAACTAACTGAGTCGCCAACCGACTCACTAATCCAAAGCTTTAACCAAAAGAGGTTGGGTTCTGCGACCAGACTCGCCAAGTCCAAGAACAGACTCGCCGAGTCCAAGGCAATCTTCAACAGACTCGCCGAGTTGTTCTTCCAACTCGCCGAGTCCATGCACATGTTCATACAACTTGCCGAGTACACCCATGTGACTCGCCGAGTCTCTCCAGTTCTCAATCCATACAGAGGCTTTTCGAGCCATGCAGGGGCTCCAATCCATAGATCCACTCTTCTACAGTCTAACCCTCACATAAAGTTGCAAACTTTACGTGAAACCAAGGAGATATAGGCCCAAAACACACTAGGGCTAGGGTTAAGGACTAGGGGGCTTCACCAACAACTCTTAAACAGAAGCTTTATGACAATTTGGACCATCACAAGCCTAGATCTGGAGTAGCAACCTCAGATCTAAACTCCAAACCCGAAATAGATCTCAAACAAGCTAAGGAACTCCAAATCAACCACCAAGGATGAACCCAAAAAGGAAATAGCTTAAGATAATGGCTCCTTACCTCTGAGATGTGCCCAAACTGATGTAGATCCCAGATCTACACAAGCCCCTTGATGCTAGCCTCTAATTTCTCAAGCTCCTTCCACCAAATTCCTCTTCCAAGCTCCAATCTCCTCAACAATGAAGTCTCACACGAAATTAGGGTTTTCTGGAACTCTCTGGGGGATTAGGAGGCTGGGAGGAGGACATAAAGTCCTTTAAATAGGGTGCAACCCTCGGGATTAGGGTTTTCCTTATTCCAGCACCAACTCGTCGAGTACATCTTCCGACTCGGCGAGTTGGCCACTTAACCCGCGATCAAATCCCGCTCCGACTCGACGAGTAGCATACCTACTCGTCGAGTAGCTTCCTTAATTTACACTTAGCACCCTCTAACTTCTTGCTTCTGAACTTAGGATGTTACACAAATACTCTCCACTTTGAAGATACATAATGAAGAACATGGAATGTGGATGTGGAGCTGAGGCTATAATAAGAACATCTCGTACTGCCAATAACCCAGGAAGACCCTTTTATGCATGCCCGAAAAAGGTAATTTACCATTTATTCAAATTTTGATGTTAACCATACTTTTTTTAAGATGTATTAATTCAAGCAAATAGTTGGAATCAGGATGCTCGTTCAGGTTTTATAGCTTGGGTTGATGAAACGCAGTGCAACAATGAATGTGTGATCATAAATGGGTTGTTTAAGTCGAACAAAAAGCTTCAAGCTGAGGTCTTTAATTTGAAGGTTTACCTAATATGTAGTTGGGTATTTTTTTTCTGTTTAATCATGTACAAGTTGTAATGAAGGTCAATTGAACCACTTGTTATGTAACTTGTAATGCACTTTGATGTGTTTTGAAACTTGTAATGTACTTTATTTCGTTTAAGTTGTTATATAACTTGTAATGTACTTTATTTCGTTTAAGTTGTTATCTTTTAGCTTTGATGTGTTTTGTATGCACGAAATATGAACAAGCAAATTATTGGACCACTTCTTAAACACACCAAATTCCGCTAATAAACAAAGTCAGTTACAACACAACCAAGTTAAAACATAACCACTTGTCCAATTCCAAACTTAATAACCTACTACAACCCAATTCCAAACTTAACATTTAAATCCAACCAAACACAACCAAGTTAAAAGATAACAACTTAAACGAAATAAGATCCTAATCATTAAGCTCCAATGGGTTTGCACTGGTATCTCCTTTCCCATCTTTGCCCTTCACCCTCTTAGCAAGTTTCATCTTTATGATTCTCTCTGATTTCTTTCTTTTAGATCTCCTTCCAGTTGCAACACCTTCTGTTCCTTGACCCTTTTGCCCTTCATGCACTGATTTTGTTCCACAACTTCCTGCATCAACACCTTTTTCATTGACACCTCCTGCTCCTTCACCATTTTCATTGACACCTGTTTTCCTTTTTTTAACATTTAGTTTGGGCCTCCTACCAACTAAATGTTATGCCCTTGAGGTCTTTCAACTTAAGGTTTTTGCCCTTGAGGTCTTTCAACTTAAGGACATGTGACCTTGTTATGCCCTACATTTTTACACACACTGCATGATATTTTTTTCCATGCCTTAGACACAGTGTGCCTTGGTAGCTTCTCTGATGCATCTCGTCTTCTGTTAACCTTTGTTCTACCTGTCATTCTTCTCTTCATTGGTGGAAGAGGTGGTATGAAGTCAGTAGGTGGCCACATATTGCTACCATTCATCCCCTGAATTAGATACTTATAGGTGTTCTTGTAGACTGCTCCATAGAGCATTGTATCAACATAACCACCAACATCACTATTGAGAAATGATATAGTTGCAACTGAATGCACACATCCATACCCATTAAGTTGCCACACTCTAAAAGTGCAAGTCTTCTTGTCCAGGTCAACAACATACGAATCAGCCATGTTTCTTGTTTCAAATTGGTTTAGACCACTTGGTAAAACCTGTCAATACCTAATGTAGACATAACATAAGTAATTACATACAATTATGAGTTTAAAGATTAGAAAGTACCTTTGAGCTTTTTTTTAATTGATTCAGTAGGAGTGTAATTGTTGGGCAAGGCTTGTAATCAGGCCATGAACTACCTTTAATCTTTAAATTGTATATTCTCTCCATAACATACAATCTAATCTCCTCTAACATGGTAATGATTGGCTTTTTCCTAGCATCCCTTATGACACTGTTGAAGCTCTCAGATAATCCATTCTCCACTACATCACACATCTTTCCCTTTTGAAAAAATGCTCTACTCCAAGATTTGGGATTTGTTTCCATAAGATAAGCAAAGGCTGCAGTGTAACACCCCAAGTCCAGGTATACCTTGTGAACCCTAATCTATTGAGCATTTGTTTCATTTGGCCCTTTATAGAGAAAAAGTGATAAATAGGTACGTGGGGCGTACTAGAGTGTACTCTCAGCGTACTCATGTGCGTGCATTGGACGCGGAGGCCACCTAGTACGCTGGGCGTACCAGAGGGTACACTGGGCGTACTAGGCCCAGAATGAAAACCCTAATTTGAGGTGTGGACCTATATAAAGGAAGTGATGGCCTCATTCCTGGCCACCATTCCCAGACACCAAACCCCTCTTAACCCTAAATATTCGTCTTCTTAGCTTGAGAGTGCATTGGAGAGCTTGTGAGCATAATCTTGTGTTTTTAAAGAGGAGAAGGAGCTTTGGAGAAGAAGGGTGAGAGTCCAGGCTTTTGGATCTGAGCTTAGCAGTGAGGAAAGCTTCACATAGAGGTATAAAGCTTCAAGCTTTCTCGCTATTTTGTTTTGTGCATTATATGGAGTATTTTAGGGTTTTGTCCCAAAAGATGGAGACTTTATGAGATAATGAGCTCCAAAGACCTTGATATACCCCTTTTCAGTGTATTTTGTGGAATAGAGTGATAAAAATCCAATCTTGGACGTTAGGAGTAAGCCATGCATGAGATATGAGCTTCATGAGGAAAGAGGATGGATGTTTTGAGTGTTAGTGACCCAATCAGCCATGCAAACGCTTAAAGTCACTGACTTTATGGATTAAGAGACATTATGGAGTCCAGATCTGTGATATGAGCCAATGTCTTAACGGATTAAGACCAAAAACGTGAGGAGAGTGAAACTGGGATGTACGCTGGGCGTAATCCCAATACGCGTAGCGTAGAGGTCGAGCATCCCCGATGACTTGCATGACAGCCGAGTACGCCCAACGTAGAGAGCTGGTACGTGCAGCGTACTCCCTTGCGTTAACTTTCGGTTGACTTTTAGGGTTTGGTCAATTTGTGGACTATAAGGCCATAGAGGGGTAAAATTGTCTTTTTCCCTTCTGTGAGTTTGTAGAAGGGTTAGTTTAGCTTCAGTGAGAGCCTTATTAATTAGGGGTTATTATCGTTGTGTTAGGCGGAGGCTAGACCGGTGATTCGAGTTCGAGACTATCCGAGTTCTTACGAGGTGAGTCTTCTCACTATACTTGCCTTGAGTGGTAATCTATGTGTGACCGGAGGGTCTTATGTGCATATACTATGTATTGAGTTATCCTGCTTATTTGTCTTTGTGATATGTATGATGTGTATTAAATTGAGTTACTGAGTTGAGGGACCGGAGGGTCCATCTGAGTTGTGGGACCAGAGGGTCCCACTAAGACACATTTGACCAGAGGGTCTTATCTGAGTATAGCCATGAGAGGCTGATGATTTACGAGTGGGATTTTGGGGAACTCACTAAGCTTTGTGCTTACTGTGTTATGTGTTATGTGTTTCAGGTACTTCGCAGGATCTCGGTGTAACGCCCGTAGATCCGGGCTAGTCAATTTAGAGACAATAAGTGTCGAAAACGACTTTTTGATAAAATATTATTTAGAAGTATTAATCTTAACCAAGTTATAGTATATGTTACAAGGGTTTCGCACATATAAAGAACGCCGAAATCCGAGTTATAACGAAGGAGTTATGACCTGTCGAAGTTTCGCGACAAAACCGGCACGGCACCGGGAGACGTAAATAGTGAATTTACGATAGAGCGAATTTTAGCCTTAGCGATCTAAACGAAAGTCGTAGAATACGTTAAACCGAGAGCGTGCATGAAAAGAACGCCCAAATCTGACTTCGTATGATGAAGTTATGAATTTTCTAAGATTTGGCTTAGCAGTGCACGGACCGAAACTCGAATTTTAGTTCGAGCAGTTTTTGGCTTACGCGACCTAAATGAGAGTTGAAGATCTCATTAATAGGAACTCAACGATAAAAATACAAACGAAAACGGAGTCTGTATGAAGAAGTTACGAATTTTACGCGGACATTTAACAGTGTAATCTTCTCATACTATTAAATTTAAAATCGGTCGAGAATTAGCCGATGGGTCAAAAGGAAATTCGTAGATCTTGTCTTTACCTACGTGTGGATATAAAGAACGTCAAAAACGGAGTTCGTATGCGAAAGTTATGAATTTTTAAAGATTGGTTGTTTTACCTGCGTCCGGCGCCACGTGTCAGCACCACACTTCGCCTTAGAGCCTACGCAAGGCTCACGACGTGAGCACCCTTTCTCACGACGTGAATCGGCCCAGACAGCCTATAAATAGAGGCATAAATCACCCCCAAAACTCACACCTTTCATACTCTTTCTCTCCCATTACCCCCAAACCCTCTTCCCCCTTCCCTAGCACCTCCTAGGTGTTAGAGGCGAGTCCCGGAGCGCCGGAAGGCTCCGAGAAGAAGAGATTTCGGCTCGGAAGTTCTGCCCCTGCAGATCCCGGCTCCTAGCCAAACCCCTGGTAAGTGAGATATGCTTACCCTACCTTAAGTATAGCTTATGTTTAAATATAGTAATGTTATTAGGACCTTATAATAAATATTTGGGCTATTTTTATGAGTTATATGAGTGTCGTTGACCACTCGCGATACGGAGAATCTGGTTTAAAGGGCCGCATAGGGTTGTTGGATTTCAGAAGTGTTATATGCCAAAATAGTCCTGCCCTCCGGTGTTTTTATGTCTGGCCCCTGTCTGTACATAGTGGTTGGAAAATATTGTTTAAACGCTTATATAATAGTAATAATAGCTAGACTATTAATTAGTCGCGGTTAACGTCGGACTAAACTCTAGTGGTATTGATACTAGGTTTTGTCAAGGGATAATTGTTTTGAGATAACGAAGTGTTGTCCGAGTACCGAGTCACCACCCTACCAGGTGAGTGCATAGTTACTTTCATCTTACAGATAAATATGAAGTATTTTATATAAACTACGTGTTATGTGTGCATATTATCTGTATACTTGTTATCTATTCTGGATGAACGATTTTATACAAGTTTTATATGATTTAAACTGTATATTTATTTATATCTACGTAATATGTTGGGTAAAACATAGGTAGATGAAATATGAGGTGGATGATAAGTTGAGAGATGATATAGACCATGAGGTAAGGGTGAGAGGTGGACGATGTGAGAAGCCTTGTTCCCAAATGTTGGCCCCGTCATCTAGCAGAGTATGGATGACAACCACGGACTATTCTAGACAGTCCAGTGGAACACTAGCAGGCTCGCAACCTGTAGGTGTTGTGAACGATGTGTTCACCGGTGTACTCTAAACCCTGGCGACCATGCAGACTTGGTGCCTAAACCTTGGCGATCATGCAGATTTGGTGCCTAAACCCTGGCGACCATGCAGACTTGGTGCCTAAACCCTGGCGACTATGCAGACTTAGTGCCCGTTGTGTAAACCGTGGCAACGATGGACTTCGTGTCGATTCCTTAGGATGATCCTTAGGAATGAATGAACGAGGAATAGCTGATTCTTAGGGTAGATCCTTAAGAGTAAAGAAGATAATGGGGATGGGTAATTGGGTTGATTGTTTGATGTTTAAACATAATAATTATATTATTGTGGGTTGAAAACCCTATGTACTCACCAGGTTTCCCAACCTGACCCACTCAGTTTATTTGAATCACAGGTGTCGATATGAAGTTACATTACACTGAGAGATTAAGGAGATATAAGTCACTAATGATAATGAATGTAAGTTCTGTTTATGCTTATGTTTCTGTATTGACGATGACATCCCAATGTTTTAAAATGAATAAAATACATTTCTTCGGAAATGCTTTGATAACGTATTTATCATGTTTTTTTTCTGGGAACAAATTCCGCAACATTTTTATTAAAAGGGTACTCTGATTTTTATAAAGCATAAACAAAATCGGTCTTTTCTGGCCGTGAAAATGGGGATGTCACAGTTGGTATCAGAGCATTAGTTTAAGCGAACTAGGAATAAGGATTTATTTCTAGACTTAAACTTAGAATGCTAAGAGATGATCGTGAGGAGTGTGTCTAATAAAATTTAGGTAATACACCTGAATTGACACAAGCACTAGCTTATTTAGGGAAAATGCCTAACATGCTTTATGTGCTAAATGATTTATGATATGCATTATATGATCGAATCTATGGTCTGTTGCCGACCGGATCTGGAAACTTTATGTGTTCAGAATTCTAAACGTTTAATTACGGTATTAGAACTGGCATGTAACTTTTCGGAGTAATAAGGAGGATTACACGTCTAAATCTTCTCTATCTATATTCTCGTCTTGATGCGCTGAACGCATGCTTCCTTGAACGTAACGTAATGGTGAAGGCTCGTAGTAAATTGAGTAAATGGAGGAAATGAAAAGGCTTATGATAGTGAATGACACCTATCGGAAGATATCGTAAGAGTGGTATCTTGCCTTTAGAATATGTATGGTAAAATAACAGTGTGTTTAGAAGAGTACGATACGTCCGAAGTACACCTTCGATCGGCGGGATGATGGAACGATTGGTGTAATTCCTGAAGTTGTCCCATCGTATGAAGTTTCCACCGCCAACCGAGTTGAAGTAGAATTAATGATTGAACATACGCATGGAAGAAGTCCTAGTAGAGTCTAGGGAAATATTTATGATTATTTGGACACATTCGTATGTGTTAAATTGTTTGGTGCTGTTAAGAAATAAGAACTTGGGGACTGCGAGACAATACTTGGGACAAGTATGAGTAGGTGTGGATGGTAGTAGAGGCCTATACTACCGGAAGCACAGGACTCACACTTGGATCAGGGAAAGTCACAAGGTTACCAAGAAGCTAGTAATTGATTCCGTTTTGTTCATGTATGTCGTTACCATCATTTTGGTAATGACTAAGAAGATGATTGTTATTTCGACCCTAGTGGTCATATCAAATTGAGTCCGGCTACGATGAGTATGTTACGTGGTTCAGAGAACCAAGTTTGATGTAGCATCTGACTTAAGCCAAGAAGATTGAAGTAAAAGATAATCAAAGCAGTATCGCGCTCATAGTTAAAGAAGTTGGTAGCTAGAAATGATACATGTTGAAATGTGATTATATCACATTAGAACATGAAGAAAAGTATATTCCATTCCGGAATTTGACTCTAAGAGACCTGAGTCTAAGCATTGCAACATACGTTGAGAGGTCATTAGAACATGACCCATCGGTCTATTATGGAAATCGAATAACTTATCTTAAGTTTGTTAAGAAGAAAAAGGAGTCTCCAATAAGGATCGGGAGTGTAAATCAAAGGTCATGATTAAAGGTCTAACATGAGACAGAGAGCGGGAGCGAGATCGAGCGTCGCCTGTAGTCAAGAAGTCAAAGAGTTAGATACGCATTCGAAGGAACATAGAAGTTACGATTATTACCTAGGATGAAGAGATAACGTATGGAGTCATTATACAACCCTGTTTCGTTGATGATTCCGGGACATAATCATCCTAAGGGGGAGATAATTGTAACGCCCGTAGATCCGGGCTAGTCAATTTAGAGACAATAAGTGTCGAAAACGACTTTTTGATAGAAGATTATTTAGAAGGATTAATATTAACCAAGTTATAGTATATGTTACAAGGGTTCTGTACATATAAAGAACGCCGAAATCCGAGTTATAACGAAGGAGTTATGACCTGTCGAAGTTTCACGACAAAACCGGCACGGCACCGGGAGACGTAAATAGTGAATTTACGATAGAGCGACTTTTATCCTTAGAGATCTAAACGAAAGTCGTAGAATACATTAAACCGAGAGCGTGCACGAAAAGAACGCCCAAATCTGACTTCGTACGAGGAAGTTATGAATTATCTAAGATTTGGCTTAGCAGTGCACGGCCCGAAACTCGAATTTTAGTTCGAGCGGTTTTTGGCTTACGCGACCTAAATAAGAGTTGAAGATCTCATTAATAGAAACTCAACGATAAAAAGACAGACAAAAACGGAGTCTGTGTGAAGAAGTTACGAATTTTACGCGGACATTTAAGAGTGTAATCTTCTCATACTATTAAATTTAAAATTGATCGAGAATTAGCTAATGAATTCAAAAGGAAAGTTGTAGATCTTGTCTTTACCTATGTGTGGATATAAAGAACGTCAAAAACGGAGTTCGTATGCGAAAGTTATGAATTTTTAAAGATTGGCTGCTTTACCTGTGTCCGGCGCCACGTGTCAGCACCAGACTTCGCCTTGGAGCCTACGCAAGGCTCACGACGTGAGCTCCCTTTCTTACGACGTGAATCGGCCCAGACAGCCTATAAATAGAGGCGTAAATCACCCAAAAAACTCACACCTTTCATACTCTTTCTCTCCCATTACCCCCAAACCCTCTTCCCCCTTCCCTAGCACCTCCTAGGTGTTAGAGGCGAGTCCCGGAGCGCCGGAAGGCTCCGAGAAGAAGAGATTTCAGCTCGGAAGTTCTGCCCCTGCAGATCCCGGCTCCTAGCCAAACCCCTGGTAAGTGAGATATGCTTACCCTACCTTAAGTATAGCTTATGTTTAAATATAGTAATGTTATTAGGACCTTATAATAAATATTTGGGCTATTTTTATGAGTTATATAAGTGTCGTTGACCACTCGCGATACGGAGAATCTGGTTTAAAGGGCCGCATAGGGTTGTTGGATTTCAGAAGTGTTATATGCCAAAATAGTCCTGCCCTCCGGTGTTTTTATGTCTGGCCCCTGTCTGTACATAGTGGTTGGAAAATATTGTTTAAACGCTTATATAATAGTAATAATAGCTAGACTATTAATTAGTCGCGGTTAACGTCGGACTAAACTCTAGTGGTATTGATACTAGGTTTTGTCAAGGGATAATTGTTTTGAGATAACGAAGTGTTGTCCGAGTACCGAGTCACCACCCTACCAGGTGAGTGCATAGTTACTTTCATCTTACAGATAAATATGAAGTATTTTATATAAACTACGTGTTATGTGTGCATATTATCTGTATACTTGTTATCTATTCTGGATGAACGATTTTATACAAGTTTTATATGATTTAAACTGTATATTTATTTATATCTACGTAATATGTTGGGTAAAACATGGGTAGATGAAATATGAGGTGGATGATAAGTTGAGAGATGATATAGACCATGAGGTAAGGGTGAGAGGTGGACGATGTGAGAAGCCTTGTTCCCAAATGTTGGCCCCGTCATCTAGCAGAGTATGGATGACAACCACGGACTATTCTAGACAGTCCAGTGGAACACTAGCAGGCTCGCAACCTATAGGTGTTGTGAACGATGTGTTCACCGGTGTACTCTAAACCCTGGCGACCATGCAGACTTGGTGCCTAAACCTTGGCGATCATGCAGACTTGGTGCCTAAACCTTGGCGATCATGCAGACTTGGTGCCTAAACCCTGGCGACCATGCAGACTTGGTGCCTAAACCCTGGCGACTATGCAGACTTAGTGCCAGTTGTGTAAACCGTGGCAACGATGCACTTCGTGTCGATTCCTTAGGATGATCCTTAGGAATGAATGAACGAGGAATAGATGATTCTTAGGGTAGATCCTTAAGAGTAAAGAAGATAATGGGGATGGGTAATCGGGTTGATTTTTTGATGTTTAAACATAATAATATTATATTGGGTTTAAAACCCTATGTAGTCACCAGGTTTCCCAACCTGACCCACTCAGTTTATTTGAATCACAGGTGTCGATATGAAGTTACATTACACTGAGAGATTAAGGAGATATAAGTCACTAATGATAATGAATGTAAGTTTTGTTTATGTTTATGTTTATGTATTGACAATGACATCCCAATGTTTTAAAATGAATAAAATACATTTCTTCGGAAATGCTTTGATAACGTATTTATCATGTTTTTTTCTAGGAACAAATTCCGCAACATTTTTATTAAAAGGGTACTCTGATTTTTATAAAGCATAAACAAAATCGGTCTTTTCTGGCCGTTAAAATGGGGATGTCACACTCGGGAAGGCACCGGCTTGATTGTACACACGTCAGAGATTTGAGTCATGTTGTGAGAAGATCCGGGATTTGTTATATATTCAGTTTTTGGGATATGTGTTGGATGATTTGATACTATAACACTTTTTGAGATGTTTGAATTGAGAAAAATGTGTTTTGAAATTGAAAATTTTGGTTTAAAAATTTACGTTGTTACAAGTTGGTATCATAGCCTTGGTTTGAGGGATTCGGATGCACCTTCGGGTATATCTGGACTCAAACTGAGGATTTGAGAAAATTTTACCAAGGAAATGAAATTTTCTAAAAAGAGAAAGAGTTTTAAGAGAAATCGAGATGGAGCAGTGTGTACAATCAGCCAGAGCCCGAACGGTGATTTCCCTAAATACCCTTACTTAGTGTGTTATGAGATAATTATGATATGATAGTGATGCATGCTAGATAATAAGCTAGGTATTACATATCTTAGGGCTAGGGTTGCCTTATTTGTGATGCCTTAGTTTAGGAGTTGTTGTTATCTGTTATGTGCTTTGAGTATGTGCAAATGAGAATAGTGAACAGGAGCACTTAGAGAGAAAATTCCGAGACGAGAGTAGTCTGATACTGAGAGAGATAGAGTACTTGGGAATTAGAATCCTAGGAGGAGGATTTTGGGTGACTACAGGCCGGGTGTGGAAGGTAGTATTGGGCCCGTACTACTGAAAACACCAGATCTGTATGCAACCCAAGTAAGAATCCTTAGGAAGCTAAGGAACAAGTAGGAATGGGTGATCGAGTATGAGTATGCTCGAGCGAGTCTCTGATAATTTTGTGTTGTGTTTCAGAGGCATCATGGTGGGTACACGCCACAACCCCGAGCGTAGTGGGACCAGTGACGAGGAGATTCGGAGGATGATTCATGAGGAGGTGGCAGCAGCCATCCGAGCATAGATTCCTGAGATGTTTGGGTCTATCAAGACCACCCTGATTGAGACGTTTGATGACCGATACGATGCTATCACTGAGGCTGCTGCTGTTGCCGCCACTGCAGCTGTCGCCGCTGCTAGGCCACAGGTAGGTGACTCGTTGTTGTTCCGGGAGTTCAGCAACACGAAGCCACCAGAGTTTGATGGGACACAGCATCCGATTGTTGCGATGAGGTGGATCTCTAATATTGAGGGTTTTTTTACACATGTTCATGCCCAGATCACTTGAGAGTTCGGTTTGCGTTGAACCAGTTTCGCTTGGGGGCAAAGGACTGGTGGAAGTTCGTGACCGCCAGTTTCACCTCTGCAGATCATGCTGCAGTGACATGGGAGAGGTTTGTCAAGTTGTTCCAAGACGATTATGTTCCCACGGTGGAGAGGGAGTGGTTGGCACAGGAGTTTCTGTCTGTCAAGCAGAAGACAGAGTCAGTTACTGACATTTCGACGATGTTTCACGAAAGGGCGATGTTCTGCCCTGAGCACGTGTCCACTGAGCAGGCACGTGTAAGTCGATATTTGAGCATACTGAGGAGGGATATCCGAGAGTTCGTGGTGAACTCGTCGTACCGGACATTGGCCGAGCTTCAGGCCAATACCAGGAGGAGAGAGATTGAGCTTGAGTTGCAGACCAGGGAGGAGGAGGAGTCCCGGGGTAGGGACCGAAGACCAGTACAGTCGCAGCCGACGACGAAGCGGGATAAGCCCGCTGATACCAGTGCTGGGGGTCAGAAGGGCCGCACCTATGGCAAGTGCGGTAAGAGCCATGAGGGTTCATGTCGAGCGGGGATTTGTTACAAATGTGGCAAAGAGGGGCACATGGAGAAGGATTTCCCCAATGGGTTCTCGGTTAGCTTCCATTGCAACCAGACCGGCCACCGGAAGGCCGAGTGCCCTCAGCTCGTGCAGGGGTCAGCACAGGGATCTGCATCTGCTTCCTTGCGTGCTACTGAGAGTCGGCTAGCAAAGGCCGAGGTGTCGAGGGTTCGTGGGAGAGTCTTTCAGCTGACAGCGGAGGAGGTCCGCGCAGCACCTGACGTTGTGGCTGGTATGTATTCTTATTATTATTTTCTTGAGATATTCTTGTGCTTATATAGTGTTGTGTATAGGTACTTTCCTTGTGAATTCTGTACCTGCCTTGGTGTTATTTGACTCGGGTGCGAGTCGATCTTTTGTATCTGTAGCTTTTAGTCGCCACATCAGTATCCGACGTGAAGCGTTGAGTCGACCTCTGAGGGTTTCCATAGCCGACGAGCATGCAGTTTTTGTTACTGACGTGATCCGTCAGTGTACTCTGGAGATTTTTGGTGTTGAGTTTCCGATAGACCTGGTGCCAATCGCTATGGGTGATGTCTGTGTCATTGTGGGCATGGACTGGTTGAGTCGATTTGGAGCCATGATAGACTGCGAGCGTCAGTTGGTGACTATACGAGACCCTAGTGGGGGAGTGCTTACGGTGTACAGCAAGGGCACTAGGTCTGGATCAGCCTTCTGCTCTGCTTCCCGAGTGAGACAGAGTTTACAGCAGGGTTGCATGGGTTTTCTGGCATACGTGATGGATACAAGGGTTGCCGCTGAGAGACCGAGTTCTATATCTGAGGTTCCGATAGTGTGTGAGTTTGCTGATGTTTTCCCCGAGGAGTTGCCAGGTGTGCCTCCTGAGAGGCAGGTGGAGTTTCGGATTGATTTGATTCCGGGTGCGGCACCTATTGCCAAGGCACCCTGTCGCCTTGCGCCGCCAGAGATGCAGGAGTTATCCTCTCAGCTCCAGGAGCTACTGGGAAAAGGGTTCATTAGACCGAGTAGCTCACTGTGGGGAGCTCCGATCCTTTTTGTGAAGAAAAAGGATGGTTCACACCGGATGTGCATTGATTATCGGGAGCTGAACAAGTTGACGGTCAAGAAACGTTACCCACTTTCGAGGATCGATGATCTGTTCGATCAGTTGCAGGGGGCATCTTGGTTCTCCAAGATTGATCTGAGGTCCGGATATCATCAGATGAGAGTTTATGAGGAGGATATTCCGAAGACGGCCTTTAGGACTCGTTATGGGCACTATGAGTTTGTGGTGATGCCCTTCGGGCTCACCAACGCACCGGCAGCGTTCATGGACCTCATGAACCGGGTGTGTAGGCCCATGTTGGATCGATCGGTGATCGTGTTCATCAACGATATTCTTGTGTACTCGAGGTCCAGAGAACAGCACGAGGAGCATCTTAGAGAGGTTTTGGGAGTTTTGAGATCGGAGAGGCTATATGCTAAATTCTCCAAGTGTGACTTCTGGTTACGAGAGGTTCAGTTCCTAGGGCACCTCATTAATCAGAATGGGATAGTGGTCGACCCGGCCAAGATTGAGGCAATTATGCGATGGGAGGTGCCGAGATCTCCATCCGAGATCAGGAGTTTTCTGGGATTGACCGGTTATTATCCGAGATTTATCAGAGATTTCTCCAAGATTGCCATCCCCCTCACCAGGTTGACCCAGAAGGGCGTTACTTTTACTTGGGGTCCCGAGCAGCAGGCCTCATTTCAGACTCTTCGCCAGAGATTGTGCGAAGCCCCGTTGTTAGCCCTTCCCGAGGGAGTGGAGGACTTTGTGATTTTCTGTGATGCATCGATATCTGGGTTGGGTGCGGTACTGATGCAGAGGGGGCACGTGATAGCTTTCGCATCGAGGCAATTGAAGCCTCGTGAGACGAGATACCCCACCCACGATCTGGAGCTGGGGGCGGTGGTGTTCGCCCTCAAGATCTGGCGCCACTATTTGTACGGAGTCTGGTGTACCATATACACGGACCATAAGAGCCTGAAGTATCTCACGGATCAGCCCAACCTAAATATGAGACAGAGGAGGTGGTTGGATGTGGTGAAAGATTATGACTGCGAGATCTTGTACCATCCGGGCAAGGCTGATGTGGTAGCTGACGCCCTCAGCCGTAGAGCAGAGGGTGCTCCGATCCGAGATGTGTGTATGAGGATGACGGTGATGACTCCAGTCTTAGATACCATTCGGGAGGCCCAGGTGGAGGCCGTGAGACCGGAGAACCACAAGAGGGAACGGGTGATTGGGCAGGTGTCCGAGTTTATGACGGATAGTCAAGGGCTTATGACTTTCCGAGGGCGGATTTGGGTGCCCTACACGGGAGGAGCTCGACGTATACTGATGGAGGAGGCGCATAGATCGAGATTCTCGATCCATCCCGGGGCCACTAAGATGTATTTGGATCTGAAGAGAGATTATTAGTGGCCCTGTATGAAGAGGGATGCTTCTTGGGTAGTTGAGAGGTGCTTGACCTGCCGTCGGGTCAAGGCAGAGCACCAGCGCCCACATGGTCCATTGCAGCCACTGGAGATTCCCCAATGGAAGTGGGAACAGATCTCTATGGACTTCATCACCAAATTACCGAGGACTGCACGTGGAGTTGACGCAATTTGGGTGATAGTGGACCATTTGACGAAGAGTGCTCACTTTCTTGTTATTAGTGAGAGCTTTTATGCGGAGAAATTGATTGAGATGTATGTGAGAGAGGTGGTATCTTCGCATGGGGTGCCGATCTCGATAGTGTCAGATCGAGACGTGCGCTTCACTTCCAGATTCTGGAAGAAGTTTCACGAGGAGTAGGGCACGCGCCTGCATTTTAGTACGACATACCAGCCGCAGACGGACTGGCAGAGCGAGCGGACGATTCAGACACTTGAGGACATGCTGCGTGCCTGCGTCATGGACTTCGGAGGAAGTTGGGATACCTACTTACCGCTGGCTGAGTTTTCCCTTAACAACAGCCACCATTCGAGTATTGGTATGCCTCCCTTTGAGCTTTTGTATGGGAGAAGGTGTCGGACTCCTATTTGTTGGGGGGAGGTGGGACAGAGAGTGATAGGTGGCACCGAGATAGTGCTAAGGACGACTGAACAGATCCAACAGGTTAGACAGAGATTGCTGACGGCCCAGAGTCGCCAGAAGAGTTATGCGGACAGGCGACGATCCGAGCTAGAATTCCAAGTCAGAGATTTTGTCCTCCTGAAGGTATCCCAATGGAAAGGGGTGATCCGATTCAGGAAGCGGGGCAAGTTGGGGCCCCGATACGTCGGTCCTTTTAGAGTGACCGCCAGGGTAGGCAGAGTAGCCTACCGGTTGGAGTTACCTGCAGAGTTGAGTCAGATTCATAACACCTTCCATGTGTCCCAGTTGAGGAAGTGTGTAGCCGACGAGACGGCAGTGGTGCCATTAGAGGACATTCAGGTAGATGCGGGCCTGAATTATATTGAGAGACCGATTGCGATTTTGGGTCGGAGGGTTAAGGTTCTGAGAAACAAGGAAGTACCCCTGGTTCTGGTCCAGTGGCAGCATCGGAAGGGGTCCGAGTTGACTTGGGAGCCGGAGTCGGAGATGCGAGAGCAGCATCCTAAGCTATTTGCGGAGCATGACTTCGAGGGCGAAGTCTGATTCTAGTGGGGGAGAATTGTAACACCCCAAGTTCAGGTATACCTTGTGAACCCTAATCTATTGAGCATTTGTTTCATTTGGCCCTTTGTAGAGAAAAAGTGATAAATGGGTACGCGGGGCGTACTAGAGTGTACGCTCAGCGTACTCATGTACGTGCATTGGACGCAGAGGCCACCTAGTACGTTGGGCGTACCAGAAGGTACGCTGGGCGTACTAGGCCCATAATGAAAACCCTAATTTGAGGTGTGGCCCTATATAAAGGAAGTGATGGCCTCATTCCTGGCCACCATTCCCAGACACCAAACCCCTCCTAACCCTAAATATTCGTCTTCTTAGCTTGAGAGTGCATTGGAGAGCTTGTGAGCATAATCTTGTGTTTTTAAAGAGGAGAAGGAGCTTTGGAGAAGAAGGGTGAGAGTCCAGGCTTTTGGATCTGAGCTTAGCAGTGAGGAAAGCTTCACATAGAGGTATAAAGCTTCAATCTTTCTCACTATTTTGATTTGTGCATTATATGGAGTATTTTAGGGTTTTGTCCCAAAAGATGGAGACTTTATGAGATAATGAGCTCCACAGACCTTAATCTACCCCTTTTCAGTGTATTTTGTGGAATAGAGTGATAAAAATCCAATCTTGGACGTTATGAGTAAGCCATGCATGAGATATGAGCTTCATGAGGAAAGAGGATGGATGTTTTGAGTGTTAGTGACCCAATCAGCCATGCAAAGGCTTAAAGTCACTGACTTTATGGATTAAGAGACATTAGGGAGTCCAGATCTGTGATATGAGCCAATGTCTTAACGGATTAAGACCAGAAACGTGAGGAAAGTGAAAGTGGGACGTACGCTGGGCGTAATCCCAGTACGCGCAGCGTAGGGGTCGAGCATCCCCGATGACTTGCATGGCAGCCGAGTACGCCCAGCGTAGAGAGCTGGTACGTGCAGCGTACTCCCTACCGTTAACTTTCGGTTGACTTTTAGGGTTTGGTCAATTTGTGGACTATAAGGCCATAGAGGGGTAAAATGGTATTTTTCCCTTCTGTGGGTTTGTAGAAGGGTTAGTTTAGCTTCAGTGAGAGCCTTATTAATTAGGGGTTATTATCTTTGTGTTAGGCGGAGGCTAGACCGGTGATTCGAGTTCGAGACTATCCGAGTTCTTACGAGGTGAGTCTTCTCACTATACTTGCCTTGAGTGGTAATCTATGTGTGACCGGAGGGTCTTATGTGTATATACTGTGTATTGAGTTATCCTGCTTATTTGTCTTTGTGATATGTATGATGTGTATTAAATTGAGTTACTGAGTTGAGGGACCGGAGGGTCCATCTGAGTTGTGGGACCAGAGGGTCCCACTGAGACACATTTGACCAGAGGGTCTTATCTGAGTATAGCCATGAGAGGCTGATGAGTTACGAGTGGGATTTTAGGGAACTCACTAAGCTTTGTGCTTACTGTGTTATGTGTTATGTGTTTCAGGTACTTCGCAGGATCTCGGGAAGGCACCAGCTTGACTGTACACACGTCGAAGATTTGAATCATGTTGTGAGAAGATCCGGTAGTTGTTATATATTCAGTTTTTGGGATATGTGTTGGATGATTTGATACTATAACACTTTTTGAGATGTTTTAATTGAGAAAAATGTGTTTTGAAATTGAAAATTTTGGTTTAAAAATTTACGTTGTTACATGCAGGGTTAAGCACTTCAATCTCCTTCATGGCAGCATTGAATAAAGGCTCAGTGGATGTCTTGCTTGCCTTCCAAAACATGGTTTCATAATGCACACCACTGAATCTTTTCCTAAAGTTGGCAACAATATGCCTTGCACACTGCCTATGTTCAGCAGTAGGCATTATTTCCTTCACAGCCTCTAACAGCCCCTGTGCAACAATGGTAACATGTTAGATAAAATGAGACTAGTATTTTATAAATTAGGAAGTAAAACAACTTACCTTATGCTGATCTGACATTAATGTTATACCAAAACCATTATCCAGTTGAAGGTCATCTCTAAGGTTTTCCAAAAACCATTTCCAATTTTCTTTGTTCTCTACACAAACAACTGCCCATGCAATTGGAAATATGTGATTATTGGCATCTCTTCCTACAACACATATTAGCTCTCCACTACATAAGCCCTTTAAGAAACATCCATCTAAATTTATAACCCTTCTGCAACTCCCTCTCCACCCTTGCTTAAGCCCATCAAAACACAAGTAAAGTTTGCTAAAATAATTCTTACCATTTGGCATAGAATTGACATCAATTTTGACTGTTGATCCTGGATTTGATCTTCTAATCTCCTCACCATATGACCACAACTTTGCATAGTGCTCCACTAGTGTTCCTTCAATTAGTTCAATTGCATACTTATTTGCTCTTCTACACTGTCCCATACTCACATCTATACCAAATTTCTCTTTAACCTCATCCCTAAGTAGCCTCACACTAACCTTTTGTTTCTGTAAGAATTGTGTTGTGTAATGGGTACCTATCCATGAATAATTCACAATTGAACCTAATTTGAAGTTTCTTGCACAATTATGCTCATTTATGAGACTCTTTATCTGGAAAGACTTTTCCCCACTCATCCAAGAAGCCCACATCCTAAACTTGCACTGCCCAGAACAACATTTCACTAATAGTCTCCTACTATCATTTTTTTTGTAACATAACTAATAACCATTTGCTACAGCATAGTTACACATCATATGTTTCAGTTGTTTAGGACTCACAAATCTCATACCTAATACAGGTTTTTGCTTTTTCCAATGAACATTCTCATTGTAAATAGCCTGGTCAGTAGAAATTACCTCATCTTCTTGTGGTGGATCATATGTATCTTCACGAGGTGGACTGTGGGGGGTGACTTGCTCCTTTGGGTACAACTTACTCAGAAACTCATCATCCTTTGTCTTGTTCATAGGAATGCACTCATCAGGTTCACTGTCCACTTCCATGTGAATGTCATCATCTTGCTCACCTTGCAAATCCTCCTTTGGACCTAGGATATCATCCCTACCACCGTGTAAATCTTGCATGTCGATTCCATCATCCATATTCATACGACTGTGAACTTCTTCATGATCTTCATTTGCACCAGATAATTGGTCTAAAGAACTGCCAACTTCTGCTTGCTCTTCAAGAATCCATTGATGTACATTAACACCAAGATGGTCCATATATACATCGATTACACAATCAGAAGCATACCCTACTTCGATTAGTTCCATGTAATCCATGTCATTCGCGATTAACCTTAATCCATCAGGAAAAACAATATCGGGCATGCAAAAGTACACATTCACACATATCTTACATGCGAATCTTTCAATAAACTCGACAAATTCCTTCTTGTCCATTCCAGCAAAATCAACATCATCAAACCTTTGCTCTGCTCCATATATGTAAGTAATAGAGGGGTACCTGGTAAAAATTCCAGCAAAATGTAGATCAATCTTCATGAAAACGGCCATAGCAACAACAAAGTTCCCCGAGTTGAGTCACGAACACTTGAAGAAAAGGATAGGATCGAAGAACATATCAACAACAAATTTCGATGCGGAAGTTAAAGAAGAAAGTTTTAGAAAGGGACAGTTGAGGGGTTTAAACGTACAGTATCTCTCATTAACTCCTATGCACACGTGGCAATGACATGGACTAAATTAATCTATTTGGATATGAGGTGGAAATAAAAAAATTGCTAGGTGAGTGCCCTTTTAAAACAAGAAATAACAAGTTTATGCCCTTAAAATGCAAAAAATAGTCACGAGGGACCATTTAAACCATTATACGTAACTTTGTTGGGCTACAGTGACAATAACCCTAAAAATTTGTATAAAATAGATAAATTATTGTATTTGCCCGAAAGTTACAGTAAAAAATAACTTGTTAAAATATTTCTCATAATTATTATAACAGTGATTTTATTTCAGAGAAATAGAATTTCATTTCTGTATTTAATACTAAAGAATAAAGAAATAAGGAAAAATTGATTCTCATTCCACATCTTTTATTAACAAAAGGAGGAAAATGAAATTTTGCCTAGACCAACTTGTTATTTGTATTTTAAATTTTTTTATGATTTTATTATATCGTTGAAAACTGATCGATTTTATTTTGCTGATTGCTCTTTGATGTTTCTACCTTCAATTCCGTTTTTTTTTTTTTTTCTTTCAATTTTCGACTCCTAAACATGAAACGAAATTTTGGTAGCATTTTAATGAAGATAAAGTACAATAAAGGTTTAAATTGCAAAATATTATTGAAATTGTTTTCGAAAGATAATCATAAAATAACCGAACGTGCTGACTTCAATTTAACCCGACCATGCATTGCAGACCCAAAAAAAAAAAAAAAAAAAAAAAAAAAAAAAAAAAAGACATATTCCTAACAAAAACATGATCGAAGTATTTAGTAACAAAACGAAACATATACAATACAATAACATAAAAGATGTTGTGTTGTATATGTTTCCTTGATATTCAAAATATTTGGTCTATTCCTTTCGGAAATAACTGATCTAGTATTTCCGTGATATTCAAATAATGGGTGTAGTTCCTTGTATCAACCAAATGATACAAAACACAAATTGCGTATTTTACAAACAAAAACGTATGTAAATTTTGAGCTCTTTGTTTGGAGCTTTTTTTTCATCACCTTTATCTAATAAGATAATGTTATAGGGTATACTGGTCACATCCTCACAATCTACAAGGAAGTACTTATCATTCCACGTCATTGTATTGCTTTCACTTTTTAATTTATTTAATAAAAATAATGATAATTGAAAATAAAAATATAAGATTAATAGAAATTTTTAAAAAGTAATTGATTTTTTGGACGGCAGATTATGTGGTTAGTATTTTTGTATACTCGTTAGTAAGAATCTCTTTATCCATGTTCGAATCTCGGGCTTCTACTCCAAAAAGTATTACCCTCTACAAACTAGGCTAGCTTCGGTTGGCAAATTAAAAATTACTTAATAAACTTAAATAAAAATACATAACAAATAAAGAACTAAAATATTATAATTTTTTGTTACATTTTTTCATGAATTGTCTTTTCTCCACTTCACATCTTTTTGAGGTCTTCACCCTCAAGATCATTGGTCGACATCTTTAAAACCTACATATTAGTTGAGACTTATTCATGAAATTACCTAAAGATAATGTAGCTCGCCACCCTTTATTCCCAATCGGTCATCAGAGCGGTTCTTTTAGTGAAATATCGTTGAGGTCAAATGTAGTTTGGGTGTATTTGTTTGATTTGGGTGTCTTACACCCGTTTTTGTATCGAGTAGATTGTGTAAGTACATTCATATTAAGTGTCACTTTGGGAATTTTTTTAGAACTTCTTATGCTTTGACATGGGTAAATGCTTTATATGATTTGACTTCATCGCTCAGAGCAGACGACGCAATAGGAATGGTTCGGAAAGGGGTACTTCAAGTGAAACTTGAAGGTGTATGTACGAGATGGCGTCGACAGTGGCGGATCCTGTATAGGGCCAGGGAGGCCTGGCCACCCCGGTTTTTTCCTTACTAATACCAGTTGTATACATGTAATAAATCCAAAAAAAATCAATCTCATGGCCCCTAAGGTGTTTAAAATATATGTATCCAAGAAAATCAAATAAATGAAGAACTCAAACCAGGTTAAAATAGTTAGGAATAAAATCAGTTACTAACAAACAACCAGAAATTAAGGAAAGAATTAAAGACGAATCCAAATAAAAAAATAGGATATTGAGCTCTATAAGAATCATAGAGTATTCACTTAATCTTTATAAAAATACAAAACTATGAAAAATTATCTCTCCTACCGGACAAATCTCACCGGTAAATCATATCTTCCTCACCTCCGCTGTTCACCGAACCATAGATCTTAACCTTGGTGTGAGCTCTGTCTGTTCTTCGCCCTTGCTGCTCACGTCTGTTTCGTTTCTCTATATCCGTTCCACCCTTTTCCGAACTGCTCATCATCTCCGATCAACAACCTCTGTGTTTATCTCATTCTCCTTTTCACTGGATTGTACTGTACGTGTTATCTTTCCTCTTTTTCTCTCTTTTTATTTTCTCTTTCTCTCACTAGTCATTTTCTTTCACTTTTTTTATTTCTTCCGCTAGTGACCAGTGAATGGGAGATAAACTAAATATGTGAATAGAAAAAAGTCTTCTGACTCTATTTGTTTATATACTATTTGTTTGCTTATTCTACTAACTTATCAAAATTGAACACATATACTTTATTTTATTTTATATAACGAAGGTATCTAACAAATAGTTAAATATAAAATTTAGTATAACCATGTTTATTAAATATGTCCATTTATTTAGTGTTATTTTATTTTATATGAAAATATATGTAAGATTGTTAGTTAGTTTCATCATTATTGGTTATAATAAATACATTTAATTTTTTCATAAAACAATTTCACTATGATCAAAATAATTAGTTTGTTAATTTTGTGGTTAATTTGATATTTATACAATTATTTTTTTTGAAATTTTAATTTTGGCCCCCCTACCAATAAGGTTCGTGTTCCGCCCCTGGGCGTCGATGAGCTGTGTGAAGAAGCATGTTTCTTTTAAAGGGGCTTTTACATTTGACCAAATCATATGTGTTTTTCTTTTTCAGGTCTTTTATTAAGAGGTAAACAAACAATCAGAATCTGTAAGATTCAGATCTATCATCTTTTACGAGTCATTAAACGGTAAACAAACAATCCCTTGAACAAAAACCAAAGAATCTGTAAGATTCAGATCTATCATCTTTTACGAGTCATTAAATAGTAAACAAACAATTCCCTGAACAAAAACCAAGGTGTTGTGGTGGTATTGTTTTTAAAAATAATTTATTCTAGAAAAAATGTTTAATTTCTCACAAAAATCAAAAGTTATTTAGAGAAGACAATGACCCGAGGTGGTGTGGTGGTACATTGTCTCTTAATTATACAAGATAAAAAGTTGACATAATCAACTTTTTTATTATTTTTGTTTACCATTATCCACGCCCTATGTCTCATTCGTTTTTCGAGAATTGATTTTATCACAAAAAGGTTTAGGGGCACATGTTGCATGTTTATTGAATCATCGGATACCTCACCTTAATGTTTCGTAATCATTGGGCTCATCTCATTACTTTAAAATTTGCGTTTTCAATTTGATATTATATATACTATTAATTATTAAAAACTTGGTGAACACAAAGCCAATTCTCATTTCTGCCACATTTTTTCTTCATTTACTACTTTTGCCACACCGGTTGCTCTTTGCTTCATTTTACTTCGCCGTAACTTTTATTTTAAAAGGTTTTTTTTACAGACCGTCTTAAAAATTTTGTGATCGTTATCTTCTACACCGCCTTAAAAATTTTGTGAGCGTTGTCTTCTATTTTGCATTTGCGATTGCCGCCTTCAGTGCCGTCGTTCTCTAAATCTGTTGATCCCTTTCTCGCGATTATCTGCTCCTCTAATCTCACGCCTCTTACAAGAAGATTGCCAGACCTATAACACCATCGGTGTACGTCCTCCTCACCGGCTACAACGAGGACGATACTATAGTGGACGGATGGTTTCATTCACCAGTTGGACTCCATCTACCTCTAACTTTTGTCGGTGTAGTGTTGGTGGTGTGCGATGGAGGTGGTTATCCCGGGTTCGCTGTCGATTGAAGCTTCAATTGATGATGGTGGGGAAGAAGCCGACGAATCACCATGCACCATCGATTCGGTTTTTGGGTTTTTATCATCACTAGGTTTGTCCTCTTTGACTAGGGCTTCCATTTCCAACAACAAATGGTGGAATCGGCCCCAGGTTTGTCTATCTACACCTTACGTTTTACCTGGATTTTTTGGAGCTCTTTCTAACCTCGATTTCCTTTATCGCTTCGTCCAGACTGCCATTCATTTACACTTGCTCGATTTTCCGTCTTATTTACCCGTTACATCCATCCACTGCTACTGCATCTTCGTTCCAGAACGAGGAAGCCCTCCACCCACCATCATCCTCTCCCACCTCCAGTTCGATAATATCAGGGCATGATTGAATACGATCTTACAGACCTTGATAGCCAAATGGACGAATCTTTTCAAGCATTCAACAGTGGAAAATGGTGGAATCGGCCCCAGGTTTGTCTATCTACACCTTATCTTTTACCTGGACTTTTTGGAGCTCTTTCTAACCTCGATTTCCTTCATCGCTTCCTCCAGACTGCCATTCATTTACACTTGCTCGATTTTCCGTCTTATTTACCCGTTACATCCATCCACTGCTGCTGCATCTTCGTTCCATAACCGGGGTATGTGGAACCAATTTTATAAGGTATGTCGAACTGTACATTTGATTTCATCTGATATTTCACTTTTTAATCAACATTGATAAGCGTTTTTGGAGCAATTGGGATATTTTTTATCTTTATAGTACTCTTCGGAATTTTAATTTAGGAAACAGTAAAATTTTGGTTTCTGAAGTAGGTTATTCCTGCTTTAGCAATAATTAATGATGAAATTAGGTGTTTAACTATTCTTGATCTGTTGTCGTTTCTGATGCAGTGGATGGATAAGGAAGGAAAGATTCCTCTGATATTAGCTTCCATGAATCCACAGCTATATGATGTCGCAAAAACCTTCATAGAATTGCGTGCCAATATGAATGGCTATCGTCCAGGTCCCAACTTTTACCCTTGAAAGAACATTGAATGGGACAAAAACTGAAACTTTTTGTCCAACCCAAAAATTTGCAACTACTCGCTCTTGATTTCTCAAAAGACTAGAATGCCCTTATCATTCTGTTACAAAGCACTGCTTACATGATATTTGTAACATCCCAACCGTCAGGTATTATTAATATTTTTCCTTTTAGACTTCACGTTGAAGGTCTACTCGACGAGTTGGCGCTATGACTCGTCGAGTAACAGCGGGTTGGTCTGCGTGTTTTAGTGACCTACTCACCGAGTCCAATAGGGGACTCGACGAGTAGGAGCTGGCAGACGAAACCCTAAATTTCGGGGGTTTGCACCCTATTTAAGAATCACTTATCCCCCCTTAGCCTCTCTTACTGCTCCCCTCGAATTCAGAAACCCTAATTCGTGTTGTTCTCCATATTGGTGTGCTTCTTAGCTTGGAAGGAGATTTGGTGAGGAAAGTTTTGAAGACCAAGAAGTTTTGAACAAGGAAGAGTTGGGGATCTGAAGTCTACCTCAGTTTATCATCCATTGGAGGTATCAAGTCATCACCTTGAGCTTCTTCTAGTTAAACCCCCTTTCTATATTGAGTTTTGGGACCATTTTGGGCGTTTGGTGTTGCATTTCGAGTGATGAACCAAGATCTGAAGTTGCAACTTCAGATCTAGGCTCATCTTGGCCCTTATCATCATAAAGTCTCAGTCTTTAGCATGTTGGTGAAGCTCTTTTGCGTAGAACCCCTTCTTTAGCTTGTTTTAGGTCATTATCACCTTGCATGCACGTAAAGTTTGCAACTTTACGTGATAAACATGCCTTGGGAAGCTGGATCTACAATATGGAGCCTCAGCATGGCTTAAAAAGCATCTGTATGGATGAAGGATTGAAGGGACTCGGCGAGTCGCAAGGTCGACTCGGCGAGTCATATGAAGATGGGCATGAACTCGACGAGTCGATGAACAACTCCGCGAGTCGGCTAGGGTTTCTCCCAATTCTTGGACACGTATGAACTCGGCGAGTTAAAGGGGAATTCGACGAGCCAATCAAGGATTTCACGACTTCTCGAGTTTAGGAAGTACTCGACGAGTCGGTGAACTGCACTCGACGAGTCGAGTCAACATGGACTGTTGACTTTGACTGTGGACTTTGACTTTGACCAAGAGTTGACCAGTTGACTTCTGAGGGTATTCTGGTAATTTGGAGATTTATGAAAAAGGGTTTTATGGTAACTATAGGTGGTGGAGTTCGTGTTGGTGATCCGGGAGTTGAGCTTTCTAGTTTCAGACGACAGTTGCAAGGTGAGTTATCCTCACTATACTAAGGGGTCTAAGGCACCAAGGCCGACCCATTGGATATGTTATCCTAGCAGTGTTAGATGTTGAGTATGAGTTAGTGTTGCATGCTAGTGGTTATGCCAGCTAGGTAGACCTGTAGGACTACCTGTGATGTTATATGATTATTGCATGCTCAGTGGTTATGTGGTATGTTATATGTTATGTGGGATGGGTTGAGGTTGTACTGCTCCGTGCGGTAGCCAACAGACCTTAGGAGCATTCCAGTTACGGGCTAAAGGGAGACTCGTATTGTGGTTTCGGGAGCATTCCAGTTACGGGCTAAAGGGAGACTCGTACTGTGGGCTCGGGGGTAATCCAATCTCTAAAGCTGGGGACCCATTACATGTTGTTCAGTTTGTTATGATATGTTTATATGGACTGTATGTGTATCGGTATTTTGGGGGAACTCACTAAGCTCTCGGGCTTACAGTTTCAGTTTATTGTTTCAGGTATATCAGGGGATCGCGGCAAGGCGAAGGCGTGATCGTACAGCTCCTCATGTTTTGTCTATGTTTCTGGGAAAACTCTGATATTATACATTTTGAAAACAAAGTTGTAATGATTTTTAATAGTTCGAAATGTTTTTTTTAAGTTTAAATTGGTTTGCATTTTTGGGTGTTACAAGTTGGTATCAGAGCCTTGGTTTGAGTGAATTGGAGGAACACTCGTGTAACTCCAGTCTCAAATCAAGGAAGGACTTTCAAAATGATTTTTCAAAAAGGTTTTCAAAATAAGTAAAGGAGGATGCAGGGTGTACGATCAGCCGAAGCCAGTAAGTAGACCCCAAAATACCATACAAGTTATTTGATTATGAGATATGTTAGAACAGCATGTTAGTTCTAGGCTAAGGATCTTCAGGAATTGCATGATAGAATTGCCTGATTTCATGATGCCTGCTTGCCTACGGTTTCCTTTATATGAGATTGACATCATTACTGTAGTTGCTTAGTGTATGCATCACGGTTATACATAACCAAGATCTTATAGCCTGAGAATGTTTGATTTGGCCTTATGTTCTGTTCTTGTTTGATTGGGAGCTTAGGGTAGGATTGGATATTCGAAAGTCTATAGGGTCCAGCGTTACATATGGCTAGCATACACTAGGGTTGCAGGGTTGGTGGAAGTTTCATGGATAAGTGGGTTGTATGAGGCCGAGAGGCCAGTTAGGAGATATTAGCATTCCTCTAGGAGTGAGGACTGAGTGCTCGCTATGTTGTGTATTCAGTTAGGGAATTGTGGTGATGCTTGAGACAAATATGGGTAGGTGTGGAAGGTAGTAGGGGCCCATACTACTGAAAGCACAGGACCCATAAGTGTGCCAAGTGAGTCACAATCCCTAGGGTTAGTTGGGAGTTGGCTCCCAGTTATTTATATGGATTAACTGATATCTTGTGGTATGTTTCAGAATGGTGATGACGAGATGCTTTGTGGCTGGATCCGGTTCGGGATCAGGATCAGGGGACAGAGGCCAGGAGGGGCCAACAGCACCTGAGCCAGTGGTGCAGATGGGTACAGAGGAGTTGGATACCAGGATTCGAGAGATCCTGCATGAGGAGGTTGCTGCTGCGTTCCAGGCACAGTTACCAGAGATGGTTGGGTCGATTAAGATCGCCATGGTGGAGTACTTTGATGAGCGTTATGCAGCCCTTGCGGAGACAGCCGCCGCGACAGCTGCATCAGCTGTATCAGCGGCAGGGGGAGGAGTTGGTAGGGGCTTCCAGTACAGGGACTTCGATAACACGAAGCCCCCTACTTTTGATGGGACGCAGGATCCCATCAAGGCTATGAGATGGATTTCAGATGTAGAGGGGTGTTTCTTCACCTGCTCGTGTCCTGCTGACCAGAAGGTCAGGTGTGCTCTGAACCTGCTTAGGTCTGGGGCCAAAGACTGGTGGAGACTTGCGACTGGGTCGTACACTGATGATCAGAGAGCTGCTGTTACTTGGGAGCAGTTCAGGGACTTGTTCCGCGCCCGTTACATTCCGCGGGTTGAGCGGGAACGTTTGGCACAGGAGTTTCTGAGTTTGAGACAGGATGGGGAGTCAGTGACGGAGATCACCCATATGTTCACTGAGAGGGCGATGTTTTGCCCGGAAATTGCTTCAGAGCAGGCTCAGATGACCCGTTATCTGAGCATGCTCAAGACGGATATCCGTCAGTTTGTGTCCACCCAGCGATGTGATACTCTTCTAGAGTTGCAGGAGGCCGCCAGACGGCGTGAGTTAGAGATTAAGCTGCAATTGAGGGAGCAGCGGCAGGCCCCAGCACAGTCTCAGCCGGCGCCGAAGCGGTCTAAGACCGCTGATACTAGGACCGGGGGTCAGCAGAGTCGCACTTGTGGGAAGTGAGGCAAGGGTCATTCTGGTGTGTGTCGAGCTGATTGTGGGTGCCACAGGTGTGGCAAGACGGGGCATTACGCGAAGGACTACCGCCAGGCAGTCCCCATTCAGGGTATGAGGTTATGTTATCACTGCGATCAGGTTGGCCACATTAAGGCCAACTGTCCGTTACTAGTCGCCAAGTCGGCGCATGCTCCAGCACCGACTACCTTGAGGATCACGGATGGGAGACCAGTCAGGGCAGAGCCTCCGAAAGCTCAGGGTCGTGCTTTCCAGTTGACCGCAGAGGAGGCCAGGGCAGCACCAGATGTGGTTGCTGGTATGTTTCTATCCTTTATCTCATTTTCTATATCTGTTGTATACTTATATGTTGTACCTGCGATTAGGTACGTTTTTAGTGAACTCTTTGCCTGCTTTGGTCTTATTTTACTCGGGGACGAGTCGGTCCTTCGTATCTCAGTCATTTAGTAGGGAGTTCAGTGTGCCAGTAGGCGAGTTAGAGTGTCCGTTGCGAGTGTCTATCTCCAACGAATACGGGGTTTCTGCTTCTTCAGTTTATCGAGGGTGTGATTTGGAGATTTTCAGGGTGTCCTTTCCGATAGATTGGATTCTGATCCCCATGGGGGAGGTGTGCGTGATTGTAGGCATGGATTGGCTCAGTAGGTTCGGTGCTATGATTGATTGCGAGTGCCAGCGAGTGGTAGTTCGAAACCCAAGTGGGGGAGAACTGATTGTATATGGCGAGGGCACCAGAGTGGGGTCAGGGTTTTGTTCAGCTGCCAGGGCTCGACAGTACATTCAGCACGGGTGTGCGGGTTATCTAGCGTATGTGGTAGATACGCGGGTCAGGGATCAGATTTTGGTTTCCAATGTATCGGTGGTCAGGGAATTTGCAGATGTGTTTCCGGAGGAGTTGCCAGGGATACCTCCGGAGAGACAGGTCGAGTTCAGGATCGACCTGGTGCCAGGAGCGGCCCCTATCGCTAAGGCGTCGTACCGATTGGCACCGCCAGAGATGCAGGAGCTGTCGTCACAGCTACAGGAACTGCTAGACAAGCAGTTCATTCGTCCGAGCAGTTCTCCATGGGGAGCACCGATTCTTTTTGTCCGAAAGAAGGATGGTTCGCACCGGATGTGCATCGACTACCGGGAGTTGAATAAATTAACGGTGAAGAACCGTTACCCACTCCTGAGGATAGACGGTCTCTTCGATCAGTTGCAGGGTGCATCTTGGTTTTCCAAGATAGACTTGAGGTCTGGGTATCATCAGGTCAGGTTCAGAGAGGAGGACGTGGAGAATACCGCGTTCCGAACTCGTTATGGACATTACGAGTTCGTGGTGATGCCGTTTGGGCTCACCAACGCGTCAGCAGTGTTCATGGACCTGATGAATCGGGTCTGTAGACCGATGCTCGATCGCTCGGTCATAGTGTTTATAGATGATATCTTGGTGTATTCCAAGACCCGAGAGCAGCATGAGGAGCATCTGCGGGAGTTGTTGGGAGTTCTGAGACGAGAACGGTTGTACGCCAAGTTCTCGAAGTGTGAGTTTTGGCTACGAGAGGTCCAATTCCTCGGACATCTCGTTAACCAAGAGGGGATTTTGGTCGATCCGGCCAAAATCGAGGCGATTATGCAGTGGGAGGTTCCGTGTAACGCCCGTAGATCAGGGCTAGTCAATTTAGAGACGATAAGCATCAAAAATGACTTTTTGATGGAAGATTATTTAGAAGGATTAATCTTAACTAAGTTATAGTATATGTTACAAGTATTTTGTACATATAAAGAACGCCGAAATCCGAGTTATAACAAAGAAGTTATGACCTGTCGAAGTTTCGCGACAGAACCGGCACGACACAGCGCGACGTAAATAGTGAATTTACGTTAGAGCAATATTTGGCCTTAGCGATCTAAATGAAAGTCGTAGAATACGTTAAACTAAGAGCGTGCATAAAAAGAACGTCTAAATCTGACTTCGTATGAGGAAGTTATGATTTTTCGAAGTTTCAGCATTAGCAGTATGCAGCCCGAAGTTCGAATATGAGATCGAGTGATTTCTAGCCAAAAAGATCTAAACAAGAATCGAAGATCTCATCGATATTAGTCCAACGGTAAAAAGACAGACGAAAACGGACGTCAGACGAAGAAGTTATGGATTTCTAACGGAGTTTTCCTGTCCCGGCCTACTAAAAATAATATAATAAAAATATAATAAAAATAAATCAAAATTAGCCGACGAAGTCTAAACGAGAGTTGTAGATCATAATCTCACCTACGCGTGGATATAAAGAACGTCGAAAACGGAGTTCGTATGCGAAAGTTATGAATTTCTGAAGTTCGGGGCGTGAAACCCCAAAACTGTTAGAGTTCACGACGTGAATACAGTGTTCACGACGTGAACTCAGTATTTATGACTTCTGGAGCCTGACAGACGCAAGTTGCGATGACGCACCTGATGACTATTGAACTCACAACGTGAATATTTGAGATTCACGACGTGAATCCAGAAAAATGGCCCTATAAATAGAATTCAAGGGGCAGCCGAGTTTGGTTGCTCAATCTCTTCTCTCCCACTCCCGATACTCTCTCTAAGCCCTATTTTAACCCCCCGAAGCCCCGGTATCATCTTGAGACACGAAGCAAGTCCCGAAGCCCGAAGATCCCGAGAAGAAAAGAGTTTCCGAGCCGAAGCTCTGCCTGCGAGAAGCCTGGTGTGTGAAGATCTTCCAGTTTCACCGAAGAAGTACTACTCTTAGAGCCGTAGTGCTGTCCGATCATCTTCTGATCAAGTGAGTGTATAGTCCCTTTCATAAACACGATTTTAATACAAGTATTGTTTGAATGTATTAAGTATACGTTTGGTGTGAGTGTGTAGTTACTTTCTTCTAACACATAAATACGAAGTATTTGCTATGAAATACGTGCTATGTGTTTATATATTATTTGTCTATTTGAAATGGGCATGGAATTGATTTTTATACAGGTGTTAAATGATTTAAACTGTGTAAGTATTTATATCTACGAAAATGTTGGGTAGAACATGGGTAGATGGGATAGTTGGTGACTATGGAGTTAGCGCCTGTTAAAGTGAACCTTGGTGACTATGGAGTTAGCGCCTGTTAAAGTGAACCTTGGTGACTATGGAGTAAGCGCCTGTTAAAGTAAACCTTGGTGACTATGGAGTTAGCGCCTGTTAAGTGAACCTTGGTGACTATGGAGTTAGCACCTGATAGCTATGGATTTAGTACCTAATAGATAAACTTTGGCAGCAATGGACTTCGTGCCAATTCCTTAGGTCAATCCTTAGGAACGAATGAATAAAGGATAGTTGATTCTTAGGGTAAAAACTTAAGAAATAAAGAAGATAATGGGGATGGGTAATCGGGTTGATTGTTTGATGATTAAATATAATAATTATATTATTGTGGGTTGAAAACCCTATATGCTCACCAGGCTCCCAAGCCTGACCCACTCAGTTTTCTTTGCATTACAGGTAATGGCACAAGAGTATAAGTTGGTGGACTTGACGAGAGATTTTGGATTATAGATCAGTAGTTATAAATAACTGTTGTAAGGTCTATTTTATACTGTTTATGCTTTTGGTCTGTATCGGAAGATGACATCCCGAGATTTTGTTATTTAATGAAAATACATTTCTTTAAAGAAATGATTTGATAAATTCTTATCACATTTTGTTTTGGGAACAAATTCCGCAACTGTTTTCTGTAAACGGTTACTCTGATTTTAAAACAAAGCATAAACAAATCGGTCTTTTCTGGCCGTGAAAATGGGGATGTCAAATTTCGAAATATCCCTCAGACATCAGGAGCTTTTTGGGATTGACAGGGTACTACCGGAGATTCATACAGAACTTCTCCAAGATTGTGGTACCCCTCACTCGTCCAACGAGGAAGGGGTGGATTTCCGGTGGGGCCCTGAGCAGCAGAGGGCGTTTGAGACCCTCCGACAGCGGTTGTGCGAGGCCCCAGTCTTGACACTCCCGGAGGGAGTTGAGGATTTTGTGGTGTTCTGTGATGCATCCATCACAGGGTTAGGGGCAGTCCTCATGCAGAAAGGACGAGTGATAGCTTATGCGTCTCGACAATTGAAGCCGTATGAGACAAGATACCCTACGCATGACTTGGAGTTGGGGGCGGTGGTATTCGCCCTCAAGATATGGAGACATTACCTTTATGGGGTCCGTTGTACCATTTACACGGATCACAAGAGCTTGAGACATATCATGGATCGGCCGAACCTGAACATGAGGCAGCGCAGGTGGCTGGATGTAGTGAAGGACTACGATTGTGAGATCCTTTACCACCCTGGTAAAGCGAACGTGGTTGTGGATGCTTTGAGCCGCAAGTCAGCTGGGTCTTCCACCCCAGCGGTATGCATGAGGATAGCAGTGGACTCCCCGCTTGGGAGTCTGATCAGAGATGCCCAGGTTGAGGCATGCGACCGAAGAATTCGAAGCTGGAGAGGATCAAGGGTGAGAATACACGGTTTGAGCAAGATATTGGGGATTATTGACCCGATGCGGTCGGGTCTGGATTCCGATGTCTGGCGGGGTTAGGCAAACGGTTATGGAGGAGGCTCATAAGTCTCATTTCTCTATTCACCCGGGGGCCACCAAGATGTTCCAGGATTTGAGTTTGAACTATTGGTGGCCGTGCATGAAGCGAGAAATCGCTTGGTACGTCGAGAGGTGCTTGACCTGTAGGATGGTCAAGGCCGAGCATCAGAGGCCGCATGGCAAGCTGCAGCCCCTGGAGATCCCCATGTGGAAATGGGAACATATCACGATGGATTTTATTACCAAGTTGCCGAGGACGGCAAAGGGGTTTGATGCTATATGGGTCATCGTGGATTGATTGACCAAGAGTGCCCATTTCTTGGCCATACGGGAGAGCTCATCGGCCGAGAAATTGGTCGACATGTACGTTCGCGAGATCGTGTCTCGCCATGGGGTTCCCGTTTCCATTGTCTCTGATCGGGATGTCCGGTTTACATCCCGCTTCTGGCAGAAGTTTCACGAGGAGCTGGGCACACGGTTGCACTTCAGCACAGCCTTCCATCCGCAGACTGATGGTCAGAGTGAGAGGACCATTCAGACCCTCGAGGATATGTTGAGGGCGTGTATCATCGATTTCGGTGGGAGCTGGGATTCCCACCTACCGCTTGCAGAGTTCGCCTACAACAACAGCTATCATTCCAGCATTGGCGCCCCGCCATTCGAGCTGTTGTATGGGCGGAGATGTTGCACCCCGGTTTGTTGAGGTGAGGTTGGTCACAGGGTGATGGGTCGGACGGAGGTGGTCTTGCAGACTACCGAGAAGATTCAGCAGGTTAGACAGCGGCTGCAGACCGCTCAGAGTCGGCAGAAGAGTTACGCTGACCGACGCCGATCCGAGTTAGAGTTTCAGGTCGGTGACATGGTACTCCTGAAGGTCTCGCCCTGGAAGGGTGTGATCCGCTTCAGGAAGAAGGGAAAATTGGGTCCCCGATATATTGGGCCGTTCAGGATCATTGCCAAGGTTGGCAAGGTGGCTTACAGACTAGAGCTGCCGGAGGAGCTTAGTCGGATCCACAGTACTTTCCACGTTTCGCAGTTGCGAAAGTGCATTGTGGAACCGGAGGCAGTGGTGCCACTGGATGACATTCAGGTTGATGAGCGCCTGAATTATATTGAGAGACCGATTGCCGTTTTGGAAAGAAAAGTGAAAGTCCTGCGCAACAAGGAGGTTATGTTGGTAAAGATACAATGGGAGCATCGGAGGGGATCCGAGTGGACATGGGAGTCGGAGGCTGAGATGCGGGAGCATTACCCGGAGTTACTCGCTACAGCTGACTTCGAGGACGAAGTCTAAGTCAAGTGGGGGAGAATTGTAACATCCCAACTGTCAGGTATTATTAATATTTTTCCTTTTAGACTTCACGTTGAAGGTCTACTCGACGAGTTGGCGCTATGACTCGTCGAGTAGCAGGGGTTGGTCCGCGTGTTTTAGTGACCTACTCGCCGAGTCCAATAGGGGACTCGACGAGTAGGAGCTGGCAGATGAAACCCTAAATTTCGGGGGTTTGCACCCTATTTAAGGATCACTTATCCCCCCTTAGCCTCTCTTACTACTCCCCTCGAATTCAGAAACCCCAATTCCTGTTGTTCTCCATATTGGTGTGCTTCTTAGCTTGGAAGGGGGATTTGGTGAGGAAAGGTTTGAAGACCAAGAAGTTTTGAACAAGGAACAGCTGGGGATCTGAAGTCTACCTCAGTTTATCATCCATTGGAGGTATCAAGTCATCACCTTGAGCTTCTTCTAGTTAAACCCCCTTTCTATATTGAGTTTTGGGACCATTTTGGGCATTTGGTGTTGCATTTCGAGTGATGAACCAAGATCTGAAGTTGCAACTTCAGATCTAGGCTCATCTTGGCCCTTATCATCATAAAGTCTCAGTCTTTAGCATGTTGGTGAAGCTCTTTTGCCTAGAACCCCTTCTTTAGCTTGTTTTAGGTCATTATCACCTTGCATGCACATAAAGTTTGCAACTTTACGTGATAAACATGTCGTGGGAAGCTAGATCTACAATATGGAGCCTCAGCATGGCTTAAAAAGCATCTGTATGGATGAAGGATTGAAGGGACTCGGCGAGTCGCAAGGTCGACTCGGCGAGTCATATGAAGATGGGCATGAACTCGATGAGTTGATGAACAACTCGGCGAGTCCGTTGAAGACTGCCTTGAACTCGGCGAGTCGCTCGGAGACTCGGCGAGTCGGCTAGGGTTTCTCCCAATTCTTGGACACGTATGAACTCGGCGAGTTAAAGGGGAACTCGACGAGCCAATCAAGGATTTCAAGACTTCTCGAGTTCAGGAAGGACTCGATGAGTCGGTGAACTGCACTCGACGAGTCGAGTCAACATGGACTGTTGACTTTGACTGTGGACTTTGACTTTGACCAAGAGTTGACCAGTTGACTTCTGAGGGTATTCTGGTAATTTGGAGATTTATGAAAAAGGGTTTTATGGTAACTATAGGTGGTGGAGTTCGTGTTGGTGATCCGGGAGTTGAGCTTTCTAGTTTCAGACGACAGTTGCAAGGTGAGTTATCCTCACTATACTAAGGGGTCTAAGGTACCAAGGCCAGCCCATTGGATATGTTATCCTAGCAGTGTTAGATGTTGAGTATGAGTTAGTGTTGCATGCTAGTGGTTATGCCAGCTAGGTAGACCTGTAGGACTACATGTGATGTTATATGATTATTGCATGCTCAGTGGTTATGTGGTATGTTATATGTTATGTGGGATGGGTTGAGGTTGTACTGCTCCGTGCGGTAGCCAACAGACCTTAGGAGCATTCCAGTTACGGGCTAAAGGGAGACTCGTATTGTGGGCTCGGGAGCATTCCAGTTACGGGCTAATGGGAGACTCGTACTATGGGCTCGGGGGTAATCCAGTCTGTAAATTAAGTTGGGGACCCATTACATGTTGTTCAGTTTGTTATGATATGTTTATATGGACTGTATGTGTATCGGTATTTTGGGGGAACTCACTAAGCTCTCGGGCTTACAGTTTCAGTTTATTGTTTCAGGTACATCAGGGAATCGCGGCAAGGCGAAGGCGTGATCGTACAGCTCCTCATGTTTTGTCTGTGTTTCTGGAAAACTCTGATATTATACATTTTGAAAACAAAGTTGTAATGATTTTTAATGGTTCGAAATGTTTTTTTAAGTTTAAATTGATTTGAATTTTTGGGTGTTACAATATTAATCATTTCAATTTTTCAGCTAATGCTTTGGTGATGAATGATGACTGTCATGATGTTGCAACAGTGAAAGCATATAGCAATGTTGTTGGTACAGTTGAGGTAAATAACTAAATAAAAAATACACATTCCAATTTCCTTTTGATCTTTTTAAGCTCTCATACTTAATAGAGTAATGATATTATGTTTGATTTTTAATGCAATTCTTTTAGAGCCGAATTCTGGGATTTCTCAATTATCATGGCTTTGATTTCTTCTACGATTAAGCTCTCAATGGTATGTTGACTTTTGATTACTTTAATTATTTTCAAATACTTTTTAATTTTTTTTTTATATTTTTAAATTATTTCTGTTTTAGACACTCTCGAAACCAGTGGAGCATCCTTCTGAGCTTCCAAAGTGGAATTATGAGACGGTTAGGAGCGGGCAACGCCTAATGGCGTTATTATGACGTGGCCTCCAAACACAGCGTTATAACGCCTGGAACACCGCGCCCAGGTGGCGTTTTTACGCGTTACATTACGACGCGTCACCTTGGTAACGCTTGAAAACGGCTATTTTTTCGAGGCTCAACGTATACATTTCGTTTTTGAACCGTTGTAAAACGGTCAAAAAAAAATTAATTTTTTGAATGTTTTTACCTCTTTACGCCTATATATATATATATATATATATATATATATATATATATATATATATATATATATATATATATATATATATAATATATGAAATCATACTATTTCTCAAAATAGATTGAATATAATAATAATATTTTTTTAAGACGTCCAAAACATTAAGCTAATAGTACAAACAATCACCAATAAAATAATATTAAATTTTAAACTTAACCTCATTTAAACTAAATTGTACAAAAAATAATACAACATGTACGAGCATGTAATGCAATAATAAAAGATATTTCATTTTCACCCGCCTCTTTTATCTTTCATATTATCCCTGCTTATCTTGATCTCGACCTGGTCCTCCCCCTTTATCTTCGAAAATGAACCCAAAATTTGAAAACTCTGATTCTCCCTCATCCCTCCGTCTTCATCTTTGATAAATTCAAGATATACATTTTCTTCTTAATCTTCTCTATTCACTATTCATAGGCTTTCTTGCTCTAGGGTTTTCACGAGGTCTGTTTTCCATGCAGGTAATCGAAACCACCAATATATTGATGAACATACGTAACAAGGAGTAAAAAGATTATGTGGTTCTGTTCCCTTCCTTGCTCCACTCTGAATTACCTCATCCCCTTTCATATGTTTCAGTTCTTTCTCTTCAATCCAACTCCTCTCCACTCTCTCTAAACGACTCAACCTAATTAGCCGCAATCCCACCAACAACACCAAACTATTGCACCAGTCACCACCACCATTATGGTCTCTCCCAAAGAAAACCCCTAAACAGTTGTTTCCACCACCATGGACCAACAAGAATAGAAACAAAAACAATCAACATCACCACTCATTGTCACAGGTAGGACCTATGTCAGTCGCAGTTCTCTCTCTCTCTCTCTCTCTCTCTTCAGCAAAGAAGAATATATTTTATTTTGTTTTTGGTCGATTTAATGTGTTTATATTTATTTCTTTGGAGATCTGATCATGGATTAATATTCACTTAGTCTTTGCAGGTCATTCTTATCAGACTAATTACCACTCTTTAAAGGAAGCATTTTCTGGCTTTGGGTTCGTCATTAGAGGTAACAATAACTTGTAATATTGTGTGTAAGTGTGTATCTATATGTATTTTTATTCTATATGTATGTGTATGTGTTTGAAAATGTGTATATTTGTATGTAGGTATGCATATGTGTCTACTCGTGCGTGTATCTGTGTATAGATCAGGTTTGTGTTTCCTTTTTCTTGTCCTCTCTCCGATCTCCATTGTACATAAAAATCCTATTTTGATTTTATTTTAATCTGATGCATATGGCTTTTTCAAGGTTTACAGGTGCATTTTTCTTATTCGACATCATTCTTATCTTCCAAATGTGCTTGTTTCTTGAAATCATTCCTATTTCTCCTATAGTTGTTTGAAGATAAAGGTGGTTGGCACCCCTATAGAGCAAGTCCAATGTCTGGATTGAGGACCAAATCTTGCTTCTTACTAATGAAATTTTCCTTAAAACTTAGTTGGTTTGTATGGGTGTCCAAACTCCAAAATCAGTTATCTGAAGTTTTAGACTTCATGGCAGTGGCACCTGGTGGTTTTGTTGTGGGATTTCAGTAGACCTTTTTGCCAAAACCCAATTTAGTGTAATAGTTTTTTGTTGTTCATGGTTACAAGGAAGAGGCATGGGAAGTGGTTGAGCATATGAGTCATGAAGACATGCATTTGCAGGAAGTTAGTGAAAGCCATGGTGGAAAAGAAGTAAATGCCCTTCTTATTCTCTTAATTAACATCATACCCTAAAAACTTTATGCAATTTATAGCATGATATGATATTGGAGGCTAATATTGGAAAAATATTGGTTTCTCAATTTGTAATTAACTTGGGATTGGTTTTTGTTGGCAGTCACCGTTGGGTTTTCCCTTTATTTACTCAGAATTTATTTGATTTTAGTTGTCACAGGAGGTGCATGATCTTTAATGTGATTTGCTCATAACTTTTATTTTCTTGTTTTATTATTTTATTGGAACATGTAAAAGATCTGGTGGCGATGAAGCAATATAAAAGAGTCCCAATACAAAGGTATGATGCTTGCTCCTCTCACTTTTCTATTATTTGACTGAGATTACATAAATTCACTTCTTTTTGTTGTACTTGTACTGTTGTACATCTAAAAATCTGTAGATGGTCTTACTGATGTGTTATATAAAAGCTTAGATTTTGATTCTTAAAGAGATGGCAAATTCATAACTGAGATATTTGCCAGTTTCCCAGGTTCATATTTTCCTTTTGATTCCCAAGTTTGGATTTTTATTTTCAAATCCTTTTGGCAAGTTGCTAATTCTTTATTCTTTGATCATATAACATTTTTTTCGTTTTACTCAAGAACTCCAACAACCCAAAAAGATTATCAACGAGGCTTCTGGTGATAGCAATTGTGCTTTTTCAACTGTTCTTTAAACTAAACTAGGGGATTTCCTCCTCATGATTACATATGAGGATAAGAAGCTCAAAATCTTGAATATGTTATATGATTTTTAATTGGTGAGATTTTGTGTTTTTTTTCCATTTACATGTATTTTGCTAAAAAATGATGATGGTCATAATTTTGAATAGGGATTGTCATGCTCTGTTTGCTGGGGAAGTTTCCAAATTTGCTATCTTATTAGGGGATGCTTACAATATCCTTCACCACTTGAGTATTGTAAATGTACAAATTACATTTACTCCACTCTCACTTCATGTGGATCCACACATATATCCAATGGATTCTATAAATGGTATATATAGAAATTTTTACCTCTCCTTCAAATTTTAATTTATATATTTTCAACTAGAATATATGATGATCGAACAAGTAAGCCAATTAGAATTAATGTTCAATTTTGGTACTTTTTATGCTATGGGAATTTCATTAGTTCCACGTATTTATTCACATAACAGTGTGTCATAAGGACTTTTGATATTGCTTTAAATGCTTTACATTTTATAATTATAAAATTAATAATGGTTTTTGTTTCTTCAATATAGTGGAGAACTTGAAAACATGTCTTCCCTTTTAATTATATGGACTATTTTGCCCTTGGTGTGACATTAGTGTTTTTCTTCAATTCTGGTGTTGGCATTGCTTTTAACTCAAGACTCAGAGTCACTCTACATATTTGCTAAGTGAAAAAAGTTCATCCCTTGGTGAGAGAAGACCGTTTGAACCAATATTTGACGGTATTTCCCCTGGTGTTGCTTTGGTGACATTAATCATTTTTTGGTGGTTTTATGGTGCTGCCCTTGTTTACAAATCAAGACTTCACAACAGGAACTTTACATACTTATTATGCGAAGATATCATGGTTTATTGATTTTCTTGGTGATGTTTGTATTCAAGACTTTAGTTATCTTCTTATTTCATGGTTGCTGATCAGTAAGCAAGCACTTTGTGCATTGGTTTGTTGATATTGATAGTTTTTTCTCCCTTTTATGTTTATCTGAACCAACTCTTTGTAGTGTTTACTTTTTTGTGCTTTCAATGTGTTTTGTGTGTGTGTGTATGTATGTGTTATGCTTCTTGGGTAGTCAAATTCATGATCCAAACTTTAGTCGTGAGGTTATCTGAACAAATATTACTGTCCTACAAGGATAAGAAAACAATCACATGATCACTAATACCAGATATACACAACTGAAGTTGGCATTTACTTTTTTAATGTCATATATCCATAAAGACTTAATAAGATAAAATACAAAAAGGATCTTAAAATTCCTTGACATGAGGAACATATTTTGAAAAGTCATTGTGAAATTGAAAATCTGATAAAATTTAGGTTATTTTGTGAAATCACGTCAAATGTGTCTAGATTTTTTCTATTAAATCAATGAGATCAACTTTTGTTCATTTAAATGACATTTTCCAGTGTTCATATGAAATTGGAAATATAAAAATTTAGGCTATTTTGCGAACCCATATGTCAAATGTGTCAATATTTTTTCTATTAAATCAATGAGATCAACTTTTATCCATTTAAATAAAATGACAAATGCAGAAAACAAGCAAAATATCATACCAAATAGTTTGCCCAGCATACTAACCCTAACCATTAATGTTTAACATCTTACATTCAAATACATTCTCCACATCACGTAATGATGTTTGAAAGTCAAACTTAATTACATTAACCTCTAAAAGAGAAAGTGTGTACCTTACCTTAATAAATATTAAGCAAATAGAACATGAGGGTGACAATAGAAGCAACAGTAATAAATGTCAACAAGAAAAGTTTTACAACATCTAACAACTTCTAATCTATTTCCCAATTTGAATTACAAACCAATGTTTTAAAAATCGGCTTTTTAGTTGAACCGGTATGGTGATCGGTTCCCGATACAACCGGTTTGACCGTCGGGTCAACTGTTTCTATAATTTTCATCTTTTTTTTCTATTTTCCTACACATACATACATATATAAAGACGTTTATATGACAAACATATCTCCCCAAAGCTCATTGACATCAAACGCCCCATTTTAAGTCATCTGACATTTCAAAAACATACTTAATTAATAAGCAGAAATATATATATTTTTAAAAGATATGATATTTTGGTCGAGTACCAGTTGGCTACAAAATCTTCTTCCCAAGCTCCTATCAACTTGCCTAGCTACAACCATATCATATTCACAAATACAACCAAAGTTGGATTCTATTGTCTTAAACATATACTTTCCTTGAAACATAACATTTTTGTAAAACCACTTATCAACGAAACTATTGGTTGCCGCTCCTTTGCGCGGGCACACAACTAGTATATATATATATATATATATATATATATATATATATATATATATACATCCATTTTATTTCTTATCTCATATCAAACTACATTTCAAATTCTTTAAAAAATTTATCTTTTGAATACTATGGATCAAAACCCCAACACTCCTCCTCTAAACACAAATACACATCCGCCTCTCGGTTTTGCACAATACGAAATGTATGCGGACATCCTCAACACTCAAGGCAATTTTTTCAATCCCGTCTCACCCCTTCCACAAAACATTTTCAACCCATTTGGTACAATGCAACAAAATACCACACAACCACAACCCACCCAACAAACTGTAACCGAGACGCAAGCGGGGGGAGCGGAAAAAAACGGCCCAAAAAGGGAGATCACGAAGGAAAGGGAAAGCGGTTGCGGTGGAGCAATCGGAAGACGAACCTCCAACATGGTGGACAGCGGAGGAAGAGTACGCATTGGCGGTGGCTTGGTGCGGGACATCAAAAAATCCAACGCAAGGAAACGACATGCGAAGAGTTGCCTGTTGGGAAGCCGTGATTGGGAAATTTCGTAGCCTTTTGAATAAAGATGAAAATTACCGCAATCACGACATGTTGAGTAGCAAATGGACTCAAATAAGCAAGAAGTGCACTAAGTTGAATTCCGTCTACAACAAGTTTTCCTCGCACAAGCAAAGTGGTGCGACCGATTTTGACGTTTATAAAGCGGCGAGGGAGCAATATCATGTGGAGACCGGTCACGTTTTTTAGCACGAAAAAATTTGGGAGATTTTGAAGGAAGACCCAAAGTGGAATAAAACTGACACATTTACGGAACAACGATCAAAGAGGTCGCACGGCTCGGGTTCGGTCGATGTTTTGGACGCACGCACGAACATCGACCTCAATGCAGACACGGATGAGATACCGGACGACATAAACGACATTGAAGAGATCTCCCCTCCTCGACGACCAATAGGCCGCGACAAAGCGAGGCGTGCTCAACGGCACGCGGATGAAACGAAAGTAGACAACGAGAGCAAGCCGAAATGAAAAAAAAAAATTTACGAGCATAACGAAATCGCGCGTAAAAGATATGATTTGCAACGGGAACATTTTGAGTTCTTGCGTCGTGAAGCCGAGGACGATCGTATTGCAAAAGATTTGACAATTCTTCAAACTAGCGAGGATAATTTGCCACCGAGACGGTTGGAGACACTTCGAAAAATGAAGGCGAAGATTGAGCAGAAATATTTAGACGAAGATTAGTGTTTTTTTTTTTTTCGTTGTAATGTTTTTTTGCCACCGAGACGGTTGGAGACACTTCGAAAAATGAAGTACTGGACAAGCACCACGTGAAGGCAGTGAAGTTATCTTATAGTAAGTCCAGTTTAATAAATAAATAAATAAATAAAAAATTAACAAATTTCATTTTACTTGAAGTAATTATAATTATAATTTTATTTTTGTAGTCCCCAGCCAATCTTTAAGGACCCTTTCCGTGGTGGCAACATCCTGGTGACTTTATTACAATATCATGCTTTCAAGTTTCAACTTTTTTCTTAATATTTTGAAAATTTGTTATTTTCTTAAATTATCTATTTTGCTTCTTTTTGAAAGATAATCTGTCACACATACACACCACAAGGACTGCCTATCCCTACAAACAAACGTCGTAAGGCTGCTGACATTTTCAGTGATCCTAAAGTTGTAGCACAAGTTCCCTCGTAGGTTTTTTGAGTGAAAATTTTAATTATTTTTTCATAATTATCTTTGTTTTGAAGAAAAACTTATATACATTTTATATGATTTAAGGTTTGGAATTGAGCAAGAGTACACTTTTATTCAACAAGATGTGAAGTGGCCTTTGGGTTGGCCTGTTGGAGGCTACCCTGGTCCTTCGGTATAAATATTATCATATTATGCTGGAATCCACCATTCCATTCCTTTCCTGATTCCGGTTAACCAGATTCCATGGAAATCATTTTTATTTTTTATATATTAAAGTTATGCACCCTTTAGGAACAGTAAACTTCCTAAGGGGTTGGCAGAAATGGTCCCCTGTTTACAGGTATGGGTCCAATTTCGGCTTCATTTTTGTAACGGGTCATTTTTCAGCCAATTGTTTCCAGTGTTGGTTCAACAGGAAAACAAGTGACATAGGTTAGGTTTTGAACCGATATTTCACCAATTTGAATTTGGAAGGTTCATTAAATGGCTTGAAATTGGAATCCTACCAAATTGATTTATCTAAAATGAAATGAAAACCGACTAATCATTTATTAAGTTATTAGATTAGATTTTTAAGTTAGAATACAGGTCCATATATAAAGCCATATCGATCCAATTAAATAATAATTTGGTTGGTTCAAATTATTCAAATTTTATCTATATATATTTATCCATTTTTACGAACCAAATACGAAATGGTTATTTAATTGGATTTGATTGAACCCATCCATCCGACTAAATAGTTTTTAATCCAAAATAGTAATAAGCAGTAGGTTTGACAAAACGAACTATACAAACCTTTACAGTCTTTTCCATTAATTCATAACTCCTAGGTATCATAACGTAGAAATTGCAACATCAGCCAACTATATTCAATTTGGTTTTTAAAAAAAATACCCTTACTTACAAACCTGATCCAACTTGGCGCCAGCAGGGCCACTAATTCCTACTAGTTACAATTACTTGTCATGTTTATAACAAGAATTCTGTTGATGAACAAAATGACAGTTGTATGGATTTATCTTCTCTAACTTCATTTTGCTTATATCTTTTAATATCTTTGTTTTGAAAGGCTTTATTGATTTTTATATTACGGTGTGAATCTAGTCATGACATTTATAAAATTTGATGATGCTACTGGGACAAATAATATCCTTTTATATGCTCTCGGTGTATTAATAGTGGGAATTCATGGAAAGGGGAAATAAAAGTACATTTCACCTTGATTCTTAAACATGTAAAAGCAATTGGTTTCGGATCCTTTTAGTACTCCTAATTATCATTTCAAGCGTCGTTGATCAAAAAAAATATTTAAGTAGGTTAGTAGGATTGTTAGGAAAACAATATTTTAAATTTTAAATTTTATATTTTCAAGAACATTTGTATTATAAAAATGTAGAAGTATTAATAAACTATTGGTTGGATTAGCATGGTCCATTTTAGTAAAAAATATTGTTTTTACAATGATTAAGATGTTAATTGGCAAGGTTGATGTGGATGTCAATTGCTTCGATGATTTATTGTTATACAAATTTTGCTATTTTATCCCTTTGCTATTTAAACAAAATGTGTAAATTGCCCAAAAATATTTGAACACACCAGCAAACAAACAAAAGTAGATGAAAAGGTTCAAGAATTCAGAACAATTCTACTAAAAAGTGAAAACCGTAAGAGAACATAAAAATAAAACATTATATGATCTAATATGGCATGTGTTGATTCGATACAACTCTAGATGCTCTAGTGGTGTTTGGCTTAGCTTTTGAAAGGCCATAAGTCTTTTTAGGAAAAGATCAAATCTAGTGGTGTTTGGCTTAGTTTTTGAAAGGCCAAAAGTTTTTTTAGGAAAAGATCAAAGGGAAAAGATATTTGGCAAAAGACTTTTAAAAACTACTTTTAGATTTTTAGATTTTAGATAGAAGGAAAATCTAACTTTTGATTTTAGATAGAAGGAAAATCTAACTTTTTGAAAAAGTCAGGAGAACCTCACTTTTTGCAACTTTTCTAAAAAAGGCTTTTGACCTCTAAAAAGCTAAGCCAAACACCCCTATGGCATGTTTTGATTACGCACATAATTTAGAGTAATGACAAGCCTCACACACGTCTTATAAAGCAACTCCCCCCTAAGTGATAATAAAGATGATACTCAGGTGAATTGATTAGATTTTTTATAACGAAAGATATTTATTTTCTTAAACAGCTTGCAAATTAAACTATAAAAAAATGAAAATAAAAATCGTTCGTTGCAAGAAAACCTAATCAATCACCTTAACAACATCATCAAAACCAATCATTGAGTTATTGCATTATCTGAGGGGCAAGAGGCTGCTGAGTAGCATTTTGCCAAGATCCAATATACAAGAGACTACACAAGTATAATTCTTCATAATATATCGCATATGGCTCAATGTATGGGAAAATAATAGAAACATGAAAGTTCAGAATTCAAATTATGATCGTTAATTCTTTTAATAGGCGAATGAAAAGAATTCACAAAATCATATGGCCTCGATATAAAATGGAGACTTTTTGTTTCAAAAAATTATTCTAAATGATAGATAGAAAAGTATCAACAAAAACCGAGTAAAATTTACCAAAAACATAAGCCAAATTTGATGAAAAACCTAAATCTGAGATCGAATAAAAACACTAATTTTTGGAATTAAATTTATGCCCCCAGAACAAAGCCATCAAGAAATGGATCATAAATCTTTCCCCTTGTAGCCGAAAGAAGAGGCAATATAACGTAATCACAAGGAAACTACAAATCGTAATGAATTTTACATAGATATCAATCGATAAACCAACTTAAAAAGATATATTTATAATATTTCAATACATTGCAATTTTTTAATCATAAAACTAGAGGAACCATCAGAAACCAAATATTTATCCCCAAATGCTTATAAAAGCTAATCGGTCCGCATCATGGTTTAATTTCTACCAAGAGAAATTCCATCACATGGATCCTCATTAATCTACAAATTGTGATTCAAGATAGAATAAAAAAATCTAAATCAATAGATTTTTTTCAAAATAAATTTTTCAAAAATAAATAGGGCTCAGAAACAAAATATGGGTTATGAGAAAGTTTATCGATCACAATGAATATCAGAGTGGTGCATGACTTTCCTGTTTTATCATCACTGCCCCTTCATGAAATAAATAATCGTTTTATATAAGAATGATTTCAAAAGCATAATGAAAGTTCAATCTATTGTAATAATAAAAAAGAAAAAAAAAAACTTGCAATATTTTTCACATCTGCTCAGATTTATGAACTTGTAATCTCATTGTTTCCTTTGTTTGAAAGAAACTCTGAAGTCTGACATGTGATAAGTTTCATAATTCATCAAAACAGAATACAGAAAAAGTAATAAGAAAATAAAATAAGATCGAATTTGGAGAATGGAGAATGGAGATCAGAGTTTGGTTAATAATTTGTCGATCACTGAAATTCAGAAACACGGACCAATTAATTGCTCATCATATCTCAAGATAATCAAAAGATTAACATATAAGAAATAAAAATAGAAATGAAATAGGAAGAACAAGAAGCAAAATAGGGCTAAATGTTGAGCATCAGAGACTTAAATACTAATAATCATAAACAGTTTGTTCGATCATCTTGTTGCAGTTATTTTCTCATCACTTGACATAAATTAGTTTATATGAAAAGAATAATTTCAAAAACGAAATACGAAAACGCAGATTAGAAAAGGCCTCAGAGATCTTGGTGGATAATGAATCATCAAATGGAATAATCCCATCAAGAGTAGCAAATATCTTTCTTACATCAATGGCCACAACAGTACACAAAAAACTCGATTAAAGTGATTTTGATAAATCGTAGTATAATGAGTCAGAAATGAAGTTTAAGATCACCTTCCTCTTCAAATAAAAACTATTATAAAGAGAAAATCATTGGGAATCCGAATGATTTTTTTTCATCATGCTCATCCTTATAACAACAAAACAAGTTTTTTTTTCTTATAGACGAGATAAGAGAGTATGAATGTATCTACCTTGTCACCGAAAAGGCCTAGCTAAAGAGGAAGATCCGGAGCTAAAGGTAGCCACATATAGAATTCAAATATATGTGATCGAAATAGTTCATTTAGCCTAATGATAGATCCCTTAATCCATCGTTGAAATTGGACAACGATCAAGGAATTGCAATGTTAGGCTTAATGATAACACAATTCAGCAGATTGAAAACGATGATAACGATGAAGAACAAGTAAATCGAGCATTATTGAAACATAAATAATGATGAAAGGAGGATGCGATAATAGATTCTAAGCTATTGAGAAGAGATGAAGTAGCTAGCTGCGATTGAGGTGTTTGGTTGCGAGGAGGATGTATTTTATATGCAGATGTAAATTAGGGATGGTTGTTTAAAACCCTAACGCCTTGTTCTTGCGTTTTTCGATAAGGCTACGGCCCTTCTCGCTACAAGTACAAGGACTCGTTACACCCAAAGTGAGAAGAGATAGAAGTGGGGCAAAGGGTTGTCATTATCTTATTTTTTTTTCTATTCTACTTTTTTTTCCAAAATAAAAGCTATTAAAAATACATCATATGGATGCTACCATTTTCTATCTTTTTACAACTTGGATGTTATCATTTTCTCTATCTTATGTGTCTTTAAAAACTCATACGTGGCTTCGAAAAATCTGATGTGGCGGCATGCTAAGCATGCTACCACTCCCTTCGGTAGGGATGAAAGTGGATCCAAACCTAGACCAGATCGGAAACCGGAATCGGTTAACGGAATTTTGCAACATCGGAAACCGGACCAGTATATACAAACTGGTTTTGGTTCGGTTCTAGGTAAAGTGGGTCTAGAACCGAAAAACCCATAAACATTAAAGTGGTTAGAGTGGAACCGAGTAAAGTGAGTTTAGAACCGAAAACCCCAGAACAACCAGAATTTTTTGGTAATTACTTAATGGGTTGAACTTTGAAAATTTCTATATTACTTCGGGGCACTGTAAGTCATTAAATATGAAACTAAAATTGACAAAACTATACTCTAAAATCATTTACAAACTCTAAACTATACTATGGAAAAATCGCATGCCAATCCGACTTTAAACAAATGAGATGTGCATGTTTTAAAATTTTCACAAAATACAAAGTACAAAAACAAATAGTTGAAAAGTTGAAAATTTCCAGCTTTGATATCCCGACTTCGGGGGACTGTAAATCATTGGCTATTAAACAAAAAATGAAAAAAGTATAGTCTAAACTTATCTACAATCTCTACACTACAAGTTGGAAAAAAAACTGCTTGTCAATCCGATTTTGAACGAATTAGATTTGTATGTTTTAACGTTTTCATAGAATAAAAAAAGAGCTGAAAAACTGAAAACTTTCAGTTTTGATATCTCGACTTTGTAGGACTGTAAGTCATTAAATATTAAAACAAAAATGACAAAATTATAGTATAAACTCATGTATAAAATCTAAACTACAAGTTGGAAAAAACTCTGTATCGATCCGACTTCAAACGAATTAGATATATATGTTTTAACATTTTCACAAAATACAAAAATAGCTGAAAAACAAAAAACTTTCAGCTTTGATATCTTGACTTTGGGGGGCTGTAAGTCAGTGAATATAAAACAATAAATGACAAATTTATAGTCTAAAACCATATACAAACTCTAAACTACACTCTGGATAAAATTGCATGTCAATCCGACTTCAAACGAATGAGATATGTTGTAACATCCCGATTTCCAGGTATGAGAATTTTTATTAAAAAGGCAAATTTTCCTTAGAACTCGTCGAGTTGATGGCCTCAACTCGACGTGTTGAAAGTTTTTGGGCTGCAGATCTTTTTAGACCAACTCGACGAGTTGGTGAGGAAAAACTCGATGAGTTGGTGGCTGGTTAAGAAACCCTAATTTTTAGGGTGTCGCACCCTATTTAAAGGCCTTAAGTACCCCTATGGTATTTCATTGTGGTAATGTTGGTAAGTTTTTAGACTTGTTTCCATATCACAACCATTCTTGGGCATATGCTAATCACTCCTCGGACCAGCATAGTTGATCAGGCTATGCCACTCCCAGGACTGACCATATATCCCCGAGCTTACTTGTGATATTCAACAATCGTAATACTTTTGTTTTTGTCGTTGTGACACTGATTTTAGTATGAATGCAGGCATGTATACTTAATTAAATATTTTATTATTTAAAAGTATAAACTCTTGGTCAGAGTATTTTATCCCATTGTATTTATAGTTAGTATATCTTTTATGGGTTGATATACTCAATTCACTATAAACAAAGCTCTGATACCAATCTGTCACACCCCAAAACCAGGAACGGCGGAAACGTTCAGGGGTGGAGGACGTCATGTAAGTATCATAACAGTGCAAAGTAGTAAACAAGCAACAACATCATCCATTTCATTAAAAGTAAAGTTTTAATACATGATGTGTTCTTTCATTGTAATAAGACACCAAAATATGTAAACAAAATAAAGATGAGTCTTGTCTGTGCTCCGTCTTCTCAAAACCCTGGTCATCGTACCTGTCTACTGGTGACCTGTGAATACAAGTTATTTTGAAAGTGTAGATCAGCATAAAGCTGGTGAATTCATAAGTATTATGGTGTCATTGATTCGAAAAGCTGTTATGAAAGACTTGTAAATGTTTAATGAAACATTTAGTATAAGTGTGAAAACCCTAGAAAATCCCATATTTCCTACTAGTATAAAAAGTAGTCTTCTACCAAGACCCGAATGCTTTGAAAGTTTGCATTTCTGTATCAATGAAGATTTTTCCCTGTACAACTATTATTATAAAAATATATAGTCTACCTCATCGTTTATGTGAATGTGTCACAAAATAAAAGTAATAGGGAAAATTATATAATCATTGAAATCGTATCCTTTTGCCTTAGGATAAACACGGCGTGGAAACTCGCCGAACAGTACAACCGAGATCATCCGTCGATGAACAGGTCCCGCTGTAGCTAGCAGCCAGGTGTAGGATGGTCAGTTCCGTATAGTATATATAGTATTTCTCTCTGTATAGATATAGTATTTCTCTCTGGAAACATGTAATAGTATCTCTTCGTATAGTAGTATAGACTCATGAATGAACTGACTCTTGTGTAATTCCTTGTAATAGGAATAGATATAGTATTTCTCTCTGGAAACATGTAATAGTATCTCTTCATATAGTAGTATAGACTCATGAATGAACTGACTCTTGTGTAATTCCTTGAAATAGGAATAGTAATTTGTATCCCCTAAACTATACCTATAATAGTTTACTGGAATGTAAATTGAATGTCCAAGTAGGTTTATACACCCTTGCTACTCAAGAGTGTTGGAACTGAAGAAAGAATGAACGCTCTCATATCAATACATATATACATGAAACATAAGTGTATAGATATGGTTTTTAACAGTAAATTGAAAGAGGTTTTGTAAAACATTTGAGAGTTTTGAACAATAAATAATAATGACTTGATGTCAGTTTATAAAATAATTCAAAAGTAATTTGTTGATAACAAAGTAAAAATAACTGAAAAGCATTGTATTTATCACATTTTGAAGTATGTGAAATCAGTTGTTTGAAAACACAGTTATAAATCACATGTGATTGATTATATAACTTCCTGTTTTCTACTTGTATTCCCCCCCCCCCCATGAAAGCATTTAAAATCATTTAAAAGATTGATTAAGGAGGTATGAACTCACCTGTAGTGAGTAACTCGAATGAAAGATCGATATAAGATTGTTGGGTGTCAATTGGAGTCTTGAGCACAAACGAATCCTATTTAACATATAAATACACATATATGAATACATTCAATGTATACAACCACCCAAAAGTGATAGGGACACGCCTTAGGGACATAAAAACACTTAGAATTAAGTGTTACCAAAACCTATGGTTGTATATAAGGGGTATATGGCTATACAAGGGAGTGTATGGTCAAAATACACAACATTTGAGTGTGTGCGGCCAGGGTGGGTGTGCGGCCGCACATTCCCTATGGAATGTGCCAAAACGTATTTTAAGGCTTTATGACTCATCTAGGAAGGTTTCGTACTTCATGCTTCAGCCTTATAAGAAGTTTATTGCCATTTTTGGTCCTAAAAAGGGTGTGTGCGGCCACCATGATGTGTGCGGCCGCACACCCTTGATGAACATGATAAAATCATGTTTTTCTAGCATATCATCAAGTGTTCTTAGCATATAACAAGTTATGATAAGTGTATACACGTTATAGAGGCTTGAAAGGGTGATTAAGGTCCAAAACTAGTGTGTGTTCTTGGTGTTCTTGGTGTTCTTGACTAAAAATGGATGTTTTCATGGATCAAACCAAAGGGTTTTGCTAGTTAGGGTCGTGTATCAACAAATAAAAAGGAAGGATTACTACCTTTTTTGAAGATCAAGATGAAGATTTGGATGATACTTGAGAGGATTTCGAGTTCTAGCTTTGAAGAAGTGGAAAAGTGTTCAAAAATAACTAAGTATTGAATATATAGGGGAGAGTGTGCGGCTGGGATGGGTGTGCGGTTGGCTGTGTGCGGCTGGCTGGCCGCACACTCGGGTGTGCGGCCGCACACACCTTGTGTTGGTGTGTTTGGCTCATTTGCAAGGTGTTACACTCACAAAACTCATCCCACGACTCATACCCTGATTATACTAGATTTTAAACACTCTAATTGACTCTAAACAGTGCTAGAAAATAGCAAAAACGAGTCTGACCTTCCTTGATTTGAATAAGTGTATAAGATAAAAATTTCGGATTGTCACAATGTATCATAGAAATCAAAGTAACACACAACCATTTCATTAATATTAAAGTGTTTACAAAGTATGTGATTCACAAAAGTTAGACTCCAAAAGTAAATAACAAAACAAGACATGAAGCTACTATGCTCCATCTTCTGAATCCCAGTGCGCGTACCTGTCTACTAGTTCCTGAGAATACAAGTTATTTTGAAAGAGTAGATCGGCATTTAAGTTGGTGAGTTCATAAGTATTTTAGTGATGTAAAGTAAGTTGTAAGTTCTTTTAGAAAAGTTCGCCTATTCCTCCATAAGATCCTATACCTTCTGATATGATGAAAGATAAGTAAAAATGGCTCTACAATCCCTTCTACGAGTACTAAATGGATACAAGTTATATTGAATCCAGATCAAACAAACAATCGATTGTGTGAATCTGCCCTAAGCCCACAACCAAACAAGGAACAAGGAATGAGGCGGAAGTCACACATCCCATTGTTTGTTAGATCTTCGTTGTATATAACCCTGGCGTATTCATTTGGTACTTACGAAGTTAATAGTAATAGTTCCTTTATATTTGATGAAAACATTCTTTAAGAAAAACCCTTATTTCCTTTAGTAAAAATGGTAACCCCAATAGTTCCTTCTATAATCACTTAGTTTATACTAGCTATATATAATCTAATATCGAACGGATAGTTAGTTGTGTGAATCTGCCCTAAGCCTACAACCAAACAAGGAACAGGAAGTAAGGCGGAAAGCGCACATCCAACTACCTATCAGATATTAATTATATATAACTCTGATGTATAAACTAGGGTATTATAGAATTAACCATTAAAGGTCCTTTAAGTTATACTGGTTTAATAAAATGGATTAAACCCTTTACTGATAAGTTTCTAGTTTAGCCTACTAAGTGTTCTATCTAAAAAGTATATGTTTGTACTAGAAAACGGTATATTGAATTACTCCTTATGATTACTTGGCGTATACGGAATATATATAGCTAAGATCGAATAGATAGTAGACTGGATGCATCTGCTCTAAGCCCACAACCAAACAAGGAACAGGAAATGAAGCGGAAAGCACACATCCTACTATTTGCCGGACCCAATTAATATATATCTCTGATGTATCTACCGAGGAATCATAAAGTTAGCATTATAGGCCCCCTTCTAACTTATTGTACTAAGACTCGACTGTCCTGTTTGTCCTTTGTAATGATGAAATTATTCAGTAATGTTGTAAAAGTGACTACTGAAGCACTAACTACCTTAAAGCCAATTTGTTAATTAAGGTTAAAAATGTTATGTGGTTATAACCATACTGATATGACACGTGTTTTAACACGACGACCTAATGGCGCCGAAACTGATGTGATATTTGTCACCCGTAGACTTGCAAGTCCCACTGTAGCTAGCAGAAAGGTGTGGGGTGTCAATCTCATATAGATCTATACACAAACTGTAGCTAGGAGACTCTAGTTACAAAACGCGACCTAACAAGTATATTGCTAAGTCGTGAAGTAGTGGTTTCACATTATTGTTATAGTATTCTTGTATTTGTTTAGTATGTTCCTCCCTGTTTCTCTTTATAGTATGTTCCTCTCTGTTTCTCTTTATAGTATGTTCCTCTCCATTTCTCTTTATAGTATGTTTGAACTCCTAAACTATACCTATTATAGTTTACTAGTATGTTTGTTTGAGCTGTTACTGATTTGAAGAAAAGACTCATTTATCTACTGAGTTATGATTGTACTTTAAAAACAAAGTTTTATAAACAACAAAGTGACATAACTTTAAAAGAGTGTTTGAAATGATTTGATCACTTATAAAAGCATAAGAAATCCTTTAACGTGATGGTTATCACAAATAACATTTACACAATTATCATTGTGTTCAACTTGTATTCCCCTCTTAAAAGCATTTAAAACATTTAAAAGATTGATTATAGGGGTATGAACTCACCTTATGTGGGTGATTCAATTGAAGGTTCGCGTAAGGATGAGAAGTTCCATGAATGAATTCCCGAAACACAAACGAGTCCTAAATGACATATAATGGCATATATAGGCATGTAATTAGTGTTTAACACCACTAATATGAAGGGAAACACCCTTAGGGACTAGGAAACTCTTGAAATGAAGTGTGACAATCACATGTGATTGTCTAAAGGGAGTTTACGGCCAAAGGGAAGTGTGTTCACGGCTACACTTGAGTTCACGCCCAAGACTCTATGTGTTCACGGTCAAAGGATAGTTTACGGCCGTAAACACTCCAAAATGATGCATTTTGGATCTTGCTTCTTGCTTGTAGGGTGTTTGTCTCATGAGGATACAAGAGTTTCTAGTGTATAACAAGAATATGGAAGAATTCTTACGATTTGGAGGTGTTTGGGAGTTCACAGCCACCAAGAACAAATGTGTGTTCTTGGTGTTCTTGGTGAAAGGATGATGATCTTGAAGATCTAGACAAAAGAGATGATTTCACGGATGAAATCATAGGGTTCTACTAGATTAAGAAAGTTATCAAGAAACAATGGAATAATCACTTACAAAATTGACGATAAATCGATGTGTTCTTGATGATACTTGAGAGAGAATGGAAGTTCTTGACTTGAAATTGTGAGAAATGATGAAAAATGAAGGGATATCATCCTTATGGAAGGAGTTCACGGCTAGGAGGGTGTTTACGGTTGTGAATAGAGTTTACGGCCGTAAACCCCATGTGGTTGGCTTTCTGGTTCGGGTGCAGCCTTCTGATCTCGAGCTAATACTTCATAACACTCAATCCTTAAGTGTAATAGGCTTAGAACTCATTAGAATGACCCTTAACAAGGATAGAAGGCAATAGAATTAAATTTGACTTTTGGTTGATTGAACTGACTTTACAAGATAAAAAATTTCGGGTTGTCACATCATCCCCCCGTTAGATGGAATTTCGTCCCGAAATTAGCTTTCTTAGCAGTACTCCTGGGGTTGTGCTCCTCTGATTGGCAGAATACTCGCTCGTAGACCCGGGAAACTTTGCCCTTACGCTCATGATAGGATTCATACCTGGTCCATCTATCATTATATGGTATATACAAGTCGTATATAATTAAGATTAATAAGACGGTCAGATGTGCGACTCTGCCCCAGGTCCACAACCAGACAAGAAACAGGAGATAGGGCGGAAATACACATACTAAATATGCATAATCATAATTATATACCACCATCGCGTATACACTTAATAGTGATAAGTGGGCTGTATTTGTCCTTAGCCTATGTGCTTGAACTTGATCTGCTGGACGAGTGGTAGTTCGGGAAGGTCTGTTGAGTATATGGTCGTCAAGGTTTCGGAAGGCAACATACTCCTCGCATGAGTACTTTGGGTTTAGAAGATAAGAGACAAAGCTGAGGTCTAGGTCGGGTTGTCGTTACGAATGACGAGGGTTTCGTGAATTTGACGGTCGAGGCGATGGAAACATATGAACTTAGTATGGTGAGGACCACGCCAATCCATGACGAATGATGACAACAGACTCTTTAACGAAACAAAAGTTAGGCCGATTTGAAATAAACGTTTGTTATACGACGGTGTATCTCTAGTGTGCTCGATAATGTACTCTGTGTAAACGTTCTAGTGCTTTCTGTTTTCTCCTTGATATTACCACTGCCACAAATCGTACCGCGATGAGCGAGTACTAACAGTTTAAGTGTTTTGATAACTAGTGTCGATACTCTATATTATGATCCTCCTCGGTACCTCTATGATCGCCTGACATATACAAGTTATGTATAATTAAGATGAATAAGACGGTCGACTGAGCAACTCTGCCCTAAATCCACAACCAAACAAGGAACATAAATTAAGGCGGAATCACTCACTCTAAGTCTGCAAAATCTTAGCTATGCACAACCCTGATGTACATACTAAGCCATCATAGCTTCCCTAAACGAATCTTTAGTTCTCTTGTGAATGTTGTGACTTGTTCAGATGAGGGAGTTATTATAATTACTTTTAAATGTTTTCCCCAAGTTTTAATCTTATATAAATATAAATTAAATTTTAAAGTAATTCTTATTTCGAAGACGTACTGCTGGTCGCTGGGGACTCTGGGGTAGATTCTCCTGCGGTGATCATCAGAATCCGTCCATCCGCTCCTGAGTTCTTCGCTATCGGGGCAGTCCCTCTTGTAGTGCCCTGTCTCACCACAGCCATAGCAGGTCTGGTTTACTTCTATTCCGTGGACTTGGGAGATCGGTTGTGCCGGTGCCCTGCAGAACCGGGCGGTGTACCCCTTTCTGTGGCAATTCAGGCATTGCATTTCCCGACATACTCCGGTGTGGTGGTAGTTACAACCATCACACTTCGGGAGAGTTCTAGCATATCGACTGGCAGATGCTGGAGTAGCAGGTGTTGTGGCGGCGTATATAGTACCCATTTGTTGCTCCTGCGGGGTTTCCTGTGTTGTTCGCTCCTTCCTCTTGTTCCCCGACTTTCTCTTATATTTCCCTCCCTTTGATGGCTCGGGAACAAGGACCTCCACGCCATGGCGGACTCCATGGTCAATGAGTCGCTGAGCCAGGCGTTTGGCACTATCGAATGTAGTTGGGTTAGAAGACAGTACATCTCCTTGAATCGGGGTAGATAAACCCCAGATGTACCTTTCTATCTTCTTATTTTCCAGGGTAACCATCCCGGGGCATAGTGCTGCCAGGTCGCTAAACCTGTCAGTGTAGGTCACTATGTCTGAGCCGACCATGGTATGCTCCCATAGTTCTTGTTCCAACTTTTGAACTTCGCCCCTCGGGCAGTATTCTTCCAACATCATCTCTTTTAGGTTCTCCCAACCTATTGAGTTAGACACTGATAGGGTCAGTGACTTAACATGGCTATTCCACCATGTTAGGGCTCTGTTGTAGAAGGTGCAGGCAGCAAACTTAACTTTGCTCCCTTCTGGGCACGAACAGATTTCGAAGACCGAATCTGTTTTCTCGAACCATCGCATCAGAGCAATGACTCCCCCGTTTCCATTAAAGGATTTGGGTTTGCAGTTCATGAAGTCCTTGTACGAACACTCTCGTGGGTGTCCGTGGGTAACTCCGGGGTTGGTTAAGTGGGTACCGGTACCAATTCCGTTGGTACCACTTTCGCTGATGTGCGTTAGAGCAGTTGCTACTGCGGCTGATATCGCTGCTTGGAGAGCAGCTGGATCGAATTGTAGAGGAGGTAGTGGAGTTTGAACTGGAGTTATTGTAGTAGTGCGCCTGTTCGATCTACGAGGAGGCATCTTGCTAAAAAGAATACAAATATGAGATGGAAATAAGTCTATAGCAGTGGATATGAGCCGAAAGCTGGTAGACTAAGTTAACCTAGTTCTGAATGTATCTGGTTCTGACTTTCATAGGGTTCTGGAAACAATTCATAAAGGGAGTCTATATAAAATAAACTTTATGAATCAGAAGTAGCTATCCTCGAATGAATTTCTGGGAATAGAATAACTGATACTAGTTGCACGAAAAAGAAATAATCCTACCACATAATGTGAGCAGTGTAATCACTAGCTCACTAGGTCAACCAAGGTTATTGTTTATTAGTGTGACGCATAGGACGTTTTAGTTTCTTCGGCTGATCCTTCTCTAAAAACTTCTCATGAACCTGCTCTACTTCCTCCTTGACTCTTCTGCTGACTACTATGATGGAGTGGTTACACATATCTGGGTTTGTCGTGCGAGAATGGAAGTGTCTAAAGAATCTATGAGATTTAAGTGATACATTATGGGGTGATCCTTACTGGGTCCTCCTATAATCGTGCAATGTATACAAGTTGTATATAATTTAAGATTAAACAGATCTTCCAATAAGTGATCCTACTCCAAAACCACAACCAAACAAGGAACTGGTAGTGAAGCATAGATCACAAATTCTAAGTCTATAAAATCTCAATTATATAAAACCTTGGAAGTATACACTCCGGAATCATAGACCTACGAGAAGGGTCTTTAAATTATCACATAAGTTATTTATATAGTGCCTAAAATACTCCTATAGTATTTTAATGTAATGAACTTGGTATGTTTTAAACTTGTTGTTGTCTTATAGTATCATAAAATACTCCCATAGTATTTTAACTTTATGTACTGATCTAGAAATCCCTTTAATAGAGTTATGTAAGTTTTAAGACCGTTGCAACACCACCTCACTCCCAAACACATGTCAGTCACATCTCAAATGAATATAGTTGATCAGGCTATATTGGTCTCAGATATGATTACATAACTGTTCAGGTTTGACCGTAGTGTTCAACCGTTAAATACTTATGTTATGTTCTTCTTGTGATACTTGTTCTAGTATGTATATATGTATAAGCATGTATGTATACTTTTATAAGGTATTGTTATATCTTTTATAGGTTGATATACTTAGTTCACTATAAACAATGCTCTGATACCAATCTGTCACACCTCCAAACCGGAACGGCGGGAACGTTCGGGGGCGGAGGACGTCATGTTTAGTATCACAACACATGTATCATAGAAATCAAAGTAACACACAACGTGACCTCCAGGAGACTCTGGTTACAAAACGCGACCTATCAAGTATATTGCTAAGTCGTGAAGTAGTGGTTTCACATTATTGTTATAGTATTCTTGTATTTGTTTAGTATGTTCCTCCCAGTTTCTCTTTATAGTATGTTCCTCCCAGTTTCTCTTTATAGTATGTTCCTCCGTGTTTCTCTTTATAGTATGTTTGAACTCCTAAACTATACCTATTATAGTTACTAGTATGTTTGTTTGAGCTGTTACTGATTTGAAGAAAAGACTCGTTTATCTATTGAGTTATGATTGTACTTTAAAAACAAAGTTTTATAAACAACAAAGTGACATAACTTTAAAAGAGTGTTTGAAATGATTTGATCACTTATAAAAGCATAAGAAATCCTTTAACGTGATGGTTATCACAAATAACATTTACACAATTATCATTGTGTTCAACTTGTATTCCCCCCTTAAAAGCATTTAAAACATTTAAAAGATTGATTATAGGGGTATGAACTCACCTTATGTGGGTGATTCAATTGAAGGTTCGCGTAAGGATGAGAAGTTCCACGAATGAATTCCCGAGACACAAACGAGTCCTAAATGACATATAATGGCATATATGGGCATGTAATTAGTGTTTAACACCACTAATATGAAGGGAAACACCCTTAGGGACTAGGAAACACTTGAAATGAAGTGTGACAATCACATGTGATTGTCTAAAGGGAGTTTACGGCCAAAGGGAAGTGTGTTCACGGCTACACTTGAGTTCACGGCCAAGACTCTATGTGTTCACGGTCAAAGGATAGTTTACGGCCACACCAAGTGTTTACGGCCGTAAACACTCCAAAATGATGCATTTTGGATCTTGCTTCTTGCTTGTAGGGTGTTTGTCTCATGAGGATACAAGAGTTTCTAGTGTATAACAAGAATACGGAAGAATTCTTACGATTTGGAGGTGTTTAGGAGTTCACGGCCACCAAGAACAAGTGTGTGTTCTTGGTGTTCTTGGTGAAAGGATGATGAGCTTGAAGATCTAGACAAAAGAGATGATTTCACGGATGAAATCATAGGGTTCTACTAAATTAAGAAAGTTATCAAGAAACAATGGAAGAATCACTTACAAAATTGACGATAAATCGATGTGTTCTTGATGATACTTGAGAGAGAATGGAAGTTCTTGACTTGAAATTGTGAGAAATGATGAAAAATGAAGGGATATCATCCTTATGGAAGCAGTTCACGGCTAAGAGGGTGTTTACGGCCGTGAATAGAGTTTACGGCCGTAAACCCCATGTGGTTGGCTTTCTGGTTCGGGTGCAGCCTTCTGATCTCGAGCTAATACTTCATAACACTCAATCCTTAAGTGTAATAGGCTTAGAACTCATTAGAATGACCCTTAACAAGGCTAGAAGGCAATAGAATTAAGTTTGACTTTTGGTTGATTGAACTGACTTTACAAGATAAAAAATTTCGGGTTGTCACAATTTTTGTTCTCAAAAGTTCATAAGAATTTTTTCCAATCTTCAAACCATCTTCATACAATCTTCAAATATTCATATTCTTGCCCAGTAACCTCATCAAACTTTCCCAGGAAAACTCCTTCAAACCTTGTAAGTAACCTTACACAAACTAGTATTATTTAACACTTAAATTCTTAGTTTATCTAATTTGCACATGTATTATGTATTTAAAACAAATTAGGATACGACTAGTTTCGCGTGTTCTAACCTGAAGAACATTCCTATCATTTCGTAAGCCAGCCAAGAACACACCTGAGGTGAGTTCATACCCCTACAGTTTTTACGGTTTTTCCATGTTTTTAAGGGGAGAATACAAGTAAAACACAAGAAAACTTGTGTTAAAATACGAACCGTTACATTTATATTTTTTTTACAAAATATAAATATACATATGGATACATGTTTGATTATAATAAAACTTTAACCGTTTTGTAACATGTCGAGCAAAAAGGGTATAATTATATAAACGAACATATGGTGATTTAATTTCATTCTATTATCATGACAAATTGATAACAACATACAAAGGGTTCACAATTTCATCGAAACATTTATATAAATGATAATATGTATAGTTTATGGAACATACACACTATTTTACCCTGTTGAGGGCACAACAAATAATTATTTAAAAGAACAATTATTTTTCACATTATGTAAAAACGATGAAGAGGTAATACATACAAATATTACAAGAAAAAGGGATTTCACTACACTATACGTAAACCATTAATATAGCTTTGTGAGACACGTCTTCAAGTACTTACCTAAGTACCAACAAAAGTCTTGTTTTTATAACCAGAGTCTCCTGGAGGGAGAGCATGACAATTGTGTATAGATTTATACGGGACTGACAATCCCGCACCTAAACTGTTAGCTACAGTTAGACCGGCAGGTTTGGGGTGACAAATGTCGTACCATTCCGACACCTGAAGATCGTCGTAACAGGCCATCAATCATTAAGTATGGTTATAATAACTTACAATTGAGTATTAATAATATGTTTGGTTTACATACATACATTCGAATGGTTATTTAGATAAAACTATGCTATACTACTATCCATACAATATCGTTTACATTTTTGGTAACATGTATTTAAAGAATTACATTCAGATAACTCTACACTACGCTATTTTATAGTACAAATGGCAGTTCCAAGTACATACGTTAAAATGATTTACACATATACAATTACAGATACATTATTTTCCAATACAATACAGTTTACATCTCTGGAAACATACATTCAAATGACTTTATATATGTATAAAACTACATATTACTATTTTAAGTACGGAAAATACTTGTACATTTTAGCCTTGGAATATTTAAGACTACATTACATATAAAAGAAAATAGTTGATTTTCTGGAAGAACATACTATCATTTTCTAGGAACAAAGACACATATTTCTCATACAAAATGCTTATGAACTCACCAACTTAATTGTTGACACTCTTTTCAAAACCACTTGTATTCTCAGGAAATCAGTAGACAGATACCCTCTCAGGTTTTGTGAAGACGGAGCTTAGTATTGTAACATCCCAAAAATACAACCCAAAAATTTTCGTTTGAAAACTTTACTAAATCATCACATCAAATATTAAAAGATAAATCCATGGATCATGTGTCTCAAAATGTCATAATAAGTTTCTCAAATCAACTGATGTCAAAACATATCAAAATATCTGAATAAAACTCCCAGGAATAACTGAAGCTGTGGTGTGTGCCATGCCATCATCCCGAGCTCTTCCCCTTACTAGCGGAAGTACCTGAAATCAAAAACTGAAACTGTAAGCACAAAGCTTAGTGAGCTCCCCCAAATTACCACATACCATACAATATCATATAAAGCAACTACTGGGCCTTGCCCACTGCATCGGATCGAAGTCCGGAAACTGCATCGGACCGAAGTCCGGAACTAACCAGGGCCTTGCCCTCTGCATCAGACCGAAGTCCGGAAACTGCATCGGACCGAAGTACGGAACTAACCAGGGCCTTGCCCTCTGCATCAGACCGAAGTCCGGAAATTACATCGAACCGAAGTCCAGAACTAACCAGGGCCTTGCCCTCTGCATCGGACCGAAGTCCGAAACTGACTGAACATAGCATAACATAATCATAACTACTGGCATAAACACATATACTGCATACTGCATCAGACCGAAGTCCGGAACACATAACACAAAGACATGCTCGAATCACAAAGACATCAAGCACAATGAACTACTGCATCAGACCGAAGCCCGAAACTACTGTTAACTAAACGGGCCGGCATTGTGGCCGTAGACCCGTTCCTACTGGAAGGAAACTCACCCCGTAACGCTGGCTGCTGAGGTGCTAAATCTGGAACTATCTGACTGCTGCTCCGGAACTCCCCGGCTACAAATCCCATAAACACTAAATCAGATACTGATAACTAATCTCAGGGTAAAATGACTATTTTACCCCTGGTCCAAGTCAACTTCCTGGTCAAAGTCAACTTTCCAGTTGACCGGACTCGCCGAGTTGGGCCGCCAACTCGTCGAGTCCCTGTTCTCATATCTAATTCTCTGCCTGCTACTACTCGTCGAGTTTAGCATAGGCTCGACAAGTTCCACTTCGATGCTAAAAACCAGTCCATCTTCAACTGACTCGCCGAGTTGTATGAACAACTCGTCGAGTCTGTTCTTAAGGCAAGAAGATTGCCTTGGACTCGCCGAGTCAGGGCGCAGACTCGCCGAGTCCCTCCATTACTAGATCTACGTTTCAACTCACTGAGTCCAATTTCCCACTCACTGATTCCACTCGCAAACTCTCAAAGGGGAAATCTCAGGGACTCGCGACCCGACTCGTCGAGTCTGAAGAACGACTCGCCGATTCCCAAGCATGTCATTACCAAACAGTCGATTCTGCTCGAATCCAGTGCATTCCATTCATAGATCTGGGCTCCTAGGGCTGGTTTTTCACGTAAAGTTTCTCACTTTACGTGCATGCATGCTAAGTTGAAGCTAAAAAGCCCAGAACAAGCCAAAGGAAGGGATCTAAGCTTAGAATGGAAACTTGGCTCAATAAAGGTGGCAACCTTGAGCTTAATAGGCTCTGGAAAGCTTAGATCTGAAGTCCATTCATCATATTAACACTTAATTCGACCTTAAAGTCTAGAAAGGGCTCACAATCCACAAAAGTAAACTTCTCAAGAGATCTAATTAATAATAAGCAAAGATTCGAGCTTGATACCTCAAAGAGGACTGAAATGCAACCAGGAATCCGGATCTACTTGCTTCCTTTGAATGCTTCTCTCCTCTCTTCTTCCCCAGAAAATGGGGCGTTACAATTCTCCCCCACTTATATGAGACTTCGTCTTCGAAGTCTGCTGCTACTGAATTTGAGAATAACTCTGGATAATGCTCCCTCATCTCCTCCTCGGCCTCCCACATCCACTCTGAACCCTTTCGGTGCTGCCACTGCACCTTCACTAACTGAACCACCTTGTTCCTCAAGGTCTTCGTCTTCCGATCCAAGATCGCAACTGGTCTCTCGATATAATTCAGGCTGCTATCAACCTGAATATCCTCCAAGGGTACAACTGCTGACTCGTCCACCAAACACTTCCTCAATTGAGAAACATGGAAAGCGTTGTGGATCTGGCTAAGCTCTGCTGGAAGGTCCAACCGATAAGCAACCCGACCCACCCGGGCCAAAACCCTAAAAGGACCAATAAACCTGGGACCCAGCTTGCCCCTCTTCCGGAACCTGATAACACCCTTCCAGGGTGATACCTTCAGGAGGACCATATCGCCCACCTGAAACTCCAAGTCCGAACGCCTCCTGTCGTCGTAACTCTTCTGCCGACTCTGCGCAATCTGCAATCTGCTACGGACCTGTTGGATCAACTCTGTGGTCTTGAGCACCACCTCGGTACTTCCGATGACTCGCTGACCGACCTCGCCCCAACAAATCGGGGTCCTACACTTTCTCCCGTAGAGCATCTCGAAAGGAGGGCGGTCAATACTAGCGTGGTAACTGTTGTTATACGAAAATTCCACTAATGGAAGATACGTATCCCAACTGCCACCAAAATCTAGGACACATGCCCGAAGCATGTCCTCGAGAGTCTGAATCGTCCTCTCGCTATGCCCGTCCGTCTGGGGGTGGAAAGCGGTGCTAAAATGAAGACGAGTTCCCATCTCGTCGTGAAACCGCTTCCAAAACTTGGAAGTAAAACGGACGTATCGGTCTGATACTACTGATACAGGCACCCCATGTCGTGCCACTACCTCGCGCACATAAATATCGGCTAGCTTCTCGGCCGATATGCTCTCCTGAATCGGTATGAAATTCGCGCTCTTGGTCAGCCGATCCACTATGACCCAAATCGAGTAAACTCCACGTGCGGTCCTGGGAAGCTTAGTGATGAAATCCATAGTGATATCCTCCCATTTCCACACAGGAATGTCTAACGGCTGCATCTTGCTGTGGGGTCTCTGGTGTTCTGCCTTGACCTTCCTGCAGGTCAGGCATCTCTCTACGTACCAGGCTACGTCCCGCTTCATGCAGTGCCACCAATAATCGGGTCGAAGATCTCTATACATTTTCGTCGCCCCTGGATGGATGGAGAACCGGGACTTGTGGGCCTCATCCATCAGTACCTGCCGTACTCCGCCCCAGTACGGTACCCATACTCTCCCATAAAGGGTCAACAATCCTCGACTTTCATAGTCAAAGGAAGCTACTCGGCCCACAATCCTCTCACACTTCTGCCTCTCCTCCTTCAGGCCCTCAACCTGTGCCTCTCTGATCTGCTCCAACAATGGAGTAATCACTGTCATCCTCAGACATACATCTCTGATTGGGGCTGCTACCGCCTTGCGGCTCAAGGCGTCGGCCACTACGTTGGCCTTGCCCGGATGATAAAGAATCTCACAGTCATAATCCTTCACCACGTCCAACCATCGGCGCTGTCTCATGTTCAGATTCGGCTGATTCATGAGGTACCTCAAACTCTTGTGATTCGTGTAAATGATACATCGGACCTCATATAGGTAACGTATCCAAATCTTGAGGGCAAACACCACTGCCCCCAGCTCTAAATCGTGCGTCGGATAGTTAGCCTCGTGAGGCTTCAACTGTCTAGAGGCATAAGCTATCACATGCCCTCGCTGCATCAACACTGCTCCCATACCTGTGATCGAAGCATCACAGTAAACTACAAAATCCTCTACTCCCTCTGGCAGGGTAAGGATTAGCGCCTCGCACAATCTCTGTCTGAGGGTCTCAAATGCTACCTGCTGCTCAGGCCCCCAACGAAACACCACCGACTTCTTGGTCAGTCGGGTGAGCGGAACTGCTATCTTGGAGAAATCCTGGATGAATCTCCTGTAATACCCTGCCAGTCCTAGGAAGCTCCGAATCTCAGTTGGAGACCTCGGGACCTCCCACTGCATCACATACTCTATCTTGGCCGGATCTACTAGTATACCCTTCTGGTTGACGAGGTGACCAAGGAACTGCACCTCGCGCAACCAGAACTCGCACTTGGAGAACTTCGCGTAAAGTCTCTCCCTCCTCAGCGTCTCTAGCACCTCTCTTAGGTGCTCCTCATGCTGCTCCTGAGTCTTGGAATAAACCAAGATGTCATCAATGAGCACTATCACAGACCGATCCAGCATCGGTCTGCATACGCGGTTCATGAGATCCATGAACGCGGCTGGAGCGTTGGTGAGCCCGAACGACATCACCACAAACTCATAATGACCATAGCGCGTCCTAAAAGCAGTCTTCTGCACGTCCTCATCCCTGACCCGCATCTGGTGATATCCTGACCGTAGATCAATCTTAGAGAACCAAGATGCTCCCTGAAGCTGGTCAAACAAATCATCTATCCTCGGGAGCGGGTAATGGTTCTTCACCGTCACCTTGTTCGGCTCCCGATAATCTATGCACATACGGTGCGACCCATCCTTCTTCCTCACGAATAAGATCGGGGCTCCCCATGGTGAACTACTCGGCCTGATGAAACCCTTGTCTAGCAGCTCCTGCAGCTGCGTAGACAACTCCTGCATCTCTGGAGGAGCCAACCGATACGGTGCTTTGGCTATCGGAGCCGCACCCGGGACCAGGTCAATCCGAAACTCAACCTGTCTCTCCGGAGGTATTCCAGGCAAATCCTCTGGGAATACGTCTGGGTACTCTCGTACTACTGGCACATCATCAACTGTCGTCTTACCCTTCTCCCGGGCATCTATGACATAGGCGATGTACCCTGCGCAACCCTGCTGAACGTAGCGCCTCGCTCTCGCTGCTGAACACAGAATCGGTCCGCGCTGCGGCCTCTCGCCCTGAATCACTAACTCTCCCCCACTGGGAGTGCGAACCCTCACTAACTACAGCTCACAATCAATCACAGCCCCATTGGGGCTCAGCCAATCCATACCCACTATAACCTTGTTCCCTCGCAGAGGAATAGGAACCAAGTCTACTGAAAACTACTCATCGAATAACCGAAGCGAACACCCCTTATGCACTCTTGCGACCCTGACGGTCTTGTCGTCCGCTATTTCCACCTCGAGTGGATAATCCAGCTCCCCCGGAGCTCTGCTAAACCTCTTGCTAAGCGCAAGCGAAACAAATGATCGGGTAGCCCCCGAATCAAACAATACTGTAGCTGAAATGCCGTTCACTAGGAACGACCCTATATATACAAACATACAATCATAAGAAACAATCAATATCAATAAAGAGATGACAGGAAGATACATACCCGTCACCACATCAGGAGTCGCTCGCGCCTCCTCTGCTGTCATCTGAAAAGCTCTACTCTTCACCACTGGCGCCTCACTCCGGCCCTGACGGCCGTCTATAATCCTCAATGTTGCAGGGGCAGGTGCTGACACCTTCCCTGCTGCTGCCAAACTCGGACACTGGGACTTTTTATGTCCTCTCTGATTGCAATGGAAGCAAATCAGATCAGATGCTGTGGTGGTGGTGGTAGCTGTACAATCCTTTCTCATATGCCCAGTCCGACTACACTTGTAGCAACCGACACTCCCTACCTTGCACGCCCCATCGTGCAATCTCCCACAATTGCCACACCGACCGTGGCTCTACTGTCCTCTAGATCTGTGATCTGATACCTTGGGCTTCTTGCCCGAACTCCCTGTGCCAGATGCCGCCTCTGGCTTCCTCTTCTTCTCCATCTCTAGATCAATCTCTCTCTCACGAGCCCTCGCAATCATATCATCCAGCGTTTTACAGCTGGACCGACTCACAAACTGGCATATATCACTCCGCAACATCTCATGATAACGGGCCTTCTTCATTTCCTCATCAGCTGCATACTGAGGAACGGAAGAGCCCTCTCCCTGAACTTGGCGGTAATCTCCGCCACTGTCTCTGTAGTCTGGGTGAGATCCTGAAACTCCCTGGCTAATTGCTGCACCTTAATAACTGGTGCAAACTCGGCTCTGAACCTGGTAGTAAAATCAGCCCAGGTCATCGCATCAAGCGCTGCGTCATCCCCGATGACATGCTCGATCTCCTCCCACCAATCTCGTGCCCTGTCCTTCAGAAGACAGGATGCTAGTCTGACCTTGTCCCCCTCGGGACATCTGCTGGTGCGGAACGCATTGGCAACATCCGCCAACCACCTGGTACTCGCAATGGGATCCCGCGCCCCATGGTAATCTGGAGCTCCACAAGCCCGAAACTCCCTGAAGGTGAGTGTGCGTGACCCCATCATGGCCGCCACCTCAGCACGGAAGGTGCTCAACCTCTCGTCCATCAGCTCTAAAATACCCTCCTTGATCGAACCGAAGATCACAAGAGTCTGCTCAAGTATGGTGCGAGTAATCTTCGAAGAGAGAAACTCCCTAGTCTGCTCGTCCAAATGCTTGGCCCCCGAGCCTGATCCTGCTCCCTCCCCGGCACCTGAACTGCCGACTGCTGGTCTAGGGCGTAAAACCATCATTCTGAAAACACATCTTGACAACGTCAGAAACACTGATATATCTCGAGGGATCGCTACTACTACAAGTTTCCTGGTCTCATCTCAGCCTTCCTCGATTCAAGTACGGATCCTCTGCTTTCAGTAGTACGGGCCCATACTACCTTCCACATCTATCTGTACTTTCCTCAAGTACTGCCTCGACTCCACCAAGTCACTTCTACTGCTACTGATCTCTACTACTCTCATCCTAGGCTTGCCCTAGGGAAATCTCTGACTCCACCCAATCCAGTCCTCAGCTGCTGAAGGCCTCCTTGTAATTCCAATTAACTATCACCTGAATACCATCACATGTAACGAGGCTCAGATAATCCTTCGAGTAAAAGACTCGTCCCTACAACGGTTAGACTCAGACAAGAGCTGCGCAATAGGGCCAAATCCCTCACTCTGAGATTATTTAACCCTGATCACATGTGACGTGACGTATTCACCTAATGGCTAACTCCCATCACTCCGAGTCCTACAAATCACGAAGCAAGCAACATTCGGACACACGAAACTACTCAAGCACTTCTATCCTCATAACGAGAAACTGTACTAGCATACAATGCTAAGCTCATACTATCAGGCATAACCTAAACAAGCTATCCTACTACTGTCTACTCAATACTAGCATGCAATTCTTAATAAGCTGAAACACATATAACAGGCACATAAGGCATCCTCCTAGATCCTTAGTCCTATTCTAGCATGCTGTTTTACTGAAACTGGAACTGATAATTATAACATAAACTTGTATGGGTAATTTGGGAGTACTTACTTAAGCTCGGCTGATCGCATGCACCACACCCTTTTCCTTTTCTCAAAACTCTTTTCTTTTTAAGTTTCTTTTTCAAAAATTCTTTCGAAAACATTTTTCTTTTGAAAATCTTTCACCATTTCCTTAGTTTGAGTCCAGTCATACCCGAAAGTGTGGCTGAATCCCTCAAACCAAGGCTCTGATACCAACTTGTAACATCCCAAAAATACATCCCAAAAATACAACCCAAAAATTTTCGTTTGAAAACTTTACTAAATCATCACATCAAATATTAAAAGATAAATCCATGGATCATGTGTCTCAAAATGTCATAATAAGTTTCTCAAATCAATTGATGTCAAAACATATCAAAATATCTGAATAAAACTCCCAGGAATAACTGAAGCTGTGGTGTGTGCCATGCCATCATCCCGAGCTCTTCCCCTTACTAGCGGAAGTACCTGAAATCAAAAACTGAAACTGTAAGCACAATGCTTAGTGAGCTCCCCCAAACTACCACATACCATACAATATCATATAAAGCAACTACTGGGCCTTGCCCACTGCATCGGACCGAAGTCCAGAAACTGCATCGGACCGAAGTCCGGAACTAACCAGGGCCTTGCCCTCTGCATCAGACCGAAGTCCGGAAACTGCATCGGACCGAAGTACGGAACTAACCAGGGCCTTGCCCTCTGCATCAGACCGAAGTCCGGAAATTGCATCGGACCGAAGTCCGGAACTAACCAGGGCCTTGCCCTCTGCATCGGACCGAAGTCCGGAACTGACTGAACATAGCATAACATAATCATAACTACTGGCATAAACACATATACTGCATACTGCATCAGACCGAAGTCCGGAACACATAACACAAAGACATGCTCGAATCACAAAGACATCAAGCACAATGAACTACTGCATCAGACCGAAGCCCGAAACTACTGCTAACTAAACGGGCCGGCATTGTGGCCGTAGACCCGTTCCTACTGGAAGGAAACTCACCTCGTAACGCTGGCTGCTGAGGTGCTAAATCTGGAACTATCTGACTGCTGCTCCGGAACTCCCCGACTACAAATCCCATAAACACTATATCAGATACTGATAACTAATCTCAGGGTAAAATGACTATTTTACCCCTGGTCCAAGTCAACTTCCTGGTCAAAGTCAACTTTCCAGTTGACCGGACTCGCCGAGTTGGGCCGCCAACTCGTCGAGTCCCTGTTCTCATATCTAATTCTCTGCCTGCTACTACTCGTCGAGTTTAGCATAGGCTCGACGAGTTCCACTTCGATGCTAAAAACCAGTCCATCTTCAACTGACTCGCCGAGTTGTATGAACAACTCGTCGAGTCTGTTCTTAAGGCAAGAAGATTGCCTTGGACTCGCCGAGTCAGGGCGCAGACACGCCGAGTCCCTCCATTACTAGATCTACGTTTCAACTCACTAAGTCCAATTTCCCACTCACTGATTCCACTCGCAAACTCTCAAAGGGGAAATATCGGGGACTCGCGACCCGACTCGTCGAGTCTGAAGAACGACTCGCCGAGTCCCAAGCATGTCGTTACCAAACAGTCGATTCTGCTCGAATCCAGTGCATTCCATTCATAGATCTGGGCTCATAGGGCTGGTTTTTCACGTAAAGTTTCTCACTTTACGTGCATGCATGCTAAATTGAAGCTAAAAAGCCCAGAACAAGCCAAAGGAAGGGATCTAAGCTTAGAATGGAAACTTGGCTCAATAAAGGTGGCAACCTTGAGCTTAATAGGCTCTGGAAAGCTTAGATATGAAGTCCATTCATCATATTAACACTTAATTCGACCTTAAAGTCTAGAAAGGGCTCACAATCCACAAAAGTAAACTTCTCAAGAGATCTAATTGATAATAAGCAAAGATTCGAGCTTGATACCTCAAAGAGGACTGAAATGCAACCAGGAATCCGAATCTACTTGCTTCCTTTGAATACTTCTTTCCTCTCTTCTTCCCCAGAAAATGGGGCGTTACAAGTATTGTTACGTCTTATATTTTTGCTATATGTTTTTGGAGTCAAACAAACAAGGATTCGAACTCAATGTAAATATTAAATTATCAATACAATGTTTCTAATGCTTTGATCTCTATTATGCAATTGTAATGATATTGTACATGACGTCATCCGCCCCCGGACGTTTCCGCCGTTTACTCGGTTCAGGGTGTGACATAAGATCTTAATTGTTAGGATTTATATGTTAAGTACTTGCATGCATTGATGTCTATATCGCCTTACTATTGGTTAAAGCTTTAATTATTTTTTTAATTTTGTTTTCGTGTACCATGAGTCTAAAATCATGTATCTCATGAGCCCTCGGTCTTATGTACTATATTTGTTAATGACTATGTACTCGTGTTCAGGTATCAAGTAGAAAGGTATAAGCAAACAAGCATTTTTAGAAGACTTAGTGTAGTCTCCATATGCATTAAACTTCTCTTACCCTATGAAATATATCTTTTGTAACACCAATGTTTTAACTTTGATAATGGTTATACTTTTGGGAAATGATGTATTTAAAATGGTTTGAAGGTGTGAAAATGGAAATTTTATATGTTTTTAAATAGTTTTGAAAATATATGTGTTACTGTTAGAGTAAGGTGTCTAAGTTCATAAATAAATTGGTATAAACTTGCAAATAGAAGCAAAGTCCTTTTTGGGTTGCCTTCATAACCAGAAATAACTAGAATTGATATTAGGAGAGAGAGAGAGAGAGAGAGAGAGAGAGAGAGGCATGATTTGTTAATATATTATGCGATTAATATATTAATTGAGAATTGATATTTGATATGTTAATTTGTTATTTAATTAATAAATTAACATGAGTTAAGTAATTAAATAATTAATTTGTTAATTTATATGGTTAATAAATTAATAAGAAATCAATTAGAATTAATTAATTATTAATCAAAAATAATCTTGAATTAATTTGGGATTAATTGGAATTAATTAAAGGTGGAAGGGGTGAATTGTGATTGTTCAATAGTTGAACAAAAGAAGGCAATTCTAGAACCATACAAGGGTGGACGATTTCCAAGGCTCTTATAGGGTTTTTGAAAGCCTCCCGGATGCAGATAAGGAAATGATTTAAATTGGGATTGAATATATTATTTATTTAATTCAAATTTGGTGTTGTCTGCAAGTTATCTAAACTATAAATAGGACCCCAAGACCATCAAATTTCGTTCATGCCTTTACCTACAAGCTAAGAAACGAAACTTTTATCCCTCTCTTATCTCTCCTCTCATTCTAGGGTTCCAAAGTTTTACGTGTGAGCCATTAGAGACATCATATTTATGGTGCTTGCTTTCCAAGGCTTTCAAGAAGGAATTTTGTTTGGTTATTTATTATAATAATCAAAAGGTATTTAAACTCTAACTTTATGCTTATGTTCGATTATTATAGAGTTTATTTAGGGTTCTTGATGTTCATAGGTTATTGCTATCAATAAAGAAAACATAGATCCAAATAGGTTGCATGTGAACTTAAGTGTTAAACATTTTTCCTCCTCATGCATAAATTTATAACTTATAAAACCCATCAGTGGTATCAGAGTCTTAGTTTTCTATTTGATTGTGCATAATAGTGAATGGATCAAATTTAGGTTTATAGAAGTTAAACCCTAAAGGCTTAAATTTTCGCAAAAGGCTAGGGTACTTGAAACCCTAGCCTCCACCCTTAATTTCGAAATTCCTAGGGTTCCCTTAAGGTTTTCTAGTTTCCTTAATTATTATTTTAAAAGCCTTAAATTTTGAATAATTAAAATTGGATAACCCTAAACCCTAATTTCGAAAATTAAAAAGGTTTTGGATTAGGATTAAATTTGAGTTATTTTATTAATTGTTTAATAGAAAAATAATTATTTAAGTCCTAAATGATTCAAATTAATTTAATTAATTGTTTATTTGAAAGATAAAGATTAAATCATAATTGGTTTAAATTTTAATTGATTAAAAGTTTAATTTAGATAATTAACATTTAAACCATGTATTTTGAAAAGTCTTAAAATACACCTTATACTATATACGATTAAATGTTTAATATATTATATGTATAATATAAGTCAATCAACAAATAGTAGACATCATTCACAAGACCATGTTATAAGGGAAACAACCTATAAAATAACCGTTGACAAAGTGTCCACTCTCACCCACCGCTCTCTTGCGTGGTGGAGGGTCGTTAGCCGAATGGGTTGATAGGACATAACCTCTCCAACGTATGATGATATTAAAGTACTAGAAACTTTTATATAACTCCCAACTCTAGTTACTTTAGGAAAATGTGGAAAGTGTGCTTGTGACAACCTAGAAAGTTTGTCATTGGCCACCGTTAGTATTTAACGATAGAGCACGGAAATTTAATAAGGAAAATCTTGTAAACACCCATTATATATAAATATATTCAATTTTTCGTCCTTAATAAGGTCAACCTTTAGACCCAAAATAAGTTCACGGAAGGTCGCATCACTTTAAAAGCAGGTTAACATTTATAGATTCTATAAGCTACAACGATCTCATAAATATAAATTTCGCAAAAAATCGACTCAGTATAGGTGATATATGACTTTTATAGTAAGTAAATATCTACCATATGTAAGAATCTACAACGACGAAAACTACAAAGACAATGGTGGACTTTTGAAAAAAGTCACCAAAAGGATAATTGTAATGCTACTCAAAGTAGGAATTATGAGACAAAGAGTGCATAAAGTGGAAATTGTGTGAGAGAGTTATGTTTTCTATAAAATCATAAAAGGTAATAAAAAAACTAGTCGAAAAAAAAAGTCAAAACTAGCCAAAACGACCAAAAGGAAAGTTGTAGAGTACATCGAGACCTACAAGGATATACAAGAGTCGTTGAAAATGGAGTTCGTATGCGAGAGTTACAAAATTTTAAAGTTTGATTTTTACCGTCATGTGCGCCCGTGCGCAAACTGACACCTGATCCGTCTGGAAACGGGGTGACGTGGCACACGGAGAGGACGACACGTAGCACCCCCCATCCACGTGCCTCACGTGAAAATGCGTGGGCGCACCCTAAATTTTGCTATAAATAGTAGACTTTGGCATACCTCTTTTCACACCACTTAGAATCTCTCTCTTAATCTCTCGATCCTAGTGGCACTGCCCCCGAGCGCCTCTCGAAGTTCGAACTTCCGGTTTCCACACTACAACAATGGTATTATAACTCAGAGGTGAGTTCACGATCCCATTTTCCATATATATATATATATATATATATATATATATATATATATATATATATATATATATATATATATATATATATATATATATATATATATATATTGGGGAGTGGGGTGAATATACTCTGCCCAACTTTTAAGGTTAATATTATGCCTAGTTGTTATACTGATTCACACCGATAGAAAACATCATCCGTAGTCGATACGTTGGCCAATTGCTAAGAAACACTAATACCTCTTGTCATTGTTATAGCCACCATTTGGATAAGCTAAGTACCTAGTGGTTACTCTGCCCAGATACTCAGCTACACAAAACACGCCAACTCATATATATATATATATATATATATATATATATATATATATATATATATATATATATATATATATATATATAAGATGAATAATACATAAAATAAGTATAGTGTATAAATATAACAACGAATAACAAGATGACCGACTAGTGGAGCCCCCCACAACAAGAGATAGATGAGACACGATTCATCAACACGTTGAAGGACTTTCAGCTAGCCTCCGCTAATCATTGAATTTTAAGTGAGCAAAAAAGATATGTATAGATCTATACGAGACTGACAATACCAACTGTTGTTGCTAGCTACAAACCGACAACAAGTCGAAGCAAGCATAACTTTCTAACACACATTTGCGACGTCCGAAGAAGCGTCGTGGTTTTTCGGGAAACTCTATAGTCGTTAGCTTGATTATAGGAACTCATCGTAACTTTGTTAAACTAAAACTAACTATCTTAGACCACTACCAAGAAACAAGCTAAGAAAGTAGTGATAGTACACACAAGCTCGAAGAAGCGAGTTTAGGGTAAACAAGATAACTAAAATAACCATACTATGTTTTATAATAATAATAAACCCGTGGACTCACCAACATTATGTTGACATTTTAAAACCCGTGGAATTTTATTAGCATTATCGACATTAATATAACTTTTTAGATTGTGTATTGAAACAAGACAAAAGTGTACCTTAGGATCACTTCATACAAAAAGAAGTTTCAGAGTTTATGAATAAATTTTCATCATGTGGATAGAAAGACATAGATTGCATCACTTGATAGAGGTTGGTATAATTATACCTTGGCATTTGGTAATGATATGTTGAGTATGCTTGTTGTTGACATGGGTTGGGGACTTCAGGTTGCTAACTTGTAGGTGGTCAGGTATAAGGATTCATTCGGTATGGGCAAGGCGAGGCTGTCCACTATGGTTGGAACCAAGTCCATGACGTAAACAAGGCCCAAACTGGCTGGCTGAGCTTCTGTGAACCAATATCAATATTGACACATCCTTAGCCACATCCAACCATGTCCACGAACGCCATGACCGCCACCGTCCTTATTGGGTGGAGTTGTATATTTCTTATTAAATTTTTTTGTATATTTCTTAATAAAAATCAATTACATTTTCTTATTATCAAGGGCCTCTCCCATATTTTTTTTGGGACGCGTTGTTTAATGACACGAAGGATTGTTGGTTCCATACATTAATAAGTTTTCGATTTTTGTTTCACGAATAAGGTAAATATTTATGTTATTCAAAGTTATTTTGTGTATATGAACAACCTATTATGATATGGTGTAAGTTGCTATAACATTCATCATGGTCGATTATGTTAGTTGGTTATTTTACCACTTCAACGTTAATCGGGCCGCAACTGCCGGTAGGACTCGATGACTAGTTTGGTGTAGGATTGACTATGTATACACCGAATTATTCAGCTATTGTACGTTTCTTAATGATTACTGATTTTGATTTGATTATGCATGTATACTTAATTATAAACAATATATTGAAATAGGGTAGTTGGATCCATATTTGTAATACTAACATCATATGATAATGTTTAAGAATTAAGACTACATTATAAGAGATTGAAACAATAACTTAAGTAGTAGATCCCTACTTTCTTAGTAAATTTTATCTTATTGAGTCAAAAGAGGAATTGAACCGACCCTCAAAAAGAGCTTCAAGCCCGTGATTAAGGAGACCGTTGGTAGGTTGGCCCTTAAGAGATTATGGTGTTTTTCGTTTGTATATTTTTTTGAGCTTTTGGTTAATGGTGGACATCTGATTATAATGGTACTGTCATAGGATGTTTCATGATGGACATGTAGCGATTCATTGAGGCTCTCCAGAGAAGATCAAATAGACATTTTTCCTTTGTATATTATTTTTTGCAATACTTAGTGAGAGTTTGTAGTGAACCCTTATATTATATGATTTTCATGTCATTTTTGAGACGTGTTACAATGGTTCACTATATATATTCCATAAACACCAAATAACTCGTAAAAACATTACATTTTCTCAAATATTAAATAAATACTTATTACAACAGTTTCCTAAAAACCTAGGATGTAGGAACCATAATATCCTGCAAATGCTATACTTTTTGAACAATAAAATTTGTGTGGAAGATTAATCTCGATACACTTTCATATGAGTTGCTATCGAACAAAGAAACCGATATCATTTTATGTATCTTAGGGATGTTATATCCTATCATTTTCTTGACATGTATTGCATATTCTATCATTTTTATAATGGAGTACAACACTTTTTCTTGCCATTGGCCTGCAACACCTTTCTACGAGTTGTTATAGAACAAATAAGTAGTTATCCTTTTTAGTATTTAAGGGATTTTATTTCCTAAGGTTTTTTCTATCTAACAGCTTTAGTTATTATTGACATTAGGTTACAACCCGTGGAAACCACGGGTAAAAAAAAAATTAATATTGATGATTAAAAATTGAAAAATCAAAGATTTATAAAAATTTATTAAAATAGTTTATTAAAAATGTGATACCTAGTGATTTATTTCATAAATAATAATGTATAAATGTATATTAAACTTATAACAAATAATTAATTAAAACGTTTATATATTGTATATTTAATTTTTAAATATGAATGCAACATTTTAATTGTTGTGAAAATTTTACATTAATTGTAAATTTTTATCTAAATTTTTGTGAAAAATTGTTTCATAGCGACCATTTATGACAATTAAGATATTAAAACATGAACTATATATGTAAATTATATAAATCATTTTATCAATAAAAATAGTTTGTTTTTCAATGATTGAATCGTTATATTAGTTTTTAAAGTTACAATAGAAAAAGTATCTATACAACGCAAAAAACTAACAAAATGCTCCATTTGCAAGATGAAATTCACACTAAATTATTGTATATATTTTCTTTTGATTCCAGCATTGGTCTCAGTACTGGTTTTTTTCAATATAGTTTTATAAAAAAAAATGTTTCCTATTATTAGTCATCATGCTTTTGATTGAAAACACCACCATTTCCTTTCAGGTAACATGTCTTGAAATGTAATAGAGTTTCACTTTGTTCCAAACTCCACCGTCATAATTTTATTATGAAAATTTAGGAACCTGATGACTATAGCTACTTGGAAAGTGTGTTGTAATGCTTTTTTTTTAACATACTTTAGGAAGTTAGTTTTACTCCCAGAAGCTAAATGAGCCTACACCAATTAATCAATAGAGGTGTATATAGAACAAAGAGAATAACAGCAAAAAATAACAAAAAAGTTAAAAACATTAATTTATGAACCTATTTTGCATTGTTAAACATCAAGACTTACTAAGGCATAACAGAGCCCATGAAAAGTTGAAGAATAAATACATAGCCAAGCTACATTAAGTCATTCAGCTAGTAAAAAGTACAACTTGTTTTGCATCATCATCATAAGAAAAGAGTCAACAAATCAAATGATTGCTTCTTTCTTGACATTCCTTCCACTAATTCTTCCTACAAGAAGAAAATTTAGATTATTGTCTACTATCGGGGAAAAAATGTCAAATAATATTAACTAACGCCATAATATTAAGTTATTAACCAATACTTTTAGAGTGGATAAAAAATAAACTGCTATAAACAAAGTAATTAAAATCTAAGTGTCTGTTGGGGGTATTTTGGACAGTTTCAAGCAAAAAGGAAACAAATTCATAATTAAAAAAAAACAGTAAATTTAAATCATTATTCAGTTCCATTTTTTGATCAACCAATTCTACATTATGAACATGTCATGTAAGAACCTCCTAAAATAAAAAAGAAACAATCTAAACAGAATTATGATAATTTTTTTTTGCCCATTTGGAGATAATGAAAAATGAATATACCGTGAAATGAGTCTTCTCACCTCAACTTCCTAAACCAAGCACCTTTCATAAGAAAAAAAACATTTATCACCTATTCTTTTCCCTCTAAGGTAAAGTTTCATATTGCCAATGAACATCTCAATGCCATTGAGAAAAGAGTTTGTATTTTTATATGATTATTATAAAATTCCTGAAAAATGAGCCCAAAACCGTGTAAGAATAAAAATATAGTTGTACAAAAATACTAAAAGTTAATACATACTTACCATCCTTCGGGAATCATTGACCACATCTACATTGGGCAAAGTTGGAAATGTAGCAAAGCCATTTGATAAATACCAATTCAGTATAAGTCTTATTCTTGTGTTGGCAATCTAGTGTTCTACAAGAAAGAAGGAACATTTTAAATAAAAAGTTTGGATACAATGAAAAATTAAATACTATAACCTTATCTAAAAAGTTTAGATACAATGAAAAGCAATCAATTTATGATAAAAAAATAGCTGCAAACGGATATAGATATTTTGGTTCAAGCGTTTTGTCAAACAGTTAGTATGCATTTCCCTTTGTCACGTTACTTTATTTTATGAGGCCAACGACTCTGTCTTCCACAACTCTCTAAACACCATTGCTATCATCTTTCAATCACAAACAAATTCCAAGAAGAAAATAGTGATAGATGAGGTAACGATTAGGTTAGCAACAGTATAAGAGATGATTCACTGACCATATAAAACTCGTCCAAGCCTGCCCTCATTGAGGAGGAAGAAGGAATTACCAGTTGAACAAAATCAACATTGAAAAAAACCCACAGGATTTAATATCAAGAATTCGTCCAAACATGAGACCCTCGTGAGTTGCCATTTCTATTAAATCGTACTCAAAATCAGCAAAATTTCATATTTCTAACACCTAATTGATTTATAATACTCACTGGTAGCTTCCTTCAAGGCTCTAATACTTTGTCGAGATGTTCCATTGTTTTGTATAATTAGCCTTGCAAAAAATAAAGCCCCGTCATAATCAAAACAGAATAAAAACAGTTGAAATTAATCGAAAAATCAAACAAAGTTATTGTGGTAAAGTTTTTAGAGTCTCATAGATAGAGGAAGAGAGAAATAAGGTTAGATTCATACCAAATAAGGTTGATTTTAATGGAAGGTGAGAGTGTATATAGAGGAAGGGTGGTGACGGTGGGTATGACGAATCCTAGTAGAACGGTGTGTAGCGGAGATACAACTATCATTAGGTCCAACGACAAGAACCAAAAACGCTTGAAGCATGAGAATTTTGAGGGTTTGAAGGAGGAAAGCGACGGTGTGTGGTAAGAAGGAAGGTGGAGTGAAAGAATGGGAAAGAAGAAGCAGTCATACCTTAAATTGAGGGCTGCAAATCTTGAAATATGAATCGATAAAAGGGAATGGACCGAGATTTAAGGGATGCGGGTGAAATTAGGGCACAAACAATTAGGTGTATTTTGAATTCCTGATCTTTAGGAATCATAGAATTGAAGGAACTGAGAAAAAAATCGTGGGAAGAAGTTGAAAGATGTCACATCCCAATTTCAAGGCCATAAAAGACCGATTTCGTTTATGCTTTTTAAAATAAAATCAGAGAATTTTTTTTTTAAAAAGATGTTGCGGAATTTGTTCCCAAAACAAAACATGATAAAAATTTATCAAAACCTTTCTTTAAGAAATATATATTCTCATTTTATATTAAAACCTCGGGATGTCATGTTCCGATACAGATCAAAAGCATAAACAAGACATTATAAGCCTTACATCAGTTATTTACAACTACTGGCCTATAATCCAAAAATCATTCATTGTCATCATCCAACTATGCTCGGGGTCCACTACCTGTAATATAAAAAGCTGAGTGGGTCAGGCTTGGAAGCCTGGTGAGCATATAGGGTTTTCAACCCACAATAAATAATAAACTCTTTAAGTTTATCAATCAACAAATAATTTATTAATTTCATCAACCAAAACCAACCCTAATTACCCATTCCCGTTATCCTCACCTTACGGCCCTAAAACAACTATCACAAGGGACCTAGCCTAAGGATTTTCATTAGGGGTGACAGCATTGCTTTCCTCAGCAATTTATGTCAAACAAGACATCCTAACATAAAACAACCAACAAGGTGACAACATTGCTTTCCTCAACAATTTATGTCAAATAAGACAACCAATAGGGTGACAACATTGCTTTCCTCAGCAATTTATGTCTAACAAGACAACCTAACATAAAACAACCAATAAGGTGACAACATTGCTTTCCTCAGCAATTTATGTCAAATAAGACAACCAATAGGGTGACAACATTGCTTTCCTCAGCAATTTATGTCTAACAAGACAACCTAACATAAAACAACCAATAAGGTGACAACATTGCTTTCCTCAGCAATTTATGTCAAATAAGACAACCAATAGGGTGACAACATTGCTTTCCTCCGCAATTTATGTCAAATAAGGCAAACATCGGGGTGACAACATTGCTTTTCCCTCAACAATTTATGTCAAATAAAACAACCAATGTGGTGACAACACTGCTTTCTTCAGCAATTTATGTCAAATAGGCACGAAGTCACATCGTCGCCAAGGTTTATACAACAGGCACTACGTGACATAGTCGCCAGGGTTTATACAATAGGCACTACGTCTCATAGTCGCCAGGGTTTATACAATAGGCACTACGTCTCATAGTCGCCAGGGTTTATCTAATAGGCACGAAGTCACATCGTCACCAGGGTTTATCTAATAGGCACGAAGTCACATCGTCGCCAAGGTTTATACAACAGGCACTAAGTCCATAGCTGCCAACGTACTAAATACATAGCTACCAACGTACATCTATACTGTACTAAATTCATAGCTACCAACGTACATCTATACTGTACTTTTATCCCTCCTACTTTATCTACCCATGTTTTACCCAACATATTTGAAGAAACCGGGCTCTGTATATATATACATTTTAAATCATTTTAAACATGTATAAAACATTCATTCAACATCCATCTCAAATAAACAAACAACATATATACACATAGCACGTATTTCATATAAAATACTTCATATGTATGTGTAAGATGAAAGTGACTACACACTCACCTGATTTAATAAAAATCGGGCATCAATTCGTTTCCTAAAACGATCGTTTCTAATAAAACCGGGAGTTTTATTGAGAAACCGGGCTCTACGAAGGGTCGGGCTTCGAAACCGAAAAGATAAATTTTCCGGGTCTTCGGGCACTTCGGGGTGTGTTCCGGGTGTTATAATCGATACCGGGGCTTCGGGGGACGTCGAGATAGCCAAAATATTGAAAAAAGGGGCCAAAATTGCCAATTTCTCAATTCTAGCCGGGAGGGTTCGCACCCTCCTATTTATAGGCTGCGAGCTGCTGATCGGACGGTCAGGAGAGAAGCTACGCGACATCAGATCCGAAGGGGGCAGCACATGCCTCGCACGTGCGAGGGTCCGGTGTCACCTCCTGATTGGACCAAGGTCTAGTCCGAGGTAGGGTGGGTTCGTGGCGCCTGGTGCGAAGCTCGGATGGGTAAGAAGCGAGGCGCGTCGGATGGGGATTGGCTTCGGCTTCGGTCCAATGAGACAGCGACAGGTATGCGACACGCGGCGGAGCCAGCTTCGGATGAGTCAGCAGTTCGGACACGTGGCATGTTTTGGGCGAGGGTGACGTGGCCGAAGCCACCTATGCGAAATTTCTCGATTTTTGTGCAAAAACTTCTAAAATCCATAACTTTCGCATACGAGCTCCGTTTTTTACGTTCTTTATATGCACATGTAGGTAAAATTACGCTCTACAACTTTCGTTTAGACTTCGTCGGCTAATTTTGACTTTAATTTTTATATTATTATTTTTAACAGACCGGGACAGGAAATTCGTTAAAAATTCATAACTTCTTTATCCGATGTCCGTTTTCGTCAGACTTTTTACCGTTGTGCTACAAATGACGAGACCTTCGATTCTCGTTTAGGTCGTGTCGGCTAAAAATCACTCGATCTAAAATTCGAGTTTTTAGCTGTCTACTGTTAAGCTGAAACTTCGAAAAATCATAACTTTCTCATACGAAGTCAGATTTGGGCGTTCTTTTTATCGAACTTCTCGGTTTAACGAATACTACGAGTTTCGTTTGGATCACTAAGGCTAAAAAGTAGTTTATCAAAAACTCACTTTTTACGACATTCGGCACCGTGCCGGTTTGTCGCGAAACTTCGACAGGTCATAACTTCTACGTTATAACTCGGATTTCGGCATTGTTTATATATCCGGAAACCTTGAGACATATACTACAACTTGGTTAAGATTAATCCTTCTAAATAATCTTCCATCAAAAAGTCATTTTTGATGCTTATCGTCTCTAAATTGACTTGCCCGGATCTACGGGCGTTACAATTATCTACCCCTTAGGATGATTACGTCCCGGAATCATCAACGAAAATAGGACTTGTATAATGATTTCATACTTATCTTTCCATCCTAAGTAATAACCATAATGCTAAATCTTACACCTGCTCTTCGTACTAGGTTGGACTTTCAATCGTAACCTACAAGTTACAAAATGAATCCTTATTGAGGACTCCTTCTTCTTCTTAGGATAAGTACTTCCCCTTATCTATTGTAACAGATCGACGGGTCATGTTCTAATGACCTTCATCGGATGATGCAACGTCTAGACTCAAGTCTCTTTGAGTCAAATTCCAGAATGGAATATACCTTCGTTTGTATCTTAATGTGATATAATCACATTTTAGCATATAGCATTTCCAGCTACAAGCTTCATTAACAACGGGCGCGATGCTATCGATCGCATTAATTTCAACCTTCTGACTTTAGTCAGATGCTACATCGAACTTGGTCCTCCGAACCATGTAACAAACTCATCGTAGTCAGACTCAATTTGATATGACCACTAGGGTCGGAATAACAACCAACTTACTAGTCATTACCGAAACAAGGGTAATGACATATCCGAATAAAACGGAATCAATCACTAGTTTCTTGGTAACCTTGTGACTTTCCCTGATCCAAGCGTGAGTCCTGTGCTTCCAGTAGTATAGATCTCTACTACTATTCACACCTACTCATACTCGTCCCAAGTACTGTCTCGCAGTCCCCAAGTCCTAAAATCACAAAACAATTTAACACATACGAATGTGTCCAATTAATCATAGAATTTTCCTAGACTCTACTAGGACTTCTTCCACGCGTATCTTCAATCATCAATTCTACTTCAACTTGGTTGGTGATGGAAATTCCAGACGATGGGACAACTTCAAGAATTACACCAACCATTCATCATCCTGCCAATCGGAGGTGTACTTCAGACGTACCGTACCCCTCTAAACTTTCCGTTATTTTATTAGACATATTCTAAAGGCAAGATACCACTCTTATGATATCTTATGATAGGTATCATTCACTATCATAAGCTTTTCATTTCCTCCATCTACTCAATTCTCTACGAGTCTTCACCATAATGTTTGGTACACCCAAACAAACGTTCGGTATACCGGGGGAGAATTTAAGATAGGAAAGCTTTATTTACGATAGACGTATAAATCTCTTTATCACTTCAAAACGTTTACATGTTAGTTCTAATCTCGTAATCATACACTTAGAATCCTACACACATAAGGTTTCCAGATCCGGTCGGCAACAGACCATAGATCCGAACAAATAATAGCATCATTATAGCTATAACACAAAACATTTAGCACATAAAAGCATTTTAGGCATCCTTCCTAAAATAAACTTGTGCTCGTGTCTAAAATATAGCAGACACTCATCTCACAATCATCACTTAGCAGTCTAAGTTTAAGTCTAGTTCGCTTAAACTAATGCTCTGATACCAATGTGACATCCCCAATTTCACGGCCATAAAAAACCGATTTCGTTTATGCTTTTTAAAATAAAACCAGAGAAATTTTTTTTAAAAGATGTTGCGGAATTTGTTCCCAAAACAAAACATGATAAAAATTTATCAAAACCTTTCTTTAAGAAATATATATTCTCATTTTATATGAAAACCTCGGGATGTCATGTTCCGATACAGATGAAAAGCATAAACAAGATATTATAAGCCTTACATCAGTTATTTACAACTACTGGCCTATAATCCAAAAATCACTCATTGTCATCATCCGACTATGTTCGGGGTCCATTACCTGTAATATAAAAAGCTGAGTGGGTCAGGCTTGGAAGCCTGGTGAGCATATAGGGTTTTCAACCCACAATAAATAATAAACTCTTTAAGTTTATCAATCAACAAATAATTTATTAATTTCATCAACCAAAAACAACCCTAATTATCCATTCCCGTTATCCTCACCTTACGTCCCTAAAACAACTATCACAAAGGACCTAGCCTAAGGATTTTCATTAGGGGTGACAACATTGCTTTCCTCAGCAATTTATGTCAAACAAGACATCCTAACATAAAACAACCAACAAGGTGACAACATTGCTTTCCTCAGCAATTTATGTCAAATAAGACAACCAATAGGGTGACAACATTGCTTTCCTCAGCAATTTATGTCTAACAAGACAACCTAACATAAAACAACCAATAAGGTGACAACATTGCTTTCCTCAGCAATTTATGTCAAATAAGACAACCAATAGGGTGACAACATTGCTTTCCTCAGCAATTTATGTCTAACAAGACAACCTAACATAAAACAACCAATAAGGTGACAGCATTGCTTTCCTCAGCAATTTATGTCAAATAAGACAACCAATAGGGTGACAACATTGCTTTCCTCAGCAATTTATGTCTAACAAGACAACCTAACATAAAACAACCAATAAGGTGACAACATTGCTTTCCTCAGCAATTTATGTCAAATAAGACAACCAATAGGGTGACAACATTGCTTTCCTCCGCAATTTATGTCAAATAAGGCAAACATCGGGGTGACAACATTGCTTTTCCCTCAACAATTTATGTCAAATAAAACAACCAATGTGGTGACAACACTGCTTTCTTCAGCAATTTATGTCAAATAGGCACGAAGTCACATCGTCGCCAAGGTTTATACAACAGGCACTACGTCACATAGTCGCCAGGGTTTATACAATAGGCACTACGTCTCATAGTCGCCAGGGTTTATACAATAGACACTACGTCTCATAGTCGCCAGGGTATATCTAATAGGCACGAAGTCACATCGTCACCAGGGTTTATCTAATAGGAACGAAGTCACATCGTCGCCAAGGTTTATACAACAGGCACTAAGTCCATAGCTGCCAACGTACTAAATACATAGCTACCAACGTACATCTATATTGTACTAAATTCATAGCTACCAACGTACATCTATACTGTACTTTTATCCCTCCTACTTTATCTACCCATGTTTTACCCAACATATTTGAAGAAACCGGGCTCTGTATATATATACATTTTAAATCATTTTAAACATGTATAAAACATTCATTCAACATCCATCTCAAATAAACAAACAACATATATACACATAGCACGTATTTCATATAAAATACTTCATATGTATGTGTAAGATGAAAGTGACTACACACTCACCTGATTTAATAAAAATCGGGCAACAATTCGTTTCCTAAAACAATCGTTTCTAATAAAACCGAGAGTTTTATTGAGAAACCGGGCTCTGCGAAGGGTCGGACTTCGAAACCGAAAAGATAAATTTTCCGGGTCTTCGGGCACTTCGGGGCGTGTTCCGGGTGTTATAATCGATACCGGGGCTTCGGGGGACGTCGAGATAGCGAAAATATTGAAAAAAAGGGGCCAAAATTGCCAATTTCTCAATTCTAGCCGGGAGGGTTCGCACCCTCCTATTTATAGGCTGCGAGCTGCTGATCGGACGGTCAGGAGAGAAGCTACGCGGCAGCAGATCCGAAGGGGGCAGCACATGCCTCGCACGTGCGAGGGTCCGGTGTCACCTCCTGATTGGACCGAGGTCTAGTCCGAGGTAGGGTGGGTTCGTGGCGCCTGGTGCGAAGCTCGGATGGGTCAGAAGCGAGGCGCGTCGGATGGGGATTGGCTTCGGCTTCGGTCCAATGAGACAGCGACAGGTATGCGACACGCGGCGGAGCCAGCTTCGGATGAGTCAGCAGTTTGGACACGTGGCATGTTTTGGGCGAGGGTGACGTGGCCGAAGCCACCTATGCGAAATTTCACGATTTTTGTGCAAAAACTTCTAAAATCCATAACTTTCGCATACGAGATCCGTTTTTGACGTTCTTTATATGCACACATAGGTAAAATTACGATCTACAACTTTCGTTTAGACTTCGTCGGCTAATTTTGACTTTAATTTTTATATTATTATTTTTAACAGACCGGGACATGAAATCCGTTAAAAATTCATAACTTCTTCATCCGACGTCCGTTTTCGTCAGACTTTTTACCGTTGTGCTACAAATGACGAGACCTTAGATTCTCGTTTAGGTCATGTTGGCTAAAAATCACTCGATCTAAAATTCGAGTTTTTAGCTGTCTACTGCTAAGCTGAAACTTCGAAAAATCATAACATTCTCATACGAAGTCAGATTTGGGCGTTCTTTTTATCGAACTTCTCGGTTTAACGAATACTACGAGTTTCGTTTAGATCACTAAGGCTAAAAATTAGTTTATCAAAAACTCACTTTTTACGACATTCGGCACCGTGCCGGTTTGTCGCGAAACTTCGACAGGTCATAACTTCTTCGTTATAACTCGGATTTCGGCATTCTTTATACATCCGGAAACCTTGAGACATATACTACAACTTGGTTAAGATTAATCCTTCTAAATAATCTTTCATAAAAAAGTCATTTTTGATGCTTATCGTCTCTAAATTGACTTGCCCGGATCTACGGGCGTTACAAAAGAGAAGGACAATATGGTCAAATCACATTGAAGGAAAACTAAATGTAGAAAAGGACACGTCGCAATAGAGGTACTGTTTTATTAGAATAGAGGATATATTGCATATTTCGTCATTTTTGTTATTTTGTAGGGTGTACTACAACACTTCTTGTCATTGGCCAACTATGCCTTTACAGGTTGTGTCTCTGACGTGCAAGACACACATGACCTTCTTGAAGTGTGTACAAACTAATGTTCTAAAAAGTCCGTCATGGTTTAGCCAATACGTGTCATGGGTCATAGGCTTGTACCTGATGCCATAAGAAACATCGCCTCAAGTTATATATATTTGTATATAACACGAAACATATGTTTACATATAAAATTATAAATTATATACAAAATTGTCTTACCTGTTAAAAATGTCATGGTATCACCCTAACTTTCTCAGGTTATTTAGAATATTGATACAAACATATACAACCAAAACCATTACTTATATTTTCAAAAACCAACTTCCTTTCTAATTGTTCAAACTCGTATTCTTATCTAACTAAAAACAACCTAATCTCAATTGCAAGCTAACAATATAATTGGTGAAAACCTTATAAAAACCCAAACATATTTTCATCAAAGTCTTAAAAAACCATTATATTATTTTTTTTGTACGTTAAAACCCTTATATTTTTTTAAATGTATAATTTAAGGCATTGAGTTCGGTAAATCCTACATAGCCGAAAATGCTAGGTAATTGATTATCAACGTTTGGTTTGTTACAATTCACTAGATTAAAAAATTTAAAAAAAAATACGAGGGTTTAAATGCACTAAAAAAATAATATAATGGTTTTTTTAATCCCTTCATGAAAATAGATTAGGTTTTTCCACTGTTGTAAAAATCCCGACTAGGTCCCGATAAATCTCCCATTAATCCCTAGGCGCTACTCGACTGATTAGAGGGCGCCTAGCGATTAATTCATGCATACATAATGAGTGAAACAGTATAAAACGATGAAATTTTAATATTTTGAAGAAGTTTTATCTCAATGGAAACTATTTGAGGCATGATTAGTGTTGTATTAATCATATTAACCTATTTTGTTATGATATTAGAGGTATTTACGAACTTTGATATGATATTAGTCATATTTAATTTATTAAAATTCAACAAATTAGCAATTAATGGTCCCCAATTAATCCCCCGATTAATCTTCGCCTAACCAATTAATCCCTTAACCCAGTCCACCGACTAGCTAATATCGAACGTTTTTTACAACCTTGGGTTTTCTAAGGTCAGAAAACTTTAAATAAGAACTTCAGAAAATATAAGAGTTTTAGTGCACTAAAAAAATAATGTAGTGATTTTTTAAGCATTTGATGAAAATACGTTGAGTTTTTCTGAGGTTTACCCATAAAATTGCAAACAAATAAGTAATTTACAAGCTAAGAACAAAAAAATAAACTTATTTATGAGGCAAGATTGACAAGAAAGAAGAGGATTTCTTATATGAGGGAGTAACCATGTTTTTAAAGAGCAAAAACTATCTTTAGTTTATAAATATCTTATTTAACAAGATTAAAAATACTTAGATTTCTAAACATACGAAGACTATCCATAGTTTTTGGATTCTTTTAGTTATTTTTAATGTAAGTTATACTCATAACCCTTTAAATTTTTTTTTCAGAAACATTTTCCTTTATTTTTGTCCAACAAAATCTATTTTTAGTTGATTTTAATAAATATAGATAAAATTCATATAAAACGAAATAATAAAAAAACAATTATTATTTAAATTATACGGATGAAAACAAAATATATTGCAATCTTTTATTTGATAATAAAATAAGAAGACATTACTCTATATAATAAAAAGCAAAGGGCTTATGAACAATGTTGTCTTTCACTTTTGAGTTTTGCCACAAAAGTTTTAGATTTTAGTAGATTTAGTCCATATAATTTTTTAATTTACAGAAAAGGTCTCATATAAAGTTTTTTTTTTTTACAAAAACAGTACATATCTCTAAGATTTTTGTTTGTTGACAGGCATGATCCTTGTGTAGAAAATAAATTACAACAATTGTCTCCGTAATTTACAGAAAATGTCCTTGTGTAGTTTTTTTTTTACAGAAACGGTCCATATGTTTAAGAAAACTACAAAAATTGTCCTTGTAATTTATAGAAAATGTCTTTGTGTAATTTTATTTTACAGAAACGGTCTATATGTTTAAATTACAAAATAGTCCCTATTTAATCCAACCACCTCAACTGGAATGAACCTAACTATTCCGGAAAAAATGACCATTTTATAAAATTTATAAAATGTTGGTTATTTTTATCAAATTGTTCATTTATATAGGGTTAGATTACTCAATTTCTGAAACATCCCAAAAATACAGACCAAAAATTTATTTTTAAATTCATTTATAAAAACCATATTCCAATCATATTATAATAAAACCATAAGACATGTATCTCAAAACAACATCAATTCTGTCAATGTATCGAAATCATATATCATAAATCAGAGTGAATCCTCCCAGGCTAAAATTATGGTGTGTGTCATGCGATCATCTCGAGCCCTTCCCCTTGCTAGTGGAATTACCTGAAACCAAAACTGAAAACTGTAAGAACGAAGCTTAGTGAGTCTCCCCAACTACCACATACCATACACATATCACATAACATATATTGGGCCCCGCCCCTGCTACATCGAGTCAAGCTTGGCATCGGCTTTCCCAGCATCGGGCCCCGCCCGACATCGAACCCTATTCGGCATCGGGTCACGCCTGACATCGAGCCTCGCCCAAAATCGAGCAGATCTCAGAATACATATAAACATATCAACCAACATATAACATAATCACATAGTACTAACATGTAAACATTCCTCGGGACCCGCCCGACATCGGACCGAGATCCGGAGACATACTAACATTCCTCGGGAACCTCCCCGGCATCGGACCGGAGTTCGGAACATACTATCATAACATATTAACTAGGCATTCCTCGGGCTTGCCCCGACATCGGACCTAAGCCCGAAACACATAACACATAACAAACACATGCAAGAATCACAAAGACATCAAGCATACAAGCATTCCTTGGGACAGCCCCGACATCGGATCAAAATCCGGAAAACATATAAACCTACTTCGGGCCCCGTCCGGCATCGGACCGTGGTCCAAAACTACTACTGTCTAAACGGGCCGGCCTTGGTGCCTTAGACTCGTTCCTACAGGAGAAAACTCACCTTGCAAAGCTGTCTGCAAAAAATCGCGGTGAGGAATATCTGATAACTGCTCCAACGACTCCCCGACTATCAATATCACAATAATACTTAGTCAAAAATCTGATAACCCTTCTCAGGGTAAAATGACCATTTTACCCTTGGTTAAAGTCAACAACCTGGTCAAAGTCAAAGTCAATGTCAACTCCCAGTCAACTCCAACTCGTCGAATTATCTCCCAACTCGGCGAGTTCATGTACTACTCAGACTTGTGGTCAACTGAGTCAACTCGTTGAGTCCCTTCCCAGACTCGTCGAGTTCTTCCTGTCATAAAATCGGGACACAACGACTTTAACTCGTCGAGTTCTTCAGTTTCCGAGTCCTAATCTTGTCCAACTCACTGAGTCATCTCCTAGACTCAACAATTACACTCAAAACCAGAAAAGGGTTAGGGGTCCACGACCCGACTCACCGAGTCACAAGAACAACTCGTCGAGTCCCCCATATGTCAAATCCATACAATCGATTCTAATCAATTCCAATACCTCCAACTCACAGATCTGGACTCCTTAGACTAGCATTACACGTAAAGTTGCTAACTTTACGTGCATGCATGGTGTTATGAAGCTAAAACACCCACCACAAGCTAAAATGGAGGTCTAAGTCATGGAATAGGCCCATGGCTGAATAAAGGTGGCAACTTTGAGCTTCTAAAGCTCAAGAGTGCCCAGATTTGAAGTCCTTACATCCCCAAGAGTTCAAATTTCAGAAATAACCTTAGAAATGGCCCAAAACTGACAATACACAAGCTCAAAAGAAGATCTAAGTGAATAGAAGCCAATATATAAGCTTTATACCTCTATCAAGAACGAAATGAGTCCTAAGCTCTGGATCTTCATTGGAACGTCCTATTCTTGTTAACATATTTTATGAAGTTAGTTTAATAAAAAAATTATATTAATATGACAACTAAAATAATAAGATTTTAATTGATATTTAAATGAAATATAAGTGTTTAATTCTTATTTAAAGTAATTTAAGGGTATTAGGTGTCAAAAGAACTAAATAAGTGAAATTTAATAAAAAGCGAATGTGAAATATAATGGCGTGAACTTAGGGGGAGTAAAGTGAAAAACTTGAAAACCATTTATGGAAGGAATCTGGACTTGGGTTGCATGGAAAACAAGAGGAGAAGTATCAAGGACTATTATTGTAACTTTGGATTTTTCATCACACAACTCTTACGACAAATTGTATTTGATTATCTTTTTCTCAAATTTATTGAGATATGGATGAAAGATGATTGGTTGATTGGTTCTTGCTACAAAACCAACTCTCGGCTATATATATTTATGTGTACCCATTTATAGATTAGGCTTATATCTTTCTTGGAGGCGCCGTATGAGTGAAAAGAGACAGATATATTGTGAGAGATCGGAGAAGAGAAGAGAGATTGTAGAAAGTCGATGGTGGGTGTTTTCCGGCGAGATGGTACGCCGGCAAATGAACATGAAGTTATGCTAGGTGAGTCCTTAGCTTCACGCATGGCCATCAGGTAGTTCTAGAAGGGTAGTGATGTAAGTGGATTATGTGTTTTCCTTGTGAAGAAGCCCCAGGTCGTAACTGTGATTGTTGTGATATGTCTCCGGTGAAGCAACTCTAGCAGATCTGGATGGAGAGGGAGTAGGTTCAACGAGTCTAGCAACGATTCTTGGTAACCAGGAAGAAAATCTTGGTAGAAAGGTTGATGACGAGATCGAATTGGTGATAACAGTCTTTAGTTCCAACAAAAGAGAAGATGGATGTGCTTATGATTTGGCTTTCTCCATGCGTATCTGTGTGTTCTGGTAAGAAACTATGGGTCTCTGGTGATTGTCCTTGGGTGCTTCTAGCATGGGCCAGAGCAAGAGAAAGAGATGATGGCATATCGTCATTGTAGAAGGAGAAGATGGCAGTGGAGTCGGTTACCGGAATTGGAACGCCGCCGTGATGTTCACAGGTACCATTGCATTTTGATTGCTGTTAGGTCAATGAGATTGATTGGGCCAAGCTTGGATAAGACCCAAGTATTACTAATGGGCTAATGAAAAAGTCATATGAAATAATAAATATTGGACTGATGAGGTACAACCCGTAACATTTAGTTTATTTAAAATTTACATCTAGTTATCAATATTAATTATGTTGTGATTAATAAATAAATTAGGAAATCTAAGATAATATACCATTTAACTGATTTTACGAAAATAGAATTTGAGATATATTTTATAAACGGAATTAAATTAATAAAAGAGCCAATAGACAATTATAAAACCTAGCCTAGCGACGTATCATACAAAATAATCATTTTGCTAAGTTTAACTAATTCATTAGGACAAATTGATGAGCGAACTTTAAATAGACGATGGATACTTTTAATTGGATTTTTTTAATCAGGCTAAGACCTATTAATTAAAATTAAGGATAGAATCACTTGACGATTGGATCAAATACAAGCAACAAATTAGTGTTAATATTAATGGTTTTAAATGATTTTGGGCTTCAAATAATTGTTAGCTTTGAATTAAAAATTGATATGGGTTTAAGGCTTAAACTATTAAGTCGAATTTGATGGGTTTTGTACATAACAAACAATCCTATGTGTGCATGCAACCCTAATTTGAGGATCTATGTTTTCACTATTAGACATACAAGCATTGAACACAAAAACTAGAAACCCTAGGAGGCACATGTAATTTTCGAAATTAACATATAATTAGGGTTAGGATACATATCTTGATTGTTATATTGTAATAACAATCAAATCCTTGAAGATCTTGAACTTTGGTAGCAAGCGCCACAAGTGTCGCGCCTCTAATGGCTCACAAACAAACCTAGCAACCAAGGATTACTATGGAGAGAGAGAAGTAGAGTAGAATTTCGGCCTTTATCCTTTCTTGGAGTGCCTTCGACGAAATCCAACCCTATAGGGGTTTATATAGGTGATAAGGAAGGTTTAGGATAAGACAGGTGTATCTTAGATAACTCTAATCCCTTAACTTTCTCCCGAAGGCTTCCAAGGCACCCTTAGAGCCCAAGGAAACCCTAAGACACTCTAGATTTCGTTCCCCACCTCTAAGGGAGGTTCTAGAAAGCTCAATGCACAACTTTTGAACATTGTCACCTTTAGTCCCTACAGTTTCAATTAATTCCTTTAATCCCAAAATTAATTCCAAATTAATTTCTGATTAAATATTAATTAAACAATATGATTTCTAATTAATATATTATATCCATAATACATTAATAATCATTTATCTTGATTATTAATTTATTAACCAAGCAATAAATTAATAAATCATTTTTCTCTCTCTAACAATTATCTTATTCAATTGCCAGGTTTGAAGGCAACCCAAAAGGACATTGCTACTATCAATTCAAGTACATAACAATTATAGTTATCGGCTTAGACACCTAATCTAACAGGCTCCCACTTGGATAAGTCTAATAACTATAATTGCAAATATAACTTCAAAAATTGACAAACAAATTTTAGCTACCAAAAGCCGATGTCGAACTCTGACCTAGTCAATGACGTGTCTTTAGATAAGAGATCATATATTCCTCCATTCTCAAGATATCGTATGAACTGATACATGGATTTCAATAATTCTATCTGTTCATGTGTTGTTTCCCGATTTCCGATTTATGATGACTGACTAATTGAACAGATCAAATCAGTCCAGGCTTGGCCAAGCGCTTTGGGTGTCATAACTAAATCATCGAGGGGCCCAAAAATATCGCTTTTATCCCCTTAGGGTAAAAGGAATGGATAAACATCGACTCATGCTTGCTCTATTTACTCATCGAATCACACACAACAATACGTTTTATAACACCAAGTTACTGGTGCGTTTACGTATTATCAATGTGCAACCGATTTGCAAACTGTAACTCATATCTCCTTGTTTCAAGAATATAAGATATTATCTTTTCACAATCACTCGTGATAAAATCCATGAAGTGATTCAAGTGAGCGCGGGTTTAATCCAATACTCTAATCTTATTAAAGCACTCATGAACTCTGCAACAAACTTTTGCTATGTCTAAACACTTTAGACAGTCTACAGACGGACTCATGACAGTCTTGCTTCATACCTACTCTCAATGTATGAGCGACTGTGGATGTTTGAATAACCTAGTTATTCTGGAAGTCAAAACATGCAAAGTGAAACACAATAATAATACTTAATCCTATATGACCACAAAACTTTTGAGTATAAATAAAACACCTTTTAGCTAGTCACCATATTGATTACTCATTATTCATTGTATACTGTTTCAGATAATCAACTTGACACTTGAATTATAACAACAGTTGTCCCATGCACCAAGCATGCACACTATGTTTACTTATGATCATTTCTTTGTGAAATAGATCAATTGGAAAATATTTCCAATGAAACTCATTTTACGATCCCCAAAACTCATTGTTAGTGTAAGAATATAAAATTCTTGCCACTATTAGAATATGTTAGATTCTAACATTTTATGCAACGATCCTTTCGTAATGTCACAACATAAAAGTCACCAAGGCTCAGCCAATAAAATTACAAAGTTCTCTATCGGAGATTGTTTCAAGACAATTCCATAGACGTGAAGTCTCATATTCAAAGTACATTCCTTTGAACATCCTTCTTGCATAAAAGTTCCTAATCTCGACATAGATTCTTAATATCCAACTCCCATTTATGGAAACATTCTATATTTGCTATATGACAACTCATTCTAAATAGAATCTTATCTATTCATAATAATGTCGATATGGTCCATCCAATACTATACTTCCAACTACTCACAAGTGACAAATCCTTAGGAAATCTTAGATCGTTCTTTGACAGTTGTTTAATCATTTTAGTCAAATTCGGTTCTAGTCCCTTTTCCCTCTTAATGCTCTAGGCATTTGGAAAATTTTAGAACGGTCAAATATTATAGCATATGCAATCGATCCTATACCCGAAGCGTATGGGACACGATTCATAATGTCTCACATAAAGACGTGATACTTGTGACAACCCGAAACTTTTTCCGTTATCCTTACTCAATTTCCGTTAATCAAATTTGGGTTTTTATTTAATTCCGTCAAATTTGATAGTTTAGGAAGGACTTTACGTTTAAATAAATCAATTCGGATTTATTTCCGTTCACATTAGTATTATTTTTGGTCTAACGGAATATTCAAAACTCAGTTCGATCGAGTTCCGTATTCGAAAACGAGGTTTTTTAAGTCAAAACATAACATTCGGGCCAAACAACCCTTCAAGAGGAGTTTACGGCCGCAAACTCAGTTTACGACCGTAAACACTGTTCACGGCCGTAAACCCTCCACCCCACCCCTTGGCCGTAAACTCACCCCTATATAAGGGATGAGTGACCTTCATTTCTCACTTTACACACTCCAGAAACTTTCTCTCTCTACTCTCTCTCTCTTTCTACAAACTTCGATTTTGCTCAAAGATCCTCAAGAATGTAAGTGATTCTTCACCTTGATTGTGTTTCTATCTCACTCCTAGTGGTAAATCCATGCTCCTATCTCATGAATCTCATCTTTTTCTAGATTTTCTCTCTCACCAAGAACACCAAGAACACACACTAGTGTTTTTGGACTCTAACCACCCTTTCAAGCTTCCATTACGTAAGTACTCTACCCTTAGCTTGTTGGATACAAGAATCACTTGTTAAACATATAGAAATCGTGACCAGAAGGGTGTTTACGGTCAAGGCAATCTCCCTTGACCGTAAACTCTATTTAAGTGGTGCAAAGTTGCCACAACACCCTCCTAAGCCTAGAAACTAAGCCTAGAACACTTCCAGAAGGCTAGAAAGGACCTTGAAACACCAAAAATCGCACTTTTCGCCAAGAGTTTACGGTCGTAAACCCATGGACCGTACACTCTTTTTACGACCGCAAACTCCCCATTTTCAAATCATATGTGATTCTAACACTTAGTTTTAAGTGTTTCCTAGTCCCTAGAATGATTTCCTTCCATAACAAATAGTGTTAAGCCCTCACCTAATGCATATATGTACTTTTACATGCTATATAGGATCCGTTTGTGCCCGAGGCTTTATTTGACACTCAGCAATTCCTAACAACTTACACCCGAATCCCACATCAAACTGTGAGTTCATACCCCTACACTTTTTTCGAGTTTTTCATGTTTTCAGGGGGAGAATACAAGCAAAAGTACAAGGAAACTTGTGCTCAAGTATATTATTTTATTTAAAATAATTATATGTTCAGTATGCTTTTAACACAGAAAACAGTTTTACCAAACGATTAAGAAATCAACTCGTAGAAACAGTTTTCAAAACTAAAGCAAGGAACTTGTGAATCTTGTCATAAAATGCGATATTTTGCAAAGGATTCATACAAAACATAAACAGGATTTTCAGTGTTATTACTTGTAAATTTGTTAGGCTAAGTTTTGAGACACGTCCTTGGTAACACTCCACCGGATTCGCGAGTGTAGGACTACCCTTGTAACCAGAATCTCTTGGAGGGAGAGCGTGACTATTGTGTATAGATCTATATGGGACTGACTATCTCGCACCTTCGCTGCTAGCTACAGCGGGACCGTTGGGTTCAGGGGTGACAAAGTCATAAAAAGATACTGGCCCCCGTTACGTGCCATATCCAGTCTAAGTACGGTTATAAAAGTCACAACCTAGATAGCGAAAATTTACTTTTGTAATAATGAAACAAGTGAACTAACCTCAAAGTAATAACCGATTTGATTACTAGAGGACATTAGTAATACCCTTAGGATTTAGTTCACTACCTATTTTATTAGTTTTATTTATGTAATAAGACTAATACACCTCACAGAGAGCAAACAAGGTTTTTCAAGGAAACTACATCTAACGATACAAGTATGGTAGATACTTGTACACCTCATTCCAGAACAGTTAACCAACTATCAACTTTTAAGGAAAATATAGGATTTTCCTGAGATAACTCAACCTTACATAAACAGGCTGTTAAACAAATAACGAATGGATAATCAAACATCTTTCATAAGAAAATATAGAATTTTCTTGGGAAATACTTTTCAAAGGATCAAAGAAACATTTCTTTCACCAGAACTAAACGCTTATGAACTCACCAGCTTTATGCTGATATTTTAAAACTGCTTGTATTCTCAGGGCAACAATAGACAGGTACTCTTGTCAACTTTTGGAGAAGGCGGAGCATTTTGGAATCACGTCTTTTACTTTTGTTATATACTGTTATGTATAAACCATGCTTTCAAACAATGTAAATATTCTTATTATAATGTAATGGTTGTGTTTACTTCGCATACTATGATACAACTGTTGTGATACTACGCATGACGTTCTCCGCCCCGGAACGTTTCCGCCATCGGTTTCGGGGGTGTGACAGATTGGTATCAGAGCTATTGTTTATAGTGAACTAAGTATACCGAACCTTACATGGTATACAACTATAAACTCCAAGGGGCCGAAGTGCTCTGAACTAAAAGTATACTTTTGAAAATGTAAGTATTTTTACGAAAAGTATACAAGTATACATACATACCAGAAACAATATCATGAGTAGAACAAAACAAAAGTATTTTGGATGTTGAACACTGTGGTTAAACCTGGGCAGTTATGTAATCATGTCTAGGGTCAATATAGCCTGATCAATTATATTTATTCGAGACATGACCAACATGTGCTTGGGAGTGACTGTAGTGTTGCAACAGGCCTAAAACTCACCTAGTATCCATTCAACAAGGTATCAAAAGAACAAAACATGCAACTTAAAATATTGTAGGAGTATTTTAGCCAGAGCCGAATACATTGTAGAAATTCATTCCTAGTGTTGCTACCTATTCGTTTCTTAGCGATAACTTACTTGCATTAGTAACCTTTCTTTGCTTATCGCTTGGTAGAACACTTTATTATCAGGATGAGATATATTTTGTTTCATATATCTTGAGGACTTACCATCCTCTTCTTCCTGATTGTTTCTAGAACAAGATGCCTCCCCGAAAAAGACCCATCAGAAGAAACGACGATACTCCACTACCACCACCGCCCCCTCAGTTCGATCCCGTTATGTTCCAGGCAGCTGTTACTGCTGCTGTGGCTGCCGCGATGTCACAGATCAATCCCGGCAGATCTGGTGGGCAAGGAAGTGGTACTCATCCCCAAAATCATGAAGGTGGTCAGGGACACCAAAAGGAGTGCTCCTATAAGGACTTCATGAATGCAAAACCCACATCTTTCGACGGCAAAGGAGGTGTCATTGCCCTTACTCAATGGTTTGAAAAGATCGAGTCCATTTTTGAAATCTGTTCCTGTTCTGAAGCCAACAAAGTAAAATTCGCCGCTTGCACTTTCGCTAACAGGGCACTGACCTGGTGGAATGGTCGGGTCAAATCCCTAACCCTGCCAGTGGCAAATTCTATGGGTTGGGAAAGTTTAAAGGAACTCATGCTAGCTGAGTATTGCCCAAGAGGCGAAATGCAGAAACTAGAGCACGAACTCTGGAACCTAAGGATGAAGGAATCTGACATTGCTGCCTACACTTCTAGGTTTGAAGACCTAGCACTTCTTTGTCCGGGAATGGTCACCCCGGAAAGCAAGAAGATAGATAGATCATGGAGTTGATCTTGATAATATTCTCTCCCTTAATTATAGCAAAGCAACTCTTCATCCCTTGCAACTTTGCAAATTGAAATTCTTGTTTTCTATAATTAGTATTGTTAACTCGCAAATCATAATAATCATGCTCCCACTAACATGATAATTATCTTCTTACCAGCATAACACTTATGCTCCCACTAGCTTTGACATGTATTCAGAAATCAGTTGGACTTCTAGAAATTAATACTTATTGACTTTCTTACCGAAGTTCATATTTCTGATACGAGATGCTTCGATAAGCTTTTATCTAAGCTCATACACCTTTTAGAAAGCTCACATGTGTGTCTAAACAATTTCAAAACTTATAGCAATAAGTCTTAATTGTTCAAACCAATTGCCAAATCTCACAATTCGAACTATGAAGAGGGATGCCGTAATCATAATCGAATTTGAGCATGCAATTTACACAACTTCTATCTCCTTAAATTCTTTCTTAGTGAAAGCGTTTCCTCACAATCATTTTCATGAATTTGAGAGAAACCTTATGACACTTAGATTTTATGGTGTATGCGTTCCTATCCATGTGAATTTGCCATAACCATAATCGTAAGACAAGATTTATGACAAAATCAAACTCATATTGACTGAACTCGTTGAATCTCAATTTCTTGCCTCATGGTAGCACGAGTGCCCACCATGTCTTCCAAGTTGATAAGCAGCTCACCTATTCAAATCAATGTACTTTCCATTGATCAAGGTGCTTTGCTTTTATGCATTCAAATGAGAACTCATAGAACTCAAATGCATAACTAACTCAATTGGAATGGAAAGGAAATAAGATTATGTCAACCACGATAGGTTATAAACCTCAAGTCGTGTGCTAGTGATGATCAACTAGGTTTATTCTTGATTTGTTCCTGAAACTATTCAATACCATTAAGACTCCCACTGACTCCTTGACATATAAGGTTCTCTTATCAAGAAACATTCATTGACAAGCATATATTCAAGAGTTAGTGTAGCTTTTAATCAAGTTTAACACTTCACACAATTGGTCCTAGTTGGTCTTTGTCTTTTACAAGACATCACAACTTACCAATTTCAAATGTGCAGGAATAAGAAAACTTTTTCAAACTCCACATTTGATAAGTGTTATAAACCTTCTTAAGATATGTCACTCAAGTTACAATCTTGGAGTATGACTCTAAGACTCGATATTTGAATGAAGTATGATTCACCTTTTGACTTAACCATTTCAACAATTCCGGTTCTTCTTCTTAACCATATTAGTGCACTAAGATTTACTTGGAGGAATAATTGTGATATGGTTTCACAATCATTAAGATGCTCATAAAACATGATACTCAAGTACTCTCCCATCTTTTCAGATTGGAGAAACTTTTATCTTTCTGCCTAATCGATTCTTCTTATTCGTTCTGCCATTCATTGAAACTTTTTCAACAACTCAGAATTACACTTAATCTTATAAGTATAACCATATTTACTAAACTATAGTAAATCATGACGAATAATTCTATTGTTCTTTGTGGTGGACTTGACCAGCGCACAACCAAGTGTACCTAATCTCCTAGTCCTTCACTTGACTCTTGGTCAAGGAATTAGTCTCAATTTTGCCAAATACAAAGGTCCTCATTCTTCACACAACACAAGTTGTATGATTTCAAGTTTCTGTCCAATTGAAACTTGGGTGATGAGAAACATTCTCTATTTGGTAAACTTTAGACACTTACCACAAATAACATAATTAAGAATCAAATCCATTCACAATATTGCTAACAAGAAACATTCAAACACCAATTTTCACGAAAACCATTGCAAGGAAACATAAATAAGATAAAATCAAAATTTATTTTATTGCGGAAAAATCTTGTCCTTACAATGCGATTACAAATAAAAATTGTGTAAATATTCTTTACCAATCTATCATAACTCTAAAGTAGTAGCTCAAAAATCCGATCTTCGAATCCATGCGATCGAAATCCATTTCTTCATGATCAGATTCAACTTACTTCTTCCTTGAAGCTTCCTCTCTTTTCTTCGATCCTACAAAACATCAAAATGCAATCTTATCACATCATGTATTAAGAATCAAAAAATAGGAAATTATAGAGTTAGTTAGTGGATTTTACCTGAAGTAGAGCCATACGTCTTGACTCTCCCATCTCTTAGATCTCTCAGGTAGTCAGAGCAGCTTCGTCTCCAATGCCCCTTCTATTGGCAATAAAAGGAAATGGACTCTTTTAGAACATCACATGGAACAATCTCATACTTTTCTGGACTTCCAATGTTGCCAGTGTCCATTGAAGTTTGGGAGTTTGATTGACAGGTCAAATTTGCTTGACCAGTGCGCCAAATCATCGTTGATTCAGCAGCAACAAGCAAGTATGTCAAATCAATGAGGGTCACGTCGTGATCCATCATATAGTACTCTCTTACGAACTTACTATATGAGTCAGGAAGTGACTGAAGAACCCAGTCAACAGCCAACTTACCTGAAATATCGACACCCAACATCCTTAACCTGTTAATGTGTGACTTCATCTCTAAGACGTGTGCACACACAAGTTTCCCATCTTCGTGTTTACTTGCCAAAAGGGCTTGAGTGAACTTTAACTTTTCAAGTCTTCGAACACGTGGGTTAGGGAGAATAATTGGAGGAGGTGGAGGAAGTGAAGCATGATTTCCATTTCCACGATCCAATCGTAGAATATCATCTTCAGGTGGAAAGATTTTTCCAAAGGATTCTGGAAGGCCATGGTTGTCAGAACTAGACATCGACAAAAGGAGAAAATTCAAGTTAGTTGATAAGAGTCCTTGATATAACACCCAAATGAAATATCAAGGCTAGGACCCAACACCATGTTCTACAACTTGGAAGAGGGATGCCGTAATCCAGTTGCAGAACATTTGAAGGTAGGTAAATGACGATTTACCAATTTCCACCATGAACAACGAAAAGAAGTTTAAGTTTTAAATGAATTGAAACTCCTAGATCTTTTGAGATTCATTGAACTTTTCAATGGCATGTTTAATCTCGATTATGCCCTTCATTTGTGACTGGGATGCCGAGGATCACAAATAAGGTGTGAATAACCATGCGAATGTACGTGGTGCACTCAACGTCATCATCACCTAATCAATGTGCCGGTTAACCACACCCGCTCCATTGATCTATAACAGACATCGAATCACCCTTCACTACCAATGCCAATCCCAACTTAGTGTGCCGGTTAACCACACACGCTCCACTAATTGTCTCGGCAAGGGTACAAAGTGTAATTCCATGGATTAACATACAATTTCACATTATGCCTAAAGTAACTAAGATTTGAGAATTTATAAAAGCATTTAGTTACTTTGTATTCATTATACTTATGATGGAAGGTTGTGTCCTATCCTACCCGTTCGGCTAACGACCCTCCACTAGTCAAGAGTGCGGTGGGTAAGAGTGGATACCCATTCAATCGCCATTTTATAGGCAATTTCCTTAAACACCCCTTAGAGACCAGCTTCGTGAATGAGGCCTACTAATGGTAAGACTGACTCTTTACTCATACATATATAATATTGGACTTTTAATTATATATATATATATATATATATATATATATATATATATATATATATATATATATATATAGTATAAGGGTGTATTTTACACTTTTTAAAATACTAGGTGGTTTTATTAATTTTCTCTTTTAATTTTCTCTTTTAATTAACTTAATAAAACCATAAGGGTGTAATTTGAACTATTTTGATTTAATAATTATTCAAAAATTAAACAATTAATTAAATTATTAAATCAAATAAGGATTACCAATTTAAATTAAATATATTAACTTAATTTAATCCTATATCCATGGATTTTGAAATTTAGGCAGAGATATCTTTAATTATCCAATTAAACAATTAACAAGATAAGTACCAAAAATAACAACCTACTAACAGATTCCTTAGATTTCGAAATCTTCTACTTGGAGTGGAAGGCAAGGCTTTCAAACTTGCCTAAAAATAAAAAACCCTAGGGTTAGGAAACCCTAGATTTCGACTCCAAGGTAGCCAAAGGAAAGGGTTTGAAAACCCTTAGGGATTTTCGAAAAATAGGGTTCTTAAACCCTAATTTGCGAAAATTTAAAGGCCTTAGGGTCTAATAGCCATAAACCCTAATTTTGTCTAGTTCAATCAATTGTACCAAATCTAATTGAAAACAAAAACCATACGCTCTGATACCACTGATGGGTTTTGTACATAACAAACAATCCTATGTGTGCATGCAACCCTAATTTGAGGATCTATGCTTTCACTATTAGACATACAAGCATTGAACACAAAAACTAGAAACCCTAGGAGGCACATGTAATTTTCGAAATTAACATATAATTAGGGTTAGGATACATACCTTGATTGTTATATTGTAATAACAATCAAATCCTTGAAGATCTTGAACTTTGGTAACAAGCGTCACAAGTGTCGCGCCTCTAATGGCTCACAAACAAACCTAGCAACCAAGGATTACTATGGAGAGAGAGAAGTAGAGTAGAATTTCGGCCCTTAGCCTTTCTTGGAGTGCCTTCGACGAAATCCAACCCTATAGGGGTTTATATAGGTGATAAGGAAGGTTTAGGATAAGACAGGTGTATCTTAGATAACCCTAATCCCTTAACTTCCTCCCTAAGGCTTCCAAGGCACCCTTAGAGCCCAAGGAAACCCTAGGACACTCTAGATTTCGTTCCCCACCTCTAAGGGAGGTTCTAGAAAGCTCAATGCACAACTTTTGAACATTGTCACCTTTAGTCCCTACAGTTTCAATTAATTCCTTTAATCCCAAAATTAATTCCAAATTAATTTCTGATTAAATATTAATTAAACAATATGATTTCTAATTAATATATTATATCCATAATACATTAATAATCATTTATCTTGATTATTAATTTATTAACCAAGCAATAAATTAATAAATCATTTTTCTCTCTCTAACAATTATCTTATTCAATTGCCAGGTTTGAAGGCAACCCAAAAGGACATTGCTACTATCAATTCAAGTACATAACAATTATAGTTATGGGCTTAGACACCTAATCTAACATAATTAATTAAAGAAGAATTTTATGTTTTGATAAAGACAATATTAAGAAACATATTTTATCTTATTAATCAATAGAGCATGTGTTTTATATCCCAAAAAGCTAAGAACATTTTCTTTAATAATAAACTTTAAGCTTTCAAAAATAAGGATAAGATGGGTAAACATGTCCACAAACAAATTGCTATAACAATAATTGAAATAAATAAAAAGTATATTATGAGGTATTAATAAGTAATATTTGAGATATGAGTCAAGTAAGGGTTACTTTTATGATTGTAGGTGTTCAGAGAGCTGATAATCCATCTTAGCCACTTCAGTGGCTTTATTATGTGTTTTGCAGCTTCAGGTGAGTTATCCTCACTATATCAATAGGGTCTAAGGCACCAAGGCCGGCCCTTTATGGATTTGTATCCGGATTATGGCATGATATGTTTATTGATTACATCCTGGTAGTTAGGATGGTGATATGCTTATGCTTAGTGACTTGGTTAGGTCGGTGTCCTGGTTATAGGATGATGCTATGTTAGTGACCGGTTAGGTCTGTATCCTGGTTATTGGGATGTTGCTATGATTAGTGATCTGTTAGATCGGTTTGACTGTTATATGATATGAGCTAGCGTATGATATTTATGTGCACATGTTTGTTTGATTGGGGGTTGGGTTGAGACGGTCCTGCTTTGTGTTGTAGGCCAACATACCTGGCGAGCGGTCCGGATAGGCTGTAGGCCCTGCGAGGCGGTCCAGTCATGCCGAAGGTTCGGGAGCGGTCCAGATAGGCTGTAGGCCCTGCGAGGCGGTCCATTCAGGTTGAAGGCTCATTATGCATGTTGTTCTGTATTTGTTATATGATATGGTTATATTTGTATGGCGTTGATATTTTGGGGGAACTCACTAAGCTTTGTGCTTACGGTTTCAGTTTATTGTTTCAGGTGCTTCAGATATCTCTGCAAGGCAAAGACGTGACCGTACACATCCTCGTGTTTTGGACTTATGGTTTCTGGGATACTCTGATATTAAACTATTTTGAAAATATTTTGTAATAATTAATGGTTTATGGATCTTTGAAAAAGTTTTAAATTGACTTGATTTTTATGGGTGTTACATTCATCATTCCTTCTGCAGCTCCAAGTACTTTCTTCCTTCTTCTAGCTTTAAATCACAAAAATGGCAAGAAAATAGCTCAAGATCACTCAAGGTTGATTAGGGTTTCGAGATTAGGGTTTGGAGGTGATAGAGGCTGGGGTGGAGGCCATATATGATTCTTAAATAGGGTGCAAGCCCTAAAGATTAGGGTTTCATCCAGGCTGTCCTACTCGTCGAGTCAAGACTCCGACTCGTCGAGTAGTTCACTTAAAACCCACACATACACTGCCTTCTACTCGACGAGTTAGGGCCACCAACTCGTCGAGTAGCCCTCCAAAATGAATAAATAATTAAGTTAAATACATACCAGAACCACGCATTACAATTTCCCTTTTCTTAAAGTTCGAAAAATTAATTATGTAATAATACGGAAAGTCCTAATATAATATTTTTTGTGAATAACTCTAACTTTAAACATTTAATAAACAAAATCCTAACCCAACCACTATAAGTACATACTAAACAATAACAACCCAAATTCTAAACAAAGATAGAAATTATAAATATTGTCCTCGAAGGCTTCAATCATGCCATATCATGATACCAAAACATTGTTCTTTAATATGTTATAATTTTAAGTGGTTAAATCATAATTTTATCAACAAATATGAAACAACATAACGATGTATATTTTCTTCGAATCACATTTCAATTTTCTTCGAAAATAACTCATCCTAACTTTTTGCTGCGTTACCAAACAGTGCATTAGGGTTACCATCGTTATAAAAAATAATTCCACTTTTCACCTTCAATATCTACATATCTTATCTTTTACGACAAAACACATGAAATCAGTTCAATTAGGGCACAATTCGTATGAGCGGTGGCTAATGGTGTTGAGCTATGTGTTTATATGAAGTATGTTATTGTGGCATCGTTGTTCGATATGAATGCTTGGGATGAAGCTATGAATTAGAACAAGCTACTTATTCTATGGCCACCGGGACTTTGGATTCGAGTGACGCAAGCTTTTTTTCCCTTGTCTAATCTGGAATCGCAGGTCCTAGCTTTTCAAATCAAGTAAACTTTCTTTTACTGTGTTATGATTTCAGTATATTAGTTGGATTCTTGTTTTTCCTGTTACAATTTGATCAAGCTTTAACAAGAGTAGATGGAACATAATGTAATGAGCTCGAAGTAATTGTTCCTCTATCTTCCTTTCACCCTCCACCAGCTATTAGTGCCTTTTTGTCTTTAACTTTAACTTTGAGTTGCTCCCTACTCTCTGGTTGTCACCTTGCTTGCTGATGGAGTCCTATGAAGATACACTTGCTTCTTAGCTACAAAGCCCACAATTTTTTTACCAAATATTATATTTCTGGAGGAAAACATTGATATTTTTTTTTAAACTTTTGACATATAATAAGAATAAAATCTTGGTAGTTTTGTTCTATGGTACTTGATGCAAATTTGGCACTTAAAGCACAACTTATAGGTACTCAAATATTTAACAAGGAAAACAGGAGTAGAGTGTAGAAGGAACATACACAGGTCAAGCATAGTTGATATACACACATTCTTTGTTGCAACTTTGGCTTAGAATTTGCATTTATGATTAATGAATGGATGAGACACACATGGTGAAAAACTGGACATACAAGATGGAGGTACAAAATATTCTAATAGGATAATAATGTATGCCAAAGGAACAAAAGAACGTTAATGAAAAGAGTGTGGTTATTATTATCATACTCTATTTGCTTCCTACTTCTAAGCATTCTATTAATGAGCACATATCCATGATCTTGGGACAATTGAACTGACAAATGATCTTCAAGTGGTTCATCACGCCATCTCGGCTGCTTTGGACAACTAAACACAAACACACATTAGATAGAGGGCCAAAAAAGCCAAAAAAAATCGTAAGATGGATAATTTGGTAAAGGAATTTTAGATAACATTTGAAGCTTTGTCTTGTAAATATTTTTTTTGCTAAGCTTCTCACATGGTGTGATTTTCTTTTATCTGATATGAAGGCCTAAGAGATACTGTGGATGGCATGGACTTGAGTGATGCATCATAACTTTCTTTAAAGTAAGTGTTGGAATGACCTAAGGAATAATGCTATTTACTTTCTTGTAGCTCACTAGCACTTAATATTAATACATTTTAAGTAAACTGTTATGAATTAACTTGGAAACAAGGAATTTGATGTAATTTAGGTGTTTAGAAGGAGATTATGAATTGTGGTGGCCGTCTAGCATAAGCCATATTGTACTTGACTTAACATTTCAGGTTTCATGAGGTATAACAGATCGAGGTTTCATGTACAAGGTATAAGAGAACACTAATCATAACATTTAGACATTTAAGGTTTACATCACGAATTTACATCAAAGTTCAAAATACAATTGTTCATCACATCAAAAGCAAATACAACAATTATGATGGTGTCTCTACGCTTTTACTGACCGTTTGCTGAAAAGCGTGTAAAAATAGAGAGGTCAACTAGTGAAATAGTTGGTGAGTTCATAGGTTTCAGAACATGTAAAATTTGTATTCAGAAAAAAGAAGAGAAAGAAAAATCAGTTTGTTTGATAACAAACGATGTAAATAAGCGGTTGTTTTCTTACACACAGTTTAAATGCGTGCCCCAAGTGTCTATGCCTTGAGTTCACAACAAACCTAATGAATGACCTGAATGCTCCTAAGCACCATGTCCTATCGTTAGCATGAAAATGAATCGGTAATATGCACTCACAGTGCAATGTGAGCGAGGGTGTCGATCTTAAATAGTGCTATCCATAAGGATCATCGACTTGAATGTGAGTTAATATGTTGTGTAGTGATTTCGGGGACTTAACATACTATAGCGTCTCAAGCATATAACGAATACATACATGTATATCAATAAGAATTAAAGAATAAATAAATTTGTATAAAGAATTTGCAATATAGTAATCATGTTTTCACCCCAAATTATGAAAACCTTTAAAAGGGGTTGTGAATAATCACGGGGAAATTGAACGTTCCTAACGTGGCGAGGAAAACACATAATCTAATGTAGATGTTTTAGTTTTGATACTAAGTAATCTTACACACATTGTATCTCTCTTTAAAACGAAAAGGTGATAAGTGATCATAATAGTGTACACCAAATCTACAAAGTGATATTACACACAATATAGAAAATAAAAGAATCATACCCACAACTTAATAAAAAAACAAATTAGAAGAGATTACAACAGAATATGAGTTTTGTGCATAAAAATAGGAGGTGTCCACGTCAAGACTCATAATTACGTGTCCTTACAACACTTTGGATGGTCCTCGAAGTACTGACATACAATCTCGTATTGGGGTACGAGCACTCGTACTGTCGCAGATACATATAGATCCCTACTAAGACAATTTTGTAAACACCTTACATGGTTATGGACTTGCCATGTTTGGTATTAAAGCCATACTTTTGAAATGGCTTGCGGCCTCTCCTAATTTCTTGTACGGTCACCAAATATAAAAATAAAAAAACCAAACATAAAGGGGTCACAAGCTGTCTCCCATAGACTTTCTACGTTCACCGTACGAGCGTAAACATGCACAAATATGCACAATATAGTCTCCACAAAAGTGATATGGACATGTGGATTTCCAATAGATCCCCATCAAATGGGTCATCACGGTATACATACATAGGGTGTATAATTGTATGATTTCATGTGCCTTCTTTTTTGGTCCTTTATAATTTGGTACGAACATACAAATTTGCCTACTTGACCGTACAAACATATAAGTGGAGTAAAAACTTTGAAAATGTAAGGGTGTATGATCCTTTGTTTTATCATAATTGTCTTCGATTTGATTAATAGTCCTTGTCAATGCTATTACATGATTTAGATGGACTTTAAGCGTCATAAACCCGTTAAAACTGATCCCCTTCTCCCTTTCCTAATACATAGCCACCTCTTTTTTTCCATAGAATAAAATTAAGGTGTTTGTTTTTTTCGAAGCCAAAACATTTGTAATTTGCGGACCACATCTGCAACCCTTTGCAGCAGAAAAGGTGGACGAAACATCTGCAGTCTCGAATAAGAAATTTGTTTATTTTTTAACGTCTATAGGTTGCTGAAATAAAATGAAATTTAAATAAACTAATTTTACAAACATAAAATAGTTTTTGAACACTAAAATTTTAATAAATCTAGTCTTATAACATTGAACTAAAATTTATACAACCAAATTAGAGTTACAATAACAATTTTAGTCTTAAATTAAAATTTTTATTTAAAATAGTTAATTATATATTTTGCATCAATTGCTCGGCAATTTCATTGCGGAACTGAGGCATATATTCACGGTCTGCTGCAATACCATGTGTTGGAACCTCGTATTTCATTATCATCAACGGGTACATTGTTATTTCGAAAAGAGACATTGGGTTCATCGTAGTGTGCAAAATTCTCATCACTCGGCCCTTCTTTCCTTATAAAATTATGAAGCGTGAAAATGTAACGACAATGTTTCTTTGAAACGATGTCATTCTCTTCAATATAAGGAATCATGCTTGCAAGACATCAAAAGCACGCTCAGTGATGTTTCGAAGTTTAGCATGTGCATGGTTAAATTTTTATGTATTGGTTAATGCACGTCTCTGACGAAAATCTCTAAACCTCCTCACATTACGATACGGGGCCATAAATCCTCGAATGTGTGCATATGCGGTATCACAAAGATAATATTTTCCTTGTAAAAAAAAATTAATCCATTTTCATACTAAGGTAAAAATACTTAAAAAATCATAAACTTATCTGGTGGCGGAAATGAGAATGGTGCATATGGATCTGTTAATGCTTCTGAACCGGCCATAATAAACGTAAAATTTGTAACGTCCTGTTCCGAATGACTCCTAGTCTGAGGCTGTGGCCCGAAGGTCGGTCATTATAAGGATTATGGCTTTTGAGAAGGTAAGATCTAGGCCCATTTGGGTGCGGGTGATGTATTAGAAAGTGATCCGGGTGTTCGGTTCGTGTTTTGGAGCCTAGGGGTATTTCGGTAAAGTAGCAGTTCGGGCTTTTATGGAAAATGAATTTTTGTTCGGAAGGTTTTAAGAAAGGTATGAGATAAAAGAAGTGTAGGGCTTCTCGTTACCTTTCCGTGGATATAAGGATCGCCGGAATCGGGCTTAGAACGAAGAAGTTATGGCCTTCGGAAGTTTCGTGGTTTTCAGGCCTAGCCGAGTACACGGGGCGTACACAAAGAGTACGCGGGGCGTACTAGTGAAGAAGGCAGTACGCGGGGCGTACCTTGGAGTACGCTGGGCGTACTGACCAGGATGGTCGCGAATGTTCTTCGGAGTACGCTGGGCGTACCATAATTACGCTGGGCGTACCATAATTACGCTGGGCGTATGCCAGTCAGATCAGAACCGTATTTTAGGGGCTTGGACCCTATTTAAGCTCCTTATCTCATAACCTAACCCAAATATCTTCAGCCTCCACCCTCTAAACCCTAGAAATCGTCATATATCATTCATGGTGACATTTTGAGCTTATGGAGTCCATTTTTGGGATGTTTGGCCCATTTTCAAGAAGATGGAACTTGTTGCAAAGATGGGAATCAAGGAGGAGCTTATGGATCTGGCTTTTGGGACTCATTCTCAGCTTGATGAAGGTATAAAGCTTTGAACTTGATCATTCATCTCTTAGATCTACCATTTGTGAGTTTTTGTTCATTTTGGTCCCAAGTATGAGATCTAGTGGTCTTGATTTCATTCCAGGAAAGACCGATTTGTTTATGCTTTGTTTTATAAATCAGAGTAATCTTTTAAAGAAAACGGTTGCGGAATTTGTTCCCAAATAAGATCTGATAAAAATTTATCAAAACATTTCTCAAAGAGAATGTACTTTTCATTAAATAATAAAATCTCGGGATGTCATGTTCCGATAGACCAAAAGCATAAACAGTACCATATAGGCCTATAATCCAAAATCTCTCGTCAAGTCCACCAACTTATACTCTTGTGCCATTACCTGTAATGCAAAGAAAACTGAGTGGGTCAGGCTTGGGAGCCTGGTGAGCATATAGGATTTTCAGCCCACAATAATATAATTTTTATAGTTAATCATCAAACAAACAATCCAATTACCCATCCCCATTATCTTCTTTATTTCTTAAGTTCTTACCTTAAGAATCCACTATCATTCATTCGTTCGTTCCTAAGGATTGACCTAAAGAATTGGCACAAAGTCCATTGCTGCCCGAGGTTCATCTACGCAGTACTAAATCCATAGCTACCAAGGTTCATCCATACAATACTAAATCCATAGCTACCAATGTTCATCTATACGGTACTAAATCCATAGCTACCAAGGTTCATCCATACAGAGCTACCAAGGTTCATTTATATTGTACTAAATCCATAGCTACCATCATTTTATTATAAGGCACTAAATCTATAGCTGCCAGGGTTTTTAGAGTACACCGATGAACATCAAGTCCACAACACCTACAAGTTGCGAGCTTGCTAGTGTTCCACAGGACTGTCTAGAATAGTCCGTGGTTGTCATCCCTACTCTGCTGAATGACGGGGGCCATCGTTTGGGTAAAGGTTTCACTCATTTTTCACCTGTCACCCTCATCTCATGATCTATATCATCTTTCGTCTCATCCTCAAACTAATCTTTCCTCACACACCAACTATTTCATCTACCCATGTTCTACCCAACATATTTGTAGATATAAATTACATATATATAGTTTAAATCATTTAAAAACCTGTATAAAACATTTATTCAACAACCATCTCAAGTAAACAAACAACGTATAAACACATAGCACGTATTTCATAGCAAATACTTCATATCTATGCGGTAGAAGAAAGTAACTACACACTCACTTGATAACACGATGATCGGACAACACCTCGTCTCTTAAAATAATATTTTCCGATAAAACCGGGACGTTTTCTCCAAAACCGGGCTTTACGCGGGCAGAGTCTCGGCTCGGAAACTTTGCTTCTCGGGATCTTTGGGGCTTCGGGACTTGCTTCGGGGCTCGGGAATGATACCGGGGCTTCGGGATAATTCTGGCACGAAAAACGAGGTAAAAATGAGAGAGAAATGAAGAATGGAGCAAAAGATCTCGGCTGCCCTCGCATCCTTTATATAGGGGCTGAAGCCTCGCATTACGCTGGGCGTAATGCTCAGTACGCGGGGCGTACGCTTCGGAAATCGTCATTGCATGCGTCATCGGAGCACTCGAGTGCGAGGCGGGTCACGCTTCGGTGTACGCTGGGCGTACTCAACTACGTTGGGCGTAGTTCGGATCAGATCAATGACTCCTTCGGATATTATCCGGAATTCTTAATTAAATATATATTTTAATTATTTATAAAACTTCCGAAATTCATATCTTCCTCATACGAACTCCGTTTTCGACGTTCTTTATATCCATGCGTAGGTGAGACTACGCTCTACAACTTTCATTTAGCCTCCGTCGGCTAATTTTGACTTTATTTTTATTATATTATTTTTAGTAGGCCGGGACAGGAAAACTTCGTTTATAAAATCATAACTTCTTCATCTGACGTCTGTTTCCGTCTGTCTTTTTACCGCTGGACTACTAACGACGAGATCTTCGATTCTCGTTTAGATTGTTTCGGCCAAATATCACTCGATCTCAATTCGAGTATTCGGACTGCATACTGCTAAGCTGAAACTTAGAAAAATCATAACTTCCTCATACGAAGTCAGATTTGGGCATTCTTTTTATGCATGCTCTTGGTTTAACGTATTCTACGACTTTCGTTTAGATTACTAAGGCTAGATATCGCTCTATCTTAAATTCGTATTTTACGTCCTTCAGCGTCGTGTCGGTTCCGTCGCGAAACTTCGACAGGTCATAACTTCCCCGTTATAACTCGGATTTCGGCATTCTTTATATTTTCGGAAACCTTGTGACATATACCTCAACTTGGTTAAGATTATTCATTCTAAATAAACTTCCATCAAAAAGTCATTTTTGATGCTTATCGTCTTTAAATTGACTAGCCCGGATCTACGGGCGTTACAGTTGAAGATCATCTATGTTGGAGTTTGAGCCATTTCTATGAAAGTAGAATGCTATTTGGTCTTATTGGGGGCATGCAAAGTCACCAAGTCAGTGACTTTATGGGTTTAGACATTATGCGGGACTCAGATCTGTGGCTTGGACTTATGACTTAAGGCATTAAGTGCTTAATGACAGAAGTGAGACTAGAGGGTAGTACGCTGGGCGTACAAGCCAGTATGCGCAGAGTACAAGCCATTATGTGAGTACGCGCAACGTACTGCTGAGTACGCCCTGCGTACTCAGCCAAGTTGGATTTCGGACTTTGGGCTTCGGGTTGGGGCTATCTGTTTGGGCCTAGATTCTTGGGCGCTAATGGACCATCAGAGTGGTTGTGTTCTGGACTAATTGAAGGATTGGATCTTAGGTTAAGGCCCAATAAGGAGCGTGGGCCCAATTTGGAAAATTGGGCCATTCATGGGCCTTTATGGATTTTATGGTTTTGGACTTTGTGTTTTGGGCCCTGTTGGGCCATCAGGTTTTGGGGTTGATATTTAGTTGTAGACTATTGGGTTTGGGCCCAATTTGGAAATTGGGCCATTAAAGGATTTATGGAAAGTATAGTGTCAGGCTTTTGTTTTGGGATTTGGCCTTAGTTTTGGATCATACTGGGCCAGGGGTAGAATGGTCATTTTACCCAATACATGGATTAAGGATTACGGTATGGGACCCAATTGCTAATTGGGTATATTGATTAGTAGTGACAGCTCGGGAAGCTGGCGGGGCAGCAGCTAAGGAATTCATGCAGGAAGCTTTTGCAGCGCGAGGTGAGTCTTCTCACCATACCAATGGGTCTAAGGCACCAAGGCCGGCCCATTTTATGATATGTGGTACACTAGCTGTAGTAGAGATATGTGATATGATAGTTACCTTATGCTAAGTGGTATGCTAGTGATTATGTGATATTTGCATGGAAGACCCCGGGAGGAGCCCGTGGCAGTTGGATATAAGACCATGTGGGGGAGCCCATGGAATTCCTAAGTAAATACCATGTGTGGGAGCCCATGGCATGATAGTATAAGACCCTGGGGGGAGCCAACGACATCCTTATATGTTTATGTATGTGTTATATAGTATGATAGATACTTCTGTGATATATGATATGCTAGTTGATTATGTATGTTATTGCATGGAAGACCCCGAGGGGAGCCCGTGGCAGTTGGATGTAAGACCATGTGGGGGAGCCCATGGCATTCGTAGGTAAAGACCATGTGGGGGAGCCCATGGCATGAAGGTATAAGACCCTGGGGGGAGCCCACGACATCCTTATATGTTAGTATGTATGGCTTATGTGATATATGTAGCATTTATAGCTAATATGATATGTGTTATGTGGATTGTGTGTGGGGTATGCTCTGGGGGACTCACTAAGCTTTGTGCTTACGGTTTACAGTTTTGGTTTTAGGTATCATCGATTTGGAAAAGAAGAGCTCGGATTGATCGCAGTGCACACACCTATGATTTCCGAAATGAATGATTTTGGGATGAACTCTGATAAATGTTTTACTTAACGATGATTTGAAATGTTTGAAATAAATGGTATCAATGTTTTAGCTATATTAATAATGAAATTTTTACACTTGATTTTTGGGTCGTTACAAAATTCATGTTGAAGTCACAAATCGCCAATACATTTTGGTAACAACCGTCTTTTTTCCTACCTCTATATAAATCTTGTTTCTTAGCAGGGACAACATTATGTATCAAAGTGTCATCAAGTGCACCAACCGTTCATTTGAAAACCCATCATATCCTCTTATCATGTCCCCGAATGTTTGGATTCAGATTAAAAAAAGTCGGTACTATAATGTTTTTTGTGAATAACATTATTTTGTCCAGCACTTCTTGAAAAAATTTATGAATTGTTTGCTTTAAGTGTTTGAAAGATGCTCTTGATAATCACGTAACGTTGAATATGACTGATCATCATAAAAAACATAGCCACTTTTTCCTTAACCAATACATGTTTTGCTATCCTTTAACGAGTAATTTACTCTAAAAGGACAACATAGTTGGACAAAACATTCATGAGACATGTAGAGGATTACGTTTCACTAACTCTAATGCGTATTCATGTCTCGTCATCTTTGAATTATTGTCGCGCACACTTCCAAAAATAGTGGACATACAAATACATTAGAATTATGAGAAGTATCTTTTGATCGTGATTCATTATGAACCTATTAATCAACAAATGTAGAACTTTAAAACATAACATTAACCAAAATTCAAATAGCAAAAAACATAACATTAACCAAAATTCAAGTAGAAAAAAATATAACATTAACCAAAATTGAAGTAGCAAAAAACATAACATTAACCAAAATTCAAGTAGCAAAAAAACATAACTTTGACCAAATTTAAGTAGCAAAAAAAAACATTAACCTAATAGTCCCAACACAAAAAAAAAACCCTAACCAATTGTTCAAACACAAGAAAAAACTTTAAAAAATTGTTCTAACATAAGCAAAATCATCGCACAATCTTTTCGTCCTTTAGAATTCTTTAACCTGTACTAGTCATCTCGATCCATCATCTTAATATCTCAGGATCATTGGGCTAATTTATCCACATCTTTTTCACAATAGTCATCTCGATCCATCCTCTTAATATCTCAAGATCATTGGGCAAATTTATGCACATCTCTTTCACATTCATGGTCCCTCAAAAATTTTGATAAGCAGCAAAGCGTAGATGATCTATTAGGCTTAACTCAAACAACTCAAACATCTCTAAACATTGAAGAACTATATGCCCTATTGGCCCTTTAATCAAATGTCGTATAGCTTTTTGCATATCAAGTGCTAAATCACCAACATTAATAGAAGTTTTAGGTGAGACACCGAAAGTTGGATCAGGTGAGGCACTTGGAGCTTGAGCTCCTGGAGTTGAGGGTTTAACCATTTTGTTGAGGTTACCGGAAGGTAAAGCATCAGAAGATTTTGGCTCAGGAAAAGGCTCACTAGTTGTATAAGGTGTGTGTATGTATTTTTTTAACATTATTGTATATAGTTGTCAATTATTCTTATTCTACTTTTCATACATTGGGCTTAGGGATATCCGAAGGCCGCTTCCTTGAAAACTATCCCATTGTCGTTTCCAAAGCTTTGTGTAACAATCTTTGATGGAAATAGTGCCAATGGTAATCTCAGGTGGACCTTATCCCAAACAACATCAGGACATAGATCTTATTGTCATGTCCAACCACTTCAGCTTACGGACACCCATTCACTTTCCATAGATGATGAACCCTCTTTGATGGAAACAGTGTCATTGGTAATCTTAGGTAGACCCCATCTCAAACAACATCGGGACATGGATCATCTTCTTTTCATGTCTAACCACTTCAGCTTATGGACACCCCTTCTCTTGCCATAGATGATGATGACACTACCCATCATACTAGTGAGTCTTTTCCTGAGCCACCACCTTCTCCTGCTTTGCCTTCCGGTAACCCCAACAAAAGGGCTAAACCCTTAACTCCTAGAGCTCGAGCTCCTAGTGCCTCACCCAATTCACTTTCTGGTGCTTCACCAAAAACTTCTATTAGTGTTGACAATTTAACACTTGATATGTAAAAAGCTCTATGACATTTGATCAAAGGGATAATACGACATGCAATTCCTCAATGTTTAAATAAGTTAGAGTTGCTTGAGTTAGGCCCAATATATCCTCTACACTTGGTTGCTTATCACATTTTTGGAGGGATCATGAATGTGAGAGAGATGTGGATAAATTTTCCAAATAATCCCGAGATATTAAGATGTTGGATCGAGATGACTGGTACAAGTTTAGGAGTTCTAAAGGATGAAAGATTGTCCGATGATTTTGCTTGTGTTGGAACCATTGTTGAAGGTTTTTGCTTGTGTTGGAACCATTGTTGAAGGTTTTTGCTTGTGTTGGAACTATTGGTTTTTTTTTTTTTTTTTTTTTTGGGAACTATTTGATTAATGCTATTTTTTCCATTTGAGTTTGGTTAATGTTATGTTTTTTGCTAATTGAATTTTAGGTAATGTTTTGTTTTTTTCTACTTGAATTTTGGTTAATGTTATGGTTTAAATTTCTACTTTTGTTGATTAATAGGTTCATAATGAATCACGATCAAAAGATACTTCTCGTAATTCTAATGTACTTGGTATGTCCGCTATTTTGGAGGAGGGGTGTGAAATGAGTGCGAGAGAGTGACTCGAAAATGACGGAACATGAATACACGTTAGAGTTATTGGAAGTTGGAACGTAATCATCCACAATGTGTTGAAGTACTACACGTCTTGTGGATCTTTTGTCTAACTATGTTGTCATTTACGAGTAAATTACTCGTTAAATGATAGTAACATGTATCGGTTGACGTAAAGATTGCTTTGTTTTTATGATAATCGGTCATTAATCAACGTCACGTGATTATCAAACGGAGATTTCAACACTCAAAGCAAACAATTCATAATTTTTTTTTCATGAAGTGTTGGACAAAATAATGTTATTCACAAAAGACATTATAGTACCAACTTTTTTTAAATGTGAATCCAAACATTGCGGGACATGATAAGAAAATATGACAGGTTTTCAAATGAGTGGTTGGTGCACTTGATGACACTTTGATACATGTTGTCCCTGTTAAGAAACAAGATTTATATAGAGCTAGGGGAAAAGACGATTGTTATCAAAATGTATTGACAATTTGTGACTTCAATATGATTTTTATGTTTATTATGGCTGGTTGGGAAGGGGTAGCACATGATTTTAGAATATTATCAGAAGCATTATCATATCCACATGTACTATATTCGTTTCCACTACCAGACAAGTTTATGGTTTCTTAAATACTTTTATCTTAGTTTGAAAACTAATTTTTTTTCATTTTACAGAGAAATATTATCTTTGTGATGTCGTGTATGGACACATTCGATGATTTATGACCCCATATCGTAATGTCACGTATTGGCTTGGAGATTTTCGTCAAAGACGTACATTAAGCAATAAAGAAAATTTTAAATATACATATGCAAAACTTCGGAACGTCATCGTGCGTGCTTTTGGTGTCTTGAAAACACGATTCCCGACACTGAGTGATGAGTATTTTGCACGATACGGTAAATCCAGTGTCTCGTTTCGAAATAACAATATGTCCGTTGATGATGATGAAGACGAGGTTCCAACACATGGAATGACTTATTTTAAATGAAATTGTTAATTTAAGACTAAAATATTTATTGTAAGACTAATTTGGTTATATGAATTTTATTTAAATGTTGTAAGATTAAAATTATTGAAATTTTGGTGTTGAAAAACTATTTTAATTTGTAAAATCAGTCTATTTAAACTTCGAAAAAAACAAATAATACAAAAGCATTTTTGTTCTTTTCCTCTCCACATTTACCGATGAACGGGGGGACGTCTCTTCTCCATTTTCTCTATGAAACACCTCAACCCCCACAACCGATTATGGAGATAATATCAAATGTATGAAGTTCAATATCGGAAAATTTTAGCGTAAAAAAATAATGGGCAATGTAGAGCTATATCAATGGAGAGATTTGATTAGGTTAGGAATCTAATTAAAAACAATATATCAATGGAGAGATTTGATTAAGTTACGAATCTAATTAAAAACAAGTCGTATGTGCTTTTTTGTCTTTAACATATCAAACTTTGTAATATTATTCTCGTTTTAGGAAAAGAAAACTTTGCATCACCTCATTCTGCCTTTTACCGTCTCATACCGATGACGCGTCTTACGGTTGAGTCTTTGGCTTTTTCCCACCACCTCATGTTTTTTAAAACCATGAATACTTTAAGCATTAATTATCAACTCTTATTTGCAACTTGTCATAGTTAGACATCTAGACCCGACTCACCACTACCCTACTTATTAAAAATGTTTTAATTAAAAATATGGTTAAAAACATCTAATCTACAACTTTGGGTGTTACTAAACAAGTTTATACTTCTCATAACATTCACACAAAGAAAAGTCGATGATGTAAGTTTTCAATAAAAAATCCTTTTGTTTAAGCATTTAATGCACAATGATTGTAGTTTTGGCAATGTTATATCCCCTAGATCTATGGATGTAGTCTTCAAAAGAATTGGTTTTACCATACAAAAGGGCTTAGCGGCGCAACTTGTTGCCCGTTTGCCTTCTCATATCGTTGTATGATGATAACTAAAATGTTTGTATTAAGAAAAATATATTAGTAGGAAATCAAATAGCTAGTTACGCTAAATAACAACGTAATTAGATTATTGACAACATATATTAAGTTTGATCCAAAATAGCATTCAACTTTCATTTTCTTTTTTATCGTTTATGGCAACATGAAACCCTCATAAAATAATAACCGGATAACGTGACACCTAACACAACACTCATGTATACTAGGTTATATTTCGACTCCTTATACTTTATACTTTGACCGGTGAATGTTTATATACCTAAGTCCCAAATCATTTGCACAATTTCATGAGAAGAGGGAGCTGCTTTAATAGTTTCATAACTCGAGAACAACACGTTCTCTTTGGGTTTTCTTTTTTTCCTAGTATATGTTCATAAACTTGAGTTTTTTATGTTATTTCCTAATATGGGTTTGTAGAAAATTCCAACTAAGTGCAAACAACTTGCCCAACACTACAAAGAATATGTTAATAACCAATGTGAAGTTGACTCGTAAGTTGATGAACAATATATGGTGCTGCTGAATATAAAGTTAGTTGCTCAGATACGGACATCATATGTGGTGAAGAGGACTTGAAAGTGGGTAGTGGTGCCATACTTTCAGGCCTTCTCTTTATTTTCTAGTCATTATTTATAAATAATTGTTAGTATACATATATGGTTACTTTTTCATATGTAGATGTGAATGTATTGTATACTAAGCATCTAAAAGATAAGGAGGCCGGCAAGGTTTTAAAATACGGAATCGGGCCTCGAGGCGTTTACCCCTCGCCTCACGAGGCGTAAGCCTCGAGGCGAAATAAAATAATAATAATAATAATATATTATATTAATCATAAAAAACATACTAAAGTCCAATTTCAAACATAAAAGTCTTACTTAATGTCATCATCCCAAAAATAAAAACATACTAAAATTCATAATAGTCTTCAAATCATGCCAAATTAGTAAAAACAAAAGCATAATAGTCTTCAAATCAAGCCAAATCAACAAAAACCAAGGTCATCATCATCTTCCATTTGACCATCGAGCTCATCATCTTCATCAACCAGATTTAGTTGAACACCTTTCCTCCTTTTTGAACTAGAACTTGCACTTGTTCCAACGTCTATTGCAACTTCATCGGTTCCAACTTCTTCACTATTCTCATCGTCTTCGATACTTAGGTCAGCTAACCATTCATCATCAGATGGCAATTCCTCAACAATTAAGGGATCATCACCCTCTCCTAGCTTCTTCTTTGAGAGAAACTTTCTCTTCAACTTCTTGTTGTACATAATGTACACCAAGCTATTCATTTTACTCGTAGTCAACCGGTTCCTTCTCTTTGTGTGTACTTGATTAAATGTACTCCAATTCCTTTCGCAAGCTGAAGCGGAACAAGTTAGACCCAATATTTTTGTTGCAAACATCATGAGCTCGGGCACACTCTCTCCAAAGTTATCCCACCATTCAACTACATAAATAAACGAAAAACCAAATTCAAATTAGTATAATATTTAATAATAATTGAAAAATGTATATATAATTATACTCCTAGTTTATACCCGGAGGCCGTTTAAGGTATGATGTTAAAGCCGCATTATATCCAAACAACCCTCTCTTGTACTTAAACTCATCGAGCTGTGAATCAACCTTTTCATTAGTTTCTTGATCCAAGAGTCTTTCCATGCACCTATACAAACCCATTTTTATCTCGGGATGTCGGGAAACATCGGGACTCCACCTATAGCGCGAGTTCAAGAAATAAGCCGCTGCATGCAAGCCACGGTGCATTTGATTCTCCCATTTTTCATCAATAATGTCCCATATTTCCTTGTAAGAACCCACATCCCCATCAAAATTTTTGGCAATCTTTTCCTTGCATTCATCCATAGCACCATAAATATAAGCCATTGCCAGTTCTTTTTCACCATCAACAAGTCTCAAAACATGAACCAGAGGCCTTGTGGTTTTCATTGAATAAACCACACTTGGCCAAAAATAAACTTCATCCATGACAATCTTCTTGACAGCTATTCCATCCGACTTCTTAGCCCAAGCACAATTTGACCACTCAGTTGAAACAAACATCTGTTGTAATGGTTGTTTCAACTCGTACATGCTTTCTAGTGTCAAAAATGCAGTGGCAAATCGGGTAGCAGCCGGCCGAAGAAGATCTTTCTTTGCAAACTTTCTTGCTAAGCTCAAAACCCACTGATGGTTATGAATAAAATTGCTTACTTTTTTAGCCTTAAGTAAAGCATTTTTGTTTTGTGGCAACCCTCCAATCTTCTCAAGCATCAAATCTATGCAATGAGCAGCACACGGAGTCCAATATAAATGTTTTCGCTTCTCCATCAACAAGGTACCAGCAGCTTTGTACGCGCTTGCATTATCTGTGATCACTTGAATGACAATATCTTCACCGATTTCCTCAATAACACCATCAAGTAGTTCGAACAACTTCTGTGCATTTTTTATGCAATCTGACGCGTCAACAGTTTTCAAAAAAATTGTCCTATATTGATTGTTCACAAGAAAGTTGATCAAGCTTCTGTTTCTAATATCGGACCAACCATCTGATAACAATGAAACTCCTGTTTGCTTCCATGTAGCTTTTATGTCATCAACAAATGTAGTGGTTGTCTTGACTTCTTCTTTTAAAATCCAAGTGCCCAACTCGTGTGCTGAAGGAGGTTTTAAGTCACGACCATAATTACCAATTGAACGCACCATATTTACAAAAGCCGGACTCGATGCAATATTAAATGGCATCCCATTCTCATAAAAGCATCGCCCAATATCCAAGCAAACTCTATTGCGGTGTTCTTTAGCCTTTGCTGGTGTCATCTTCTCAACCGTTATTGTCCCTTGGTCATCATCAAGTGGAATCTCCATATAATGGTCTATCAGGCCTCTAACACCCTTGGTGCTAACACTAGGACTAGAATTTGCACCCATAACATTGTGAGTGTTATTGCTCATATGGTATGATCCACAACCCACATTTTCCTCAAAATTACGTTGCTTAGCGAATTTCTATTCTTCATATGCTTTTAGATATTGTTTCATTTCTTCCTTGACTATGTCGGGCACGTTTAAACAAGGTGCAACATCTTTTCGTGATCCAGCAAGATGTTCCTTCATTCGTTTTACCCCCCCCCCCTTTGACAACCTTACTACAATAGTTACACTTGAGGTATTTGTAACCTTTTTTGGCACCCTCTCCAGGTACTTCTACCTCTTCACTATGTCCCCAAGCTGGATCATTTCGTGCTCCTTTAGAAGCCATTTTAAGTCCAAGACTTAATAAATAATCTGCAATAAAGTGAGCGTACAAAAGCATTACAGGGAGAAACTACCAAACTGATAACACTGTGTTGTCTAATTCGAGTTGTGTAATTACCAAAATGAGAGTGTAATTACCAAAATGAGAGTGTAATTACCAAAAGAACAGAAGACACAAACTCATGAAAACACAGTAAAGTGGATAGAGTTTCCGATTTTTTTCTAACCTTTGATTTGAAGCAGTCAAGACTCAAGCAGCCTTCGAGAAGTCCAACTTCAATTTCAGCTTAGTACCTTCGGATTTTGATGCAGAAGTGGGGAAGAACATCGATTTTTACTCACAAGTTGATGACCATGTTTGATTTTGCTAACACTTAACAGGGGGGAGTAAGAAGAAACGAGAAGAGAAAAGAAAGAAGAAACGAGAAAAGAGGGAATGACGGCTGGAGAAAAACTAGGTCAAATAAATTTCAACTTCAATTTCAGCTTAGTACCTTCGGAAAACGCCCCGCCTCGGATCGCCTTTTACCGCCTCACAAGACTGAGGCGTGCACCTCATTCTGCCCCTAAGAAGCGACGCCTCAGAATCGCTTTTTGTCCGCCTCGCCTCAAGGCGCGCCTCGAGGCGTACGCCTCGACCGATTTTTAAAACCTTGGAGGCCGGGTCTAAGAGCAATAGTTTTATCTTTTTATGTTTTTGGCTACATTTGCTTGTCTTTGTGGTAAGAAGATTAGAATCCTTTATGGATTCTTATCTTCTTACAACTATATATATATATATATATATATATATATATATATATATATATCACTGATTTACATAATCAGTCCCAGTTAATTTAATTAGTCTCTTTTGATCACTAAATTAATTCCAAATTAATTCTTGATCGATACTAATTAAATAATATGATTTCTCCATTAATATATTATACTTATAATATATTAGTAAATCAAAAATTACCTCTTACTCAAATATCCATCCTATCAAATTGTCCTCGTGATATGCAACCCAAAATGGACCATGTTACTCTCGGGTCAAGTACATACTAATTGTAGTTATGGGCTTAGACATCTAATCCAACAGTCTCCCACTTGGATAAGTCTAATAACTATAACTGTAAGTACGACTTAAACACTGACTAGCAATCGTAGCTCTTAAAAGCCGCTGTCGAACTATGACCCAGTCAATGACGCGTCCATTAGATAAGGGATCATATATTCCTCCATTCTACAAGATATCATATGGACTGAGACATGGATTATAATCATTCTCTCTGTCCATTTGTTGTTTCCCGATTTCCGATTTATGACAACTGACTAATTGAACAAATCAAATCAGTCCACGCTTGGCCAAGCGCTTAGGGTGTCATCACTAAATCATCGAGGGGCCCACATATATCGCTTTTATCCCTCTTAGGGTAAAAGGAACGGATAAACTTAAACTCATATGTTTGCTCTATTTATTCATCAAATCACACACAATGATACGTTTTATAACACCAAGTTACTGGTGCGTTTGCATATCATCAATGTGCAACCGACTTGTAAACTGCAACTATATGTCTCCGTTTCAAGAATATAAGATATTATCGTCTCACTAATCACTCGTGATAAAATCCGTGAAGTGATTCAAATGAGCATGGGTTTAATCTAATACTCAAATCTTATTACAAGAGTACTCATGAACACTGCAGCAAACTTGTGCTATGTCTAAAACACCTAGACAATCTACAGTCAGATTCATGACAGTCTTGCCTCAATACCTACTTCCAAAATATGATCGAATGTGGATAGTTTGAATAATCTTATTATTCTGGAAGTCAAAACATGCAAAGTGAAACAAAAGAATAATCGAATCCAATATGGTCTCAAAACTTTGAATATAAATAAAACACATTTTATTTAATCACCATATTGATTACACATTATTCATTGTATAATGTTTCGATTTATCAACTTTATACTTGAATTAAAACAATAGTTATCCCATGCTCCAAGCATGCATGCTATGTTTATCTATCGTCCTTACTTTGTGAAAACTTTTCAATGATGCTCATTTCACAATTCCAAATCTTTATGACAAGCGTAAGAATGCCAAATTCTTGCCACTATTAGAATGTGTTAGATTCTAAACTATCATGCAATATAACCTTTTGTAATGTCATGGTACTACAGTCACAGAGACTTTGCCAACGATATTACAAAACATTCCACTGGAGATTGATAACAAAACAATTCCATGGAAGTGAAGTCTCAAATTCAAAGTACATTCCTTTGAACATCCTTCTTGCATAAAAGTTTCCAACCTACACATAGATTCTTAATATCCAACTCCCATTATGCAAACATTTCCATATTTTCCATATGACAGCTCATTATTAATAGAATCTTGTCTATTCATAATAATGTCAATATGGTCCATCCATTACAATACTTCCAATTACCCACAAGCAACCAATCTTTGGCGAACCTTAGATTGTTCTTAGCAATTGTTTAGCAACTTTAGTCATATCCGGTTCTGGTCCTTTTTCCTTTTTAATGCCCTAGGCATTTTGGAAAATTCAGAACACATAAATATTATAGCATATGCAATCGATCATATACCTGAAGCATATGGGATACGATTCATAATGTCTTACATAAAGACATGATACTTTACCATTCTCCTGCTATAATATTTCCATATATAGAATTTCCTTATGTTGAACTATTCCAACATAACATTCATATATATCCTTGACTAAATTTGATTAAAATCTCACAATCTAAGCTTTAATATTTGAAATAAAGTATGAGTTCCTCTCCCTTAATTATAGCAAAACAACTTTTCAAACTCTGCAACTTTGCAAATTGAAACTTTTGTTTTCTATAATTAACATTGCTAACTTGCAACACTTACCATAATGATTATGCTCCCACTGGCATAACAATTATTTCTTTAATAACATAACACTTACGCTCCTACTAGCTTTGACATGTACCCAGAAATCAGCTGGACTTCTAGAAATCAATACTTGTTGACTTTCTTACCAAAGTTCATATTTCTGATACAAAATGCTTCGATAAGACTTTATCTAGGCTTCTCAAACTCATACACCTTTCCTTATATAGCTCACATGTGTGTCTAAACAATTTTAGAACTTACAACAATAAGTCTCAACTGTTTAGACCTTTTGCCATTTCTCACAATTCGAACTATGAAGAGGGATGTCGTAATCATAATCGAATTTGAGAATGCAAATATCACAATTGCTATCTCCTTAAAATCTACTTAGTGAAAGCTTTTCCTCACAATCATTTTCATGAATTGGAGAGAAACCTTATGACACTTAGATTTTATGGTGTATGTGTTCCTATCCATGTGAGTTTGTCGTAACCATAATCACAAGACAAGGTTAGTGACAAATCCAAACTCATATGGAATAAACTTGTTCAATCTTAATTTCTTGCCATCTGGCAGCACAAGGGCCTACCATTGCTTCCAAGTTGTTATACAAACAATTGAGCACTCATAGAACTCACATGCATTGTCAACTTCAACTGGAATGGGCACAGAAACAAGAATATATCAACACGATTCGTTACAAACCTCAAGTCGTGCGCTAGTAATTAACAATAGGTTTACTCTTGATTAGTTCTTGAAACTTTTCAAGATCTTTAAGACTCCCACTGACCTCTTGACATATAAGATTCCCTTGTCAATAATCATTCCTTGACAAACAAATATTCAAGCGTTAGTGTCGTTTCTTATCGAGACAAACACTTCACACAATTGGTCTTAGTTGGTCTTTGTCTTATCCAAGACATCACAACTTATCAATTTCAAATGTACAAGAATAAGAAACATTTTACTCTACATTTGATAAGTGTTATAAACCTTTCTTAATATTATGTCACTCAAGTTACAATCTTGGAGTACGACTCTAAGACTCGATTTTGGAACGAAGTACGATTCACCTTTTGATTTAACCATTTCAACAATTCACGATTCCTTTTCTTAGCCATTCAAATGCACTAAGATGTCCTTAGAGGATCAATTGTGATATGGTTTCATAATCACTAAGATAATCATAAAACACGATACTCAAGTACTCTCACTACTTTTTAGATTGGAGAAACTTTTATTTTTCTGCCTAATTTGATTCTTCTTATTCGTTCTGCTATACATTGAAACATTTTCAATGATTCAGAATTACACTTAATCTTGTAAGTATAACCATATTTACTAAACTTTTAGTAAATCATAACGAATAATCTTATTGTTCTTTGTGGTGGACCTGACCAGTGCACAACCAAGTGTACCTGATCCCCTATTCCTTCACTTGACTCACATATACATGTGAACAAGGAATTAGTCTTAATTTCCCAAAGACGAAGGTTCTCATTCATCACACAATACAAGTTGCATGATTCCAAGTTTCTATCCAACTGAAACTTGGGTGATGAGAATCTTTCCTTATTTGGTAAATCTTGACACTACCACAAACGAAAGAATCAAATCCATTTTCTAATATTGCTATCAATGGAAACATATAAACAACAATTTTTCACAAATGCCATTGCAAGGAAACTTAAAATAAGATAAAATCAAAAAAATTTCTTTTATTTATAAAACTGCGGAAAAACTTTTCCTTACAATGCAATTACAAATGAAAACTATGTTGTTATCTATTCCTAAGCAATCTATCATAACTCTAAGGAGCAGCTCAAAATTCTGATCACCGAATGAGAGATCCTACCCTACAACGGTTGGACTCAGACAAGAGCTGCGAAATAGGGTTAGACCTAACCTTCTGGAATTATTTAGTCCTTGCAATATGTAACTTAACATATTTGTTTACTAGTTAGTGAAAGACAACTAGAACTCCTAAAAGCACAAAGCAAGCAGCATTCGGACATCGAGTGCACATAATCGGACATATACTAATCAGGCTATCATATTGACTAATCTGTACTAGCATGCAGTTCTCATAAAGTTGAACACATATAACAGGCACATAAGGCATCCTTCCTAGATCCTTAGTCCTAATCTAGCATGCTGTTCTAATAAAGATGATAATCATAACATAACATAATCTTGTATGGGTAATTTGGGAGTACTTACTTGAGCTCAACTGATTGCATGCACCACACCCTTTTCTCATTTCAAAGTTCTTTTCTATCTTCAAAATCCTATTTGTAAAAATGATATTATTTTTGAAAATTTTCTATACCATCTCCTTAGTTTGAGTTCAGACACACTCGAAAGTGTGCTCGAATCCCTCAAACCAAGGCTCTGATACCAACTTAAAACATCCCGAAAATACAAGCCAAAAATTTCGTTTTGAAAACATTACTAACACCATAAGATTCAAATATCATATAAGAAAACCATAAGTCGTGTGTCTCAAAATGACATAAAATATGTCTCATAACAAAACCAATGTCAAGATCATATCAAAATATCAGAGTCAATCTCCATCCGACTTGCCGAGTTGTATGAACAACTCGCAGAGTCCACCTCCATCATATGAACATGTCCAGTCTACGACTCGCCGAGTTGTATGAACAACTCGTCGAGTCTGTTCTTGCGGGTAAGGAGATTGCCTTGGACTCGCCGAGTGTGTTCTTGCACTCGTCGAGTCCCATGATTCCTAGATTATGGCTATATCTTAATACATCGAAGCATTCATCACGACTTGTCCGACCTTGTTAACATTCGACTGGGGTTCCTTTGAACCACAACAGAAAGGGGCTCAATACCCTGGACTCGCCGAGTCCCAAGAACGACTCGCCGAGTCGATAATGTCCATGCCTTATATTTCGATTTCTGACGTACAACACTTATCCAAAAGGTAGATATGGGCTTCTAAGATCGATCTAGCACGTAAAGTTACGAACTTTACACGCATGCATGGGAGTATATGCTTAAAGGACCCAAAAAATGAGGTCTAAAGGGGTGCATGGGCTATCATGGCCATAAAGCTTGCATTCTCATGCCATGTTCTCGACTCCAGAACCTAGATCTGAAGGTGAATCGACTTGGGACGACCAGGTCTTAAGGATTAAGCTTTTTGGACCCAAAACTCCATAAAAGTGACAAAAAGGAGATCTTATAGAACAATAAGTCAAGTGTTAAGCTTGATTACCGGAAAGTGTAGCAAAAGAGGGCTAGATTCTGGATCTACTTCTTCTCCCTTGAACCTTGTCTCCTTCCTTCTTCTCTACCACTTCAAGAAAGCACAAAAATCACTCAAATAGGATGGAATCACTCAAAATCACCAATGGAGGGTTAGGGTTTCGTGGGGGAACGTTCTAGAGGTGCTGGGGGCTGGGATGGGGGCTATAAGGACGTTTAAATAGGGTACAAACCCTTAGAATTAGGGTTTCATCCAGACTAGCGGACTCGCCGAGTCGGGAATAACAGACTCGTCGAGTACCCACGCTCAATCCACGTGCAGACCCGCTGCTACTCGACGAGTTAGGGCTACTGACTCGTCGAGTAGCTTCTAAAACAAGAAGAATAATAATTAAAAAATGCGTACCAGGAACGGGGCGTTACAATTCTCCCCCACTTATCTTAGACTTTGTCCTCGAAGTCTGCTGCCTCTGTAAACATCTCTGGATAGTGCTCCCTCATCTCCTCCTCAGGCTCCCATGTCCACTCCACCTTCACTAGCTGGACCACCTTGTTCCTCAAGGTCTTCGTCTTCCGATCCAAGACCGCAATGGGTCTCTCGATGTAATTCAGGCTATCATCAACCTGAATATCCTCCAATGGTACAACTGCTAACTCATCCGCCAAGCACTTTTGCAACTGAGAAACATGGAACGTGTTGTGGATATGGCTGAACTCTGCTGGAAGATCCAAACGGTAAGCAACCCAACCCACCCGGGCCAAAACCCTGAACGGACCTATGAATCTGGGGCCCAACTTGCCCCGCTTCCGGAATCTGATAACACCCTTCCAGGGTGACACCTTCAGGAGGACCATATCGTCCACCTGAAACTCCAAGTCCGAACGCCGCTTGTCAGCGTAACTCTTCTGCCGGCTCTGCGTAGTTTGGAGTCTGCTCCGGACTTGCTGAATCCGCTCCGTAGTCTTGAGTACCACCTCTGTACTCCCCATGACTCGCTGACCGACCTCACCCCAACAGATTGGGGTCCTACACTTCCTCCCGTAGAGCATCTCGAAGGGAGGCCGATCTATACTGGAGTGATAGCTGTTGTTATACGAAAATTCCGCTAACGAAAGATACGTATCCCAACTGCCACCGAAATCTAGTACACATGCCCGCAACATGTCTTCGAGAGTCTGAATCGTCCTCTCGCTCTGTCCGTCCGTCTGAGGGTGGAACGCGGTGCTGAAATGAAGACGAGTACCCATCTCATCATGAAACCGCTTCCAAAACCTGGAAGTAAACCGGACATCTCGGTCTGACACCACCGAGACAGGCACTCCATGCCGTGCCACTACCTCATGCACATAAATATCGGCCAGCTTCTCGGCCGAGATGCTCTCCTGGATTGGTATAAAATGGGTGCTCTTGGTCAACCGATCTACGATAACCCATATCGAATCCACCCCACGTGTGGTCCTGGGAAGCTTCGTAATGAAGTCCATAGTGATGTCCTCCCATTTCCACACAGGAATATCTAACGGCTGCATCTTGCCGTGGGGCCTCTGGTGCTCTGCCTTGACCTTCCTGCAGGTCAAGGATCTCTCCACATACCAAGCTACGTCGCGCTTCGTGCAGGGCCACCAGTAATCGGGTCGAAGATCTCTGTACATCTTCGTCGCCCCTGGGTGGATGGAGAACCGAGACTTGTGGGCCTCATCCATCAACACCTGTCGTACTCCGCCCCAGTACGGTACCTAGACCCTCCCATGCAGGGTCAATAATCCTCGAATGTCGTAATCAAACGAAGCCACTCGACCCACTATCATTTCGCACTTCTGGCGCTCCTCCTTCAGGCCCTCAACCTGCGCCTCCCTAATCTTCTCCAACAGTGGAGTAATCACTATCATCCTCAGACAGATATCTCGGATCGGAGCCGCTACCGCCTTGCGGCTCAGGGCGTCGGCCACTACGTTGGCCTTGCCCGGGTGATAAAGGATCTCACAGTCATAATCCTTTACCACGTCTAACCACCGACGCTGCCTCATGTTCAGATTCGGCTGATCCATGAGGTACCTCAAACTCTTGTGGTCCGTGTAGATAGTACACCGGACCCCGTAGAGGTAATGCTGCTAAATCTTGAGGGCGAACACCACAACCCCCAGCTCTAAATGATGCGTCGGGTAGTTAGCCTCGTGAGGCTTCAACTGTCTAGAAGCATAAGCTATCACATGGCCTTGATGCATCAATACCGCTCCCATGCCTGTGATCGAAGCGTCACAGTAGACCACAAAATCATCTACTCCCTCTGGCAGGGTGATAATCGACGCCTCGCACAATCGCTGCCTGAGCGTCTCAAAGGTTGTCTGCTGCTCAGGTCCCCAACAAAACACCACTGACTTCTTAGTCAGTCGAGTGAGCGGTACTGCTATCTTGGAGAAGTCCTGGATGAATCTCATGTAGTACCCTGCCAGGCCCAGGAAGCTCCGAATCCCGGATGGAGACCTCGGGACCTCCCACTGCATCACGGCCTCAATCTTGGCCGGATCTACTAGTATACCCTTCTGGTTAACAAGGTGCCCCAGAAACTGCACCTCGCGCAACCAGAACTCGCACTTGGAGAACTTTACGAAAAGTCTCTCCCTCCTCAAGGTCTCAAGCACCTCCCTCAAGTGCTCCTCATGCTGCTCCTGAGTCTTGGAATACACCAAGATATCATCAATGAACACTATCACAAACCGATCCAGCATCGGCCTGCACACACGGTTCATGAGGTCCATGAACGCGGCTGGAGTGTTGGTGAGCCCAAACGGCATCACCACGAACTCATAATGACCATAGCGGGTCCTAAAAGCGGTCTTCTGCACATCCTCATCCCTGAACCGCATCTGGTGATATCCGGAGCGTAAATCAATCTTGTAAAACCAAGATGCTCCCTGAAGCTGGTCAAACAAATCATATATCCTCGGGAGTGGGTAATGGTTCTTCACCGTTACCTTATTCAGCTCCCGATAATCAATGCACATACGGTGCGACCCGTCCTTCTTCTTCACAAACAGGATCGAGGCTCCCCATGGTGAACTGCTCGGTCTGATAAAACCCTTGTCTAGCAGCTCTTGCAGCTGCATAGACAACTGCGACATCTCGGGAGGAGCCAACCGATACGGTGCCTTGGCTATCGGAGCCGCACCAGGAACCAGGTCAATCCGAAACTCAACTTGTCTCTCAGGAGGTATCCCAGTCAAATCCTCCGGGAATACATCCGGATACTCTCGTACCATCGGTACATCATCAACCGTCGCGTTACCCTTATCCCAGGTATCTAGAACATAGGCGACGTACCCCGCGCAACCCTGCTGGAAATAGCGCTTCGCTCTCGCTGCTGAACAAAGAATCGGTCCGCGTTGTGGCCTCTCGCCCTGAATCACTAACTCTCCCTCACTAGGAGTGCGAACCCTCACTAACTGCAGCTCTCAATCAATCACTGCCCCATTGGGGCTCAGCCAATCCATACCCACTATAACCTTATTCCCTCGCAGGGGAATAGGAACCAAGTCTACTGAGAACTGCTCATCAAATAATTGTAGTGTACATCCTCTATGAATTCTCGCGACCCTGACGGTCCTGTCGTCTGCTATCTCAACGTCGAGTGGACAATCCAGCTCCCCTGGAGCTCTGCTAAATCGCTTGCTAAGTGCAAGCGACACAAACGATCGGCTAGCCCCCGAATCAAACAATACCATAGCTGAAATGTCGTTCACTAGGAACGACCCTACAAACAACGCATAAACATGAGTAATAATCAAGAGTAATGGAGATAAAATGGAGAGAATACGTACCAGTAACCTCATCCGGAGTCGCTCGCGCCTCCTCTGCTGTCAACTGGAAAGCTCTGCTCTTCGCCATCGGCGCCTCAGCCCGGCCCTGACGGCTATCGGTAATCCTCATAGTAGCAGGAGCGGGTGTCACCACCCTTCCCGCTGCTGCCAGACTCAGACACTGAAACTTCTTGTGTTCCCTCTGATTGCAATGGAAGCAAATCAGATCAGATGATGTGGTGGTGGTAGTGGTGGTAGCTGTACAATCCTTGCTCATGTGTCCCGTCCGGCCTCACTTGTAGCAACCCGAACTCCCCGCCTTGCACGCCCCATCGTGCAATCTGCCACACTTGCCATACCGACTATGGCTCTGCTGTCCCCTAGACCTGTAATCAGACACCTTGGGCTTTTTGCCCGAACTCACTGCACCCGTCGCCACCTCTGCCTTCCTCTTTCTATCCATCACAAGATCAATCTCTCTCTCACGGGCCCTCGCAATCATATCCTCCAGTGTCTTACAGCTGGAGCGGCTCATAAACTGGCGGATGTCACTCCGCAACATCTCATGGTACCGGGCCTTCTTCATTTCCTCGTCTGTCGTGTATTGAGGAACGAGAAGAGCCCTCTCCCTGAATTTGGCGGTAATCTCCGCCACTGTCTCCGTCGTCTGGTGGGGATCCTGGAACTCCCTAGGAAGCTGCTGGACCTCAATAACAGGTGCGAACTCGGCCCTGAACCGGGTCACAAAATCCGTCCAGGTCATAGCATCAAGGGCTGCATCATCCCCAATAACATGTCCGACCTCCTCCCACCAATCACGTGCCTTGCCCTTCAGAAGACAGGATGCAAGTCGGACCTTGTCCCCCTCGGGATATCTGCTAGTGCGGAAAGCGTTGGCCACTTCGGCCAACCATCTGGTACTCGCAATGGGGTCTCGGGCCCCCTGGTAATCTGGAGCTCCACAAGCCCAAAACTCTCTGAATGTCAAAGTACGTGACCCCATCAAAGTCACCATCTCAGTGCGGAACGCACTCAACCTCTCATCCAACAGCTCAAGAATACCCTCCTTGACCGATCCAAAGATCACAGGAGTCTGCTCAAGTATGCTACGCGTGACCTCTAAAGAGATGAACTCTTTGGTCTGCTCATCTAACTGTCTGGCTCCAAAACCTGAACCTGATCCCTCTCCGGCACCTGAACTGCCGAGTGCTGGTCTAGAGCGTAAAGCCACCATTCTGAAACATATAATAACAATCATCATAAATACTGACATAACTAAAGGGATCACTTCTACCACAAGTTTCCTGGTCTTGTCTCAGCCTTCCTTGATTCGAGTACGGATCCTCTGCTTTCAGTAGTACGGGCCCATACTACCTTCCACATCTATCCGTACTTTCCTCAAGAACTGCCTTGACTCCACCAAGTCCCTTCTACCGCTACTGATCTCTGCTACTCTCATCCTAGGCTTGCCCTAGGGTAATCACCGACCCACTCTCCGCCATCAGCTACGCAAGAAGTCCCTGCTTTCTTCCCCTAACTAGCTCGCAAATACTATTACATATCACTCAGACTAGATAATTCTTCGAATGAGAGATCCTACCCTACAACGGTTGGACTCAGACAAGAGTTGCGAAATAGGGTTAGACCTAACCTTCTGGAGTTATTTAGTCCTTGCAATATGTATCTTAACACATTTGTTTACTAGTTATTGAAAGACAGCTAGAACTCCTAAAAGCACAAAGCAAGCAGCATTCGGACATCGAGTGCATATAATCGGACATATACTAATCAGGCTATCATACTGACTAATCTGTACTAGCATGCAGTTCTCATAAAGTTGAACACATATAACAGGCACATAAGGCATCCTTCCTAGATCCTTAGTCCTAATCTAGCATGTTGTTCTAATAAAGCTGATAATCATAACATAACATAATCTTATATGGGTAATTTGGGAGTACTTACTTGAGCTCGACTGATTGCATGCACCACACCCTTTTCTCTTTTCAAAGTTCTTTTCTATTTTCAAAATCCTTTTTGTAAAAATGATATTCTTTTTGAAAATTTTCTATACCATCTCCTGAGTTTGAGTTCAGACACACTCGAAAGTGTGCCCGAATCCCTCAAACCAAGGCTCTGATACCAACTTGAAACATCCCGAAAATACAAGCCAAAAATTTCATTTTGAAAACATTACTAACACCATAAGATTCAAATATCATATAAGAAAACCATAAGTCGTGTGTCTCAAAATGACATAAAATATGTCTCATAACAAAACCAATGTCAAGATCATATCAAAATATCAGAGTCAATCTTCATCCGACTCGCCGAGTTGTATGAACAACTCGCCGAGTCCACCTCCATCATATGAACATGTCCAGTCTACGACTCGCCGAGTTGTATGAACAACTCGTTGAGTCTGTTCTTGCGGGTAAGGAGATTGCCTTGGACTCGTCGAGTGTGTTCTTGCACTCGTCGATTCCCATGATTCCTAGATTATGGCTATATCTTAATACATCGAAGCATTCCTCGAGACTTGTCCGACCTTGTTAACATTCGACTGGGGTTCCTTTGAACCACAACAGAAAAGGGCTCAATACCCTGGACTCGCCGAGTGCCAAGAACGACTCGCCGATTCGATAATGTCCATGCCTTATATTTCGATTTCTGACGTACAACACTTATCCAAAAGGTAGATCTGGGCTTCTAAGATCGATCTAGCACGTAAAGTTACGAACTTTACGTGCATGCATGGGAGTATATGCTTAAAGGACCCAAAAAATGAGGTCTAAAGGGGTGCATGGGCTATCGTGGCCATAAAGCTTGCATTCTCATGCCATGTTCTCGACTCCAGAACCTGGATCTGAAGGTGATTCGACTTGGGACGACCAGGTCTTAAGGATTAAGCTTGTTGGACCCAAAACTCCATAAAAGTGACAAAAAGGAGATCTTATAGAACAATAAGTCAAGTGTTAAGCTTGATTACCGGAAAGTGTAGCAAAAGAGGGCTAGCTTCTGGATCTACTTCTTCTCCCTTGAACCTTGTCTCCTTCCTTCTTCTCTACCACTTCAATAAAGCACAAAAATCACTCAAATAGGATGGAATCACTCAAAATCACCAATGGAGGGTTAGGGTTTCGAGGGGGAACGTTCTAGAGGTGCTGGGGGCTGGGATGGGGGCTATAAGGACGTTTAAATAGGGTACAAACCCTTAGAATTAGGGTTTCATCCAGACTGGCAGACTCGCCGAGTCGGGAATAACAGACTCGTCGAGTCGCCACGCTCAATCCACGTGCAGACCCACTGCTACTCGACGAGTTAAGGCTACTGACTCGTCGAGTAGCTTCTAAAACAAGAAGAATAATAATTAAAAAATGCGTACCAGGAACGGGGCGTTACAAATTGATTATTAGGTTTTAAATGAATTGAAATTCCTAGATCTTTGAGATTCATTGAACTTTTCAATGGCATGTTTAATCTCGATTATGCCCTTCAAGTTTGTGACTGGGATACCGAGGATCACAAACAAGGTGTGAATAACCATGCAAATTAGCTTGGTACTCTCGATGTCATTTATCACCTAATCAATGTGCCGGTTAACCACACACGCACCATTGATCTATGACAAACATCGAACTACCCTTTGCCACCCTTGTTAGTCCAAGTTAGTGTGTCGGTTAACCACACACGCTCCACTAACGACTTGGCAAGGTGCAAAGTGCAATTTCATGGATTAGCATCAAATTCACATTTTCCTAAAGTAACTAAGATTGGGAATTTTATAAGTGGACACCTATTAAACCACCATTTTATAGGCAGTAACGTTATACCCCCCTTATAGACCGGCTTCGTGAATGGGCCTACTAACGGTAAGACTGACTTTTAACTTATACATATAGAATATATTAAACTTTTAATTTTATATAGTATAAGGGTGTATTTTAAACTTTTAAAATACTTGATGGTTTATTTAATAAATTATACTCTTAATTTAATTAAACTTAAACCATGTTATTATTATGGATTTATTAATCTTCTCTTTTAATTAAACACTTTAATTAATTTAATACAATCCATAAGAGTTAACTTGAACTATTCAAAAGACATTAAGGTTCTAAACATAAAATACAAAAATTAAAACTATTTAATTAATTTTAAGTGATGAACCCAAGAGTTGCACCTTTTAATTACAAGAGTTTTAGAAATCAATGTTTCATAATTTGAGACTTTTTCAAATACCAAAACTTGAGGGCAATTTTGTAACTCTTGAAAACCTTTTGAGTTCCAAACTTGATGACAAAATTTGTAACTCCATAAAAAAAAACTTTTGAGTTTCAAAACTTGATGGAAACTTTTGTAACTCCTAAAGACATTTAGATCAAATTTTAAAACCAATAAAATAATCATAATTTTATCTTTTACAAATTTGACTTAATGCGACTCTTATAGTAAGATAACTTCAAATCAAATTTTACAAACAATTAGCTTATCATATAAACTAGTAAAAAAATTTCAAGATTTGACAATTTATCTTTTAATTGGATGGAATAATCATTACCATATCAGAAAAAACATATTTTATGATACAAAACAGTTTAAGGTAATAATCCAAATCCAATTCTGGCCAAAAACCCCAAAAAACTGCAATCAGGCTATCCGACTCGTCGAGCAGATTATGGACTCATCGAGTTCTCTATGAACTCGCCGAGTTCATGAGTGGACTCGTCGAGTCCCCCTTGCAGAGTGCAGTTTTTCGACTTTTCCAGCTTTGAACAATTAAGCATGCATCAAATATAACAGAAAACAACCCATGACTCTGATACCACTGTTGGGTTTTATGTACTACAACTCTCTTATGGTGCACATACAACCCTAAATGCTTTGGATCTAAGTTTTCTATAATTATACATGCAATAAAATATCCAAAGCATGAAGCCTACGACTAGCATACAATTTGATATTTGAATCATAAAATAGATTAGATGATTACCTATTTGTTGTAGCTTGATGTATTTGGCCTTTAAGAACTTAACACCCCAAGTGTGATGCCTCAAACGATTCACAACACACCATGAACAAACGAGAACTTGAAAGAGAGGTTACTAGGCACAAAATCGGCTATCTGAACTCCAAGAACACTAGTGTCCGATTTTAGGCTATGGGATAACATATATATAGTGTAGGATTCCAAGGGTTATGGGTAAACCCTAATCCATACACATAGGCTTATGATCCATATCTCATGTGGGCTAACTCTTCATGGATACTTACATAAACTTAACCCATCATGGATCAATAGCCCAAACAATATATATATATATATATATATATATCACTGATTTACATAATCAGTCCCCGTTAATTTAATTAGTCTCAAATATCCATCCTATCAAATTGTCCTGGTGATATGCAACCCGAAATGGACCATGCTACTCTTGGGTCAAGTACATACCAATTATAGTTATAGGCTTAGACACCTAATCCAACAAATATCCCAGAAATCCACCATATCAACCTCAGTCTCAAAACACACCATTATTCCTCACAAACTCCACTGAAGCATCAAGAGAAGAAAAATCTTCAGATACCGCAGCCGGTACCATAGAGAAGAAAGAAGGAGTGGCTCAAGAAGCTGCAGACAAAGCATTCTATCTTAGAGTGGCTCAAGAAGTGGCTCAAGAATTCTATCTTAGAGTGGCTCAAGAAGGAGTGGCTCAAGAAGCTACAGACAAAGAAAAGACAAAGCATTCTATATATAAGTGTCACAAAGAAAACCATTTCGTGAGAGACTGCAAAGACAACATCGTGAAAGACAAAGCATTCTATCTTAGAGTGGCTCAAGAAGCTGCAGACAAAGAAAAGGTTGAGAAAGCTTTTGTAGCACAAGTAAGTAGAGACCATCAAGTATGGTCTTGGGGAGATGAAAATGAAGACAATTATAATAAAAGGAAATAAGGCAAGCTATGTCTGGTTGCAAAGAAGAAGGAGAACACCGAAGAACTAAAAAAACTAATGCTTCATGGCAAAGAAAGGGAGCATCAACATCGTTGAACAGGTAAAATTTATGATTTAGTCAAACAATTACAACATGCATGACTGTGAACCACATCTAGAACAACTTACTCAAACGTGTGATGACGTCCTTTCGGATTATAACAAAGCCTTAGATGAAAAGAACATAGCGACACATAAGTTGTATCACTTAAGAGGAAGATTAGAAGACAAGAAGTGTAAGGTCACTATGTTAGAACCAAACTTAAAACTAGGAAAAGATGCTAGGTTGCTTAGTGAAACTCAATTAGATGTTTCTTTCAATCAACGGGATTTAGCCCGAGCTGAAATTGTACGTTTAAAAAAATTAATAGAAAAGCTCTTTAATGAAAGTGAAGCAATTGAAAACTTGGTCAATAATGGGTCTGTAGACAGCACCTATAATTAGGGTTGGTCAAATGGTTACAATACCGGAGAGAAATATCCACCTCGGTTTGATGCTGAACACCCCTACGTCCCACCTGACAGGACTTTTCACTTCCCAATCAATGACATGACCTATCCCGAAGACATTCAATGTCAATTTGGAAAACTTCGTGTCCTAAGCGAAAAAATGTGTCATTGAAGAGATTATCCCTAAAACATCTAGACTCTCTGATAATATTCATTCCATACCAGTAATTGGATTGATATATCCTGGATCAGGGTCTGACGTGGACGAAGAAATCATTTTGGAAGGACGAAGCATCTCCCCAAAGTCCTATCTTGACACAGAGATAATTTTGGAAGGTCCAGAATTACCTCTCAAATCAAATTTCCCGGAAAAGGTGAGTATCGCACCCTCTACAGTATCCCACCCAACAAAAGTCTCACTGCAGTTGTCACTCCTCTGAACAAAAACATGAGTTAAATTAGGAATGACAAATCAAAAGTTTCAAAAGGACTCTAAGTCACAAACCTGTCCAAATAAACAACACTACAGTTGTCACTCCTCTGAACAAAAACATGACCAAAAACTCAAGTCAGTCCTAATTGATGAAACTGCAATTGTCAATCAAAAAATTAAAGAAATCTCTGAAATGAAATTGAATCTAACTAAATACATTAATCATGTTCCTAAGTCCAAACCTAGGAAAACCATATAGATAAATGAAAAGAAATTAACTTTTAGTTCTTATCCACCTGTTAAGAAGAATGCCTCCAGACCCAAAAATAAATATTTTATCTTAAAAAGGATTTGGAAGAAAAAGGAGAGAAAGAACAACACATCGTCAAAACTCACAACAAAACCACACACTGCATACTTTAAAACATATTATGTTGTTGAAGGGTTTTGAGCATTCTAACACTCCTAAGGTGTACATGCAACCCTAGAAACCTTGGATCTATGTTTTACTAAGATACATGCAAATTTGTTTTTCCAAGGTTCTTAACCTAACTAGCATGGCATGGGGAACTTTGAAACATAAAAGATAGTAGAAGAACATACCTTTTTGTTGCTTGGATTCCTTGAGAACTTTGTGAGCCTAACACCTCAAATGTGATGCCTCAAATGTTTCACACAACACCACAACTCTTGGAATAACTTTGAGAGAAGTACACTATCACTCAAAATCGGCTAGCCCTCTTGTTCTACACATAGTGCCGATTTTGGTAGCCCATGGGGTCCTTTTATAGTTGTGTTACAAGTAGGGTTACAACATGTAAACCCTAATTGACATGGCTTTTCATATTCCATGATCCATGGGTTTATAACCTCCATGGACTATCCATGGAGCACCTTATGGGTTTTAGCCCAATTTAATAAACCATGGATCATTAGCCCACTATAAAAGAATGGATGATTTACACAATCAACCCCATATATTTAATTAGTCTCCTTTTGATCACCAAATTAATTTTAAATTAATTCTTGATCAAAACTAATTAAATAATATTACTAATATATTAGAATTTATAATATATTAATAAACCATAAATGTCCTTTCTCTCATTTAGTCTATCCAAGTGTTGCAATGCCATGCAACCCTAATGGACCATGCCAACCTGGTCAAGTACATTCCAGAAATAGTTATGAACTTAGATACCTAATCCAACAGTTGTTGCGGGCCCCAAACAAGCTTGGGTGCCCAAATTAACTAACTAATATTGCAGGCAATGTGGGAGGAGGATCACGAAATGGAATTGTTAATCGATAGATCCTACTCCTTGCACATGACAGGAATGTTGGAATACCTTCATGACTTTAAGGCAGTCACACATGGTGGTCATGTAACTTTTGGAAACAAAGAAAATGGAACCATTCAAGGATATGGTGTCCTAACAAATGGAAACTTTTCAATTCAAATAGTTGCCTATGTTGAAGGGTTAAAACACAACGTAATTAGTGTTGGACAACTTTGCAAAGCTGGTCATCATGTTGAATTTGATGATGAATACAGCTACATCATCACTAATGATAGATCAAGTTGTCTAATCAAATCAAAGGATGCTGGAACAATATTCCTATTAGACATATCTTTAGTCATCAGTAAACCATAATTATGTTTTCTATCAAAGCTATCTTTGAGGTAAGATGGCTCTGTCTCAGAAAGCTTGCTCACCTCATGTAGCACCCGAGTCGCCAGGTATGAAGTTAATGATTCATTCTATTTTAATTCAAGTAAAAAGGTGGCGGGGAAATTATGAGTACGTTGGGCGGACATTTGGTACACACGACGTACTCCTTGCATGTGCATCATCGGGTGATCCCAGGTGTACGCTGGGCGTACCCATGCGTACGTTGTGCGTACTCAAGTCAGGGGCAAACCTTAATTTTTAGGGTTTTGCACCCTATTTAAATACCTTAAGTCCCTCAAGTCCGTTACCCTCTCAGCCTCCACCGCCCTTTTAGTGTTAAACTCGAACCTTAGCCTTCTTAAGTGCATTTTGAGCTTACCTTGAGGGTTTTGGTGTTCTTTGGTGGTTTTGAAGAAGAAGGAGGTTTGGGAAGAAGCAAAGGAGAAGAATGAGCTTGTAGATCCAGAGTTTGTGCACCATTTCTAGCCTATTGAAGGTATAAAGTTTGAACGTTGATCATTACAAGCTTCGATCTAAGTTTAGGGTAGATTATGGCATCTTTTGGTCCCATAACTTGGTTTCTTGCAGTATGAGCAACTCCAGGCCATTTGAGTTGTCCTTTTGGACTCTTGGAAGTGTGTGGAGTCATAAAAATCATATCTTGGAAGTTAAGACTCAACCATGCATGTGTTAGTGACCAACTAAGTGATTTTATGGGCTTAACTCATAGTTTGAGCCCCAACAAGTCATGCAAAAGCATAAAGTTTGCAGTTTTATGGCTTAAGACATTACTTTGAGCTTGGATCTAAGTTTTGGACGTTCGGGTTTAAGGGATTAAGTCATGGGAGCATTTTTGGCTGATTGACCAGTACGTTGGGCGTACTCTAGAGTAAACTGCGCGTACACGGTTAGTGTCCCGATTCCGGATGGTCATCAGCGTACGTTGGGCGTACAAGCCATGTACGTCGCGCGTACGTAGTCTGTGGACTTAGATGTATTTTGGGATCAATTAGTGTTGGGCTTTTAGACTTGTTTAGGTTGGGGCTAAGGCCCACCTGTTGTAGCAGGACAATTTGGGCCTAAAGCCATGTGATGTGTTCTTGGGCTATATTGGGCCTTAAAGGACTTATAGTTGGGCTTGGATGCCTTTTTTGAATTTGTATGGATTTGGGCCTTAGAGGGAAGGAGGCCCAATGGGGAAAGGGTAAAGAAGCCCTTTTTGCCTTAAGTAAAGAATTAGGGTTTGGACTTTCAAGTTAGAATATGGCCAAATTTCTAATTAGGATTTTATGTTTGTGCGTTAGGAATAGGATTTCGTGAGTCATCCGCCGAGTGCGATTTGATATCTTCAATTTGAGGTGAGTCTTCCTTTGCAGTATTCGTGGATCGAAGGCATCAATGTCGGCCCACTAGTTTATGATGTAGAGTGATGATTGTCTTTGTGACAATTGTCAGTTATGCCAGTATTTGCTTGATGTCTCTGTGATTCCTGTTATGATATTATATGGTAGTAGTAGGGGTGAAATAGACCCAGTATCCGGTTGAAATAGACGAAAGGGGATTGCAAGCACCCAGATATGTTTGATAGTATTTTATTGAAATAGACCAAAGGGGTAGGCAAGTACCCAAATATGCTTGATAGTATCCGGTTGAAATAGACTGAAGGGGTAGGAAAGCACCCAGATATGTTTGGCAGTATGTTTGTTTAGTATGTGGTATTTTAGGGGAAATCACTAAGCTTTGTGCTTATAGTTTTCATTTTCTCTTTCAGGTACTTTTAGTTCGAAGTGGAAGGGTTCGGCCTGATCGCACCGCATCACCCTATGGTTTCCGTATTTAGAGATTTTGGGAAATTGTACACTGATAACATGTTACTATAATACTCTTTTGACTATTTTGATACTAGTGTTTTATAATTGAATGAAATTAAAAACAAAAATTTTATCCGTATTTCTGGGATGTTACACCTTAGCTTTTTGTACATCAACAACCTGGTTAGCGGAGAGATGGTGAAAGGATTACCTCTCCTCATATTTGACAATGACACTTTATCCCCTACTTGTGAGTGTGGAAAGCAAACAAAACAAAGTCATCCATTGATACTTGACTCATCCATCATTGAACCTTTGGAGTTACTTCATATCGATCTTTGTGGTCCATCAACTGTGGCGAGTCTACATCACAAGAAATACATCATGGTCATAGTCGATGATTACACTCGTTTCATGTGGGTGTTCTTCGTACGACTTAAATTAGAGACATCGCGGACCCTGATCAACTTCATCAAGGAAATTGAGTTACAGATCAAGCTTCCTATTAGAAATATTCAAAGTGAAAATGGAACATAATTAACAAATCGATTGCTAAACGACTTCCTGGTGTCAAAAGGAGTGAATCACAACTTTTCGGTACCCTATACACCACAACAGAATGGAGTGGTAGAAAGAAGAAACATAACTCTTGTAGAAGCAGCCAGATCAATGCTCAACTTTGCAAATCTACCTCCTTACTTTTGGGCAGAAGCAGTTTCAACAGCATGCTTTGTACAAAACCGCAGCATCATCTCCAAACGCCTCAAAAAGACTCCATATGAAGGGTTGAACAATCATAAACTGAATGTTCTTTTCTTTCATATTTTTGGTTCCAGGTGTTTCGTGGTCAACAACAAGGAGCATTTGAGAAAATTTGCACCCAAATCAGATGAAGGAATATTTTTGGGATATTCTACAAACAAGGTAGCATACTGAGTTCTAATCCGACGAACAAGAATTATAGAAGAAAGCTTTGATGTGAAATTTGATGATTTCTATTTCCGGAAGACTACTCCTCTTAATGAAAAAAAAATTATCATGGAGAATGACATTCCAATCTAGTATGGACCCCTCAACATCATAGAAGTTAACTATAATACATTCTTTGATCCTCCATAGACTATAAGATTATCTAAAGTCTTATTCTCCACTTCTACACAGTTTTAACATATCGAAGACTCTGGACCTTCAGTATCCGAAGTCTCTTCCCATATGAATCTCATCTCTCTAGTTGAGGGGGAAAACAATCCCTTCCATCTAGAATAAATCACAACCTTCGAGGTTCCACTCATAGATGACGAAGCAATTCCAGTTGTCAACAACAATCGATCAAGAAACTTTGCAGAATCTAAAGAAGATGTTGAAGATATAGAAACCAGTGAAGCTCCCGAAATTCCCATAATTACCAATGCTTCAGTCTCGGGGGAACCTTCACCTTCAGCAGAGCAACCCAATCAAGATTTATCTACAGTATGTTCTTAGACCGAGGGGGAACAAATTCAAGATATTCTGAGAGAAACGCCTCCCGAAGTTGAAAATATTCCATCCAATGCAGCTATTGAACATCATCAATCACGTCTACAAATCTGGACAAAAGATCATCCACCCGGCTAAATAATAGGAAGTCCTTCTGCAGGTATACATACTCGCTCCTTTGATGTTTATCTAAAAATTGTCATTATGCAGCTTTCATGTCATCTATTGAACCCATAACCATCAAAGACACACTTTTGGATCATGACTGGATCGCTACAATGCAAGAAGAGCTTGCTAAATTTGAAAGAAACAAGGTGTGGAAATTGGTTCCAAACTAAGGCTAGAGGCCATACGCATCTTCCTGGCGTATGCGGCGCATAAGAATGTAAAAGTACATCAAATGTATGAAAAAAGCACTTTCCTCAATGGAAAACTGAAAGAAGAGGTATACTTACAACAACCTCTAGGTTTTGAGAATCTTGATCTTACTCATTACTGTTACAAACTGGAGAAAGCGGTGTATAGCTTGAAACAACACCAAGAGCTTGGTATGAAACTCTCTCTTTGTTTCTTATCGATTCTGGATACAAGCGTTAGGTCATTTATCCTACCCTCTTTCGACATTCAAATGAAAAACATCTAATTCTTGTACAAATCTACGTGGAAGACATCATTTTCGGTTCAACTGATCAAGTTATGGTAGATAAATTTGCCAAGATCATGACAAGTAAGTTTCAAATGCGCATGAACAGAGAGATCAATTTCTTTCTTGGTCTTCAAATAAAATAAGTTCCATAAGGAATATTCATTCATCAAGAATAGTATACCACAGAATTATTAAAGAAATACTCTATGGATAAAAGCTCCTCGGCAAAGGTTCCTATGGCCTTTGGATATAAGATCACCGAGAACTCACCGGAGAGTCAGTTGATCAAAAGGTATACCTAGGAGTGATTGGTTCTCTACTGTACCTGGCCACAAGTAGATCGGATATTGTCATTGCAACAGGTTTGTGTGCCAGATATCAACTTGATCCCAAGTTTTTTCATCTGAATGCAGTCAAACAGATTTTCAGATACCTCAAAGGGACTAAAGTTTTTGGTCTTTGGTACTCAGCAGGAAACGACTTTAGTCTGCAAGCTTTTACAAAATCAGACCATGCAGGTTGTCGATTATACCACAAGAGCACTTCATGAGGATGTCAATTCCTCGGTGGAAAACAGGTGAGTTGGTCTTCAAGAAAACAAAATTGTGTCTAACTTTCAACCGCAGAAGTAGAATACGTTGCCGCAGCCAGCTGCTGCTCTCAAGTCCTCTGGATGAAAACACAACTCTTAGATTATGGTTATAGAATGTTTCAAACACCTATTTATTGTGACTCATAGATTGCAGTTTCTATTTTTCATAATCCAATTCAGCACTCAAAGACGAAGCACATTGAACTAGGTATCACTTTCTCAAGAATCATATCCTGAAAGGTAACATTGAACTCATTTTTGTTCCATCTCATGAAGAAATCGCAGATGTTTTCAAAAAAAGCACTTGATCCCACCAAACTTAATGGATTTTTAGAAATGTTAGGAATGATGAATCCCGATCCTCAGTTTCTCATGAAAGGATAAATGGTGAAGATCTCAAGTCTTCACATCTAACAAATAGATATGCTTCATTCATATTGTCGTTTGATCTTTGAAGCACATATATTTGTCTATGGTGTATAATTTATTTCTTTCAAGAATAACTATCGAGCACAAACTTCATAAATGCCTCTTCGGTATCCTATGGCTACCGAACACTATTTATGATGTATGTACTCTCCGGGTCAAATTATTGTTTTATATCTAAACGTGTGATTAAGTTGCTCTACAGTGATCATGATACGGCAGTCTCTATCATCTGCATACCACAGTTCTTCCTTCAAGAACATGAATTCTTGTTTTCCTGTTTGGCAATAAATAAAGTTTTTTAAGGTGTGCTATTTAATGAATCGGAAAACCTTTCGAATGTTTTTTTATTCATTTTCATTAAATTTGTCTCAACCTTAAACGATATCTTTTCAAAAACCGTACCAATTTTTCTTTTTTAAATAAAATGAAAATTTGTATTTTCAATAGAAATTTTTTTTTAACAAACACTTTGTGAAATGACTGATTTAAACTCAATCGTTAAAAGAAAACCCATGATTTCTGACAGTTATTTTAAGGAAAATTGTTAGAAAAGTCCCAATATTTTCGGAAAAGTTACACTTTAGTCCCAATTTTTTTTTAACATAAAACTCCCGATTATTTGTAAAAACACGATAATATGTCATTTCCTGTTAAAAGAAAAAAAAGGATTTTTTTGTTAATTTGTACCAAATGAAATAATCGGGACTTTTATGTTTAAAAAAAACTTGGGACTAAAGTGTAATTTTTCCGAAAATATTGGAACTTTTTTGATAATTTCCCTTATTTTAACCATCACCCCACGTGTACCCACCTAATCATCATTTTCATTAATGGCGCCCCTTAACTACATTTAATGGGAGCTTTTTCCTGATAATAAATTTTCCTTTAAAACAAATTCAAACGGTAAAAACCCTTGGATTTTTACAACTGTTAAAAATTTTCTCGTTTGAATTTCTTTTTCAAATTAGGAGGTATAATAACCTCAATTTCTTCCCAAGAAAGTTTTGCGCTTTCTAAACCCTAAATCGACGATCTTCTTCTTCCTCATCTTGCTAAAACAATTTTCTGCAAGTTCTTCAAATTCTCTTGGAAATCAAACATGGTGAAATCCGGAGTTTCTAAGAAACAACCCAAACCAACTGGTTCAACCTCAACCACTAAGGATACAAGCTCCACGATTTCAACAGGCAACTATCAAGCAATCTTCAACGACCATGAAGTTTATGACGCTGCAATCAAACTGATGATTCGATTCATGCCCAACCACCCATTGTTTGGACCATTTGATGCATTCACTGAAGTTCTTCCCCAATCTGTTCTCTTTAACTGTGCTTTTTCAGCATTTAGAACTATGGATAAACTCGATGAAGTTCATCTCAAGCTTGCAGATGAATCAATGGTGGTCCTCACAAAACCAAAATTTCTTGAAGCTATCAATCTCAGAATCTCGTCTTCAACCAATTTCAAAAACCCTAGCAACTCTAACATCTTCAAAGCTCTCTACAAGATGGGTTATCAAGCAAAGCTTAAGGGCATTGCTGAATTCAAGAAGGGGAAACTCCCAGTTGTGTGGTAGTATGTCTGTCACTATGTGATTCGATGCCTATCAGGAAGAACTGATGGAATAGACAATATGGGGAAACCACTGTTGGATATCGTGTGGAGCATCTTCAACGGAGAGCTTGTCGATTATGGAACTATCCTTTGGGATGATTTCCTTCAATACATCGGTAAGAAATAGCCTAGAGAAGGAATCACTAAACTCAAGTCTGCAAGGTTTTGGTCACTCTGCCTAGTTAATCTTCACAAAGACGTTGGAATCGGTCTTGGAGATGAACTTAACTGCTTCTCGTGCGGAGATCTCAAAAGGTATTCTTTTCCCAAAGACCAATTATTTTCAGTCCCATTAGACAATTACCTTTGCACATCTTGAATACCATTGGACAATTTGACTATGCAGTCACTAATCATATAGAGGCTACGAGTGGTACAACATTGTATCGCTCTACCCTACCTAGCCCCATACCGCAGACCACTGGTCCAGTCTCGGAGCCCAAGTCAAAGAGAGTAAAGACCACTTCCAAAAGAAACACTACCTCGAAGACTTCTACCAAAGTATTCGGAGTCTCCGAGAAAAGGAAATTTGTCACTGAAGACCCTAAAGTGACTGAAGACCCCATAGTCATTGAAGACGCTATAGTAGTTGAAGAGCCAATACAAACCGGAGAACCCGTGAACGTAATTAAAGAAGAAACTGAAGCAACATATGGATCTGAGGACTTGTTCAGAAGAAAGAAACTTAAACTCCTTAACCCACCAAGCCAAAAGTTTCCCACATTAGATACCGGAGTCTCTCAAAAGTATCTGGTAGAAATTCGATTCAACGTTAAGTTACCCGATAGAGCCTCATCTGTCCATTCCGCTACATAAAGTGTAACGGTTTCAAAATCATGATCATGGAGACAATACCCAATCAGGATTCCAAGTGGATCCTGGTGTCGAAAAAACTCCTAAGGTCTCCAGAAGAACTTACTTGCATGTTTTTACTCCCGATGAGCTGCACTCCATCTTCTTTCTGTTACACAAACACTACAAACACATGATGCACTGCAGGGTCCTTTTTCAGTAACTCTAGCCAAAACAGGGATGAGGCCAGACTTGTTTATAGACCAAGGAGACTGAGGAAGCCCTAGAAATCTTTCTTCGTCGATATTAAGACCAAACAGCATAAGCATTGTGAGCACAAATGGGCAAGGATCCATGAACCCGGGGGACACCCAGGTGGTCAGTGAAACTAACCTCTTTGTAGATGATAGTTGGACCATCTACCAACCATCCACGGAATCCAAAAAGAAGCAATATAAATCCCTCAAAAACGCATTCTAGGCAAGAAAGGAAAGGCAAACAATGCAACAACAAAAGAAGGAAGAAGAGATCAGACACATGGCAGCATAATGGGTTGATTGGATCATCAACCTGAAGACCATCTATGATCTTTAGACAGCACAAAGATGGATTGAAGATATGGAGCAGACAATGCAAAAATCCCAGCAAGACAAAGGGAATGTAGTCGTAGGATCAAATCTTGTTCCTTCTCTAGTCGAGATTTGTGACTCCAATAATGGTGGTACAAAAGTCCAAATCAGCCAAGAACCTATATTCGATTTTGTGTTTAATGAAGAGGAGGAAGTTCAGAAACAAGGACAGCTTGCAGACTTTGAAATGTTTTTTTGAAGATGTAGAGTCTAGTGGATCTAAGCACTCTATTTCCAAATCGAAAAAAAAAAGAAAAAGAAGGTTGCAGTCTCAAGGAAAGAATTTATCGATCTCAAAAATAAGATTGATCAAATTCTTTATACATTATATACAAAACAGACACCGCAAACTCCTTCCACACAGACTCTTCAGTCTTTCGATGAAAGGATCAAGGCAATTGAAGAAAGATAGAAGATCACCTCTAACAGGATCCTATTACGAATTGAAATGGGGATCTGACAAGTTGATCAACAAAGGCAAACATATCACAAAACTTTCATCAAGAAGGCCGAAGATCTTCTTTCTGATGTCAAGGAATTGAAGGATCATCCGGTTAAAATGACCAATAAACGGTAGAGGAAAACAAAATTCTTGATCGATGAGACTCACCAGGCAAACAAAGTTGGTTACTCTGAACTTCAAGAAACAATCCGCAGTCTCCGACGATCAGCCTCTGCCAACAAAAGCGTCGATGAAATCCTCACAATCTCAAAGGATATCTATCATCATCTCATCCATCCTCAAATGTCGATCAACATTGACCTCAGTGGCCAGATGTTGATTCAATTTGGAAAACCCTTCGAGAAGCTAAATGAGTTGAAGGCTTTGTTTGAGTGTTAAGACTTTATTTATTGTGTCATTTGGTTGATTCCGATTATGAAATGGGCTTGTCCATCTTCGGAATCTTAGCACAGTAGGTTTATAAATAGCGCTTTGTTCCCTTTGTATGGTGTCGTTATTTCTATAATCGTTTTGCACTCATAGAATAGTTTCGTGTTGTGAACTGTTATTTGTGCTTATTAATACAGATTGAGCTTGTTTCATTTGATATCATTCTCCTTATCTGAATCGTTTTAGCTTTTCATATTGAATATAGAATCTTTCGGTCTTATCAATTGGTATCAAAGCGGGAGATAGTGTAATCAATCACTATTCTTCTGTCGAGCGAAAGAGGGTTTTCATTTAGGGTTTTTCAAAGTTTTCTCGGATTTGTTTTTGGGTTATCTCAATTACATATGCAATTTGCATTCATATCTTTGCAAATCGATTGTAGATCACAGATCTGATTTCCCTATCTTTCCTTGAACTCGATTTTTGGTTACATATTTGGTTCTATATTCAACTTTTGGTTGAAATCTCTCAAAAATGTCGAAGGACGACCTTCATTCATTCTCATTCAATCTTCCCAGTAGCATTGGATCTACAACTAGGATTCCAATCCTTTTCCCAGAAGATTATGAAGTCTGGGTTCTTCATTTTGAGGATTACGTGCTTGGGATTGAAACTCGTGGATCTAGCATCTAGCATGCTATGACTGTGGAGACTTACACGTATTCGGGAAATAGAGAAGTTAAAACTCAAGCTCAGTATGATGCTATTGTTGTTGATGACACAGAAATCACAAATGATGAGAAGGATAGGTTAATGTGCAATTTGAAGGCTATGCGAATCATCCGATTTGCTCTTCCCCCCAAATACTTTTCGCCTGATGAATTTGTACGATACAACTAAGGGGATTTGGAACATACTGAAGGAGATATACTCTGGTGATGACGATTTAGAACATTCCATTCAGACTACCCTCCTGTTAGAATTTGGTTCATTCGTACAAAAGCCAGAAGAAACAGTCAACCATTTTAATCATCTGTTAAGCGGGATGTTGAAGTACAACCTTCAGCGAAAATTCATTGAAGAGAAGGTTACTTTCATGAATGGTCCCAGATCTGAGTGGAAGTCAATTGTCTGAACTGTGAAAGCTCACGAACAATTCAAAAATTACTCCCTAGCGAAACTGGTTGGGATTCTGAAATCCCATGAAGAAGAAGTTACGACGGAAGCAAAGCTGGTTTCAAGTGTTGGATCATTGGCATTAGTTACAAACGGAGATAAACAGATGAAGTCGATTGTTGAGGATTCTGAGTCTGATATCTCGGATGATGAACTCACTAAAGAAGATAAGGCATTAATGGTGTCCAATGCGAAGAAGTTCTACAAAAAGAATTTATCTCGATTCAGAAACAAATACAAGCAGGGAAACTCTAGCTATGAGAAGCCGAGAGAATGAAATTACAAGAGCTTTCAGAACAAGGAAGAGAAGAAGGAGAATAAATTGTTGGGTGACTCTCGATATGATTGCAATGTAAGAATCACTTTGCGAAGGAGCGCATGTTGAGGAAGCAAAACGAGAAGAAGTAGAAGGTGAAGGATGAGGCATACTATGTTCAGAAGATTGACGAACTCAGAAAGCAGGCAACAACGAACGCAAAACCGGTGTTGATAGTTCAGGAAGACAGCGATGATGGCAAGGTAGAGGTGTGGTCTACGGATTCTGAAGATGATGAAGTGAGAAGGCCAATTCATGGAGATTATTTGGTACTGAAATCAGAAGAGAGTGGATTTGCTGGAAGGTGTCTGATGGTGAAGGGTGGGAATTCTGAAACGAAGGGTTAGGCAACAGATGGAGGAAAAGCTACTGCCAGCTGCCTTACCACGAAGTCAATCAAGGAGCATGTCAGTGAGTGCGAACGTGTTGTGGATAAGGTACATTCCATTCTTCAATCTCTTAATATTCCTGCATCTCGTTATGATACTGAACTGAACGATTTACGCTATACGATTTCTGACTTTAGCGACAACTTAAAAAGAACTCGTATAAATAATTCTAATCGGAATGATAATCTCAGCAGGGTAACTTTTAGAAATGAGGAGATGAGAATAAAAATAGTGGCGTTGGAAGTAGAGTTGAATAGAGCTAGAGACGATGTAATTTTACTTAAGAGAGATAGTCAAGTGATTTTGAAACAAAGAAACATATTTTGTTTAATTGCTAAACGTCTGTACTTTAACATTTCTCAGTTGCATTTGAATTGTGAAGTTGGTAACAGCTTGCATAAAATGATTTTACCTTTCCTTGAGCTAAAAGAAGATGAAATTGACGCAGAATGTTATAAGTGTGAATCTATTGTTTCTTCAGGAGAAGATGTTTCTGATTCATATAAAGTTGGACTTGAGAAAATTGAAAAAAATCACTAAGTCTAAAAAAACAAAAACATGTTGAAAAATGTTTTAACTGAAGAAGATAAAAATGAAATCTCAATGAACACTTCACAAAAGTATAACTCATTGTGCAAGAAATTAAGTTCGGATAATAATCTCATTTCTAAGACTGTTTTCAAATTTGATGAAAGTGAAATGAGTGAAATTTCTGTTGAAGATGAAATTGACTGTTCTGCTTTTGTGAAAGAAATCGATGAACCAGAGAAAATTTTGATTTTTCACGATTCAATTGAATTTTTTAAAATTGATGAAAATCCAGGTTCAAAAGTTTTGAAACCGAAAGCAACTGTTTTCCCGAGGATTCAGAAAACCCCTAATTAAGTTTTTGTAAAATCAGGACTGGACAAAAATGATACTTCTGAATTAATGTCCATTGTTACTTCTGATAATGCAAAAGGTTGTGAAGAACGCTTTTGGTCAAAGCTAATTGACAACGTAGATGAAGCGAAAGGTCTTTCGGAAATGACCTCATGGAAATCTAAAGGAAAATACGTTTCAGAACCTCCGAATCGTATAAGCAATGGTTATGATATGGCAGGACCAAGTGGTACAAAAGATGTATCCAATGATTCTTCGTGTGAAAAGCATGATTTGCCTCAAAGAAAAGCAAAACCGAAAGCACCTATTCGGAAATCTATTGAGGAATCATTGAAAGAAAAAGGCAAATGAATGCTCGATATAAAAAGAACTTAGCCAAAAGAAAACAATTTTGGAAGAAAAGAATGAATTCTAACCAAAGTTCTGTTTGTTCACCAAAATCTCCAAATCAGAATAATAATTTGTCTCAAGATGAGAAACCAAAATCATGTGGTTCTTCAAAAACTCAATTTTCAAAACAAGGTGTTAAGACAAAAGATGTTTATGTCAAAAAGAAAGTTGTTTCCACACCGGAAGTTACTCTTGAAGAGTATGAATCAAATATGAGAAAGGAAGAAATAGATTTTAAGAAAAATATGTCTTCACATTACAAAAGGTTTATTAATAACAAATCAAACGTTGTTGAAATAAATCTTTGTGATAACAAAATGGAGGTTTATAAAATGGAAAAGGGAGCATACAAGACTTTGATCAGAAAATCCTTTTGGATAGATAAAACAAATGTTTATCCAATCAAAACAAAATTCTCACAAGGACCCAAATCGGTTTGGGTTCCTAAATCTCATTAATTTTGCAGGTGATGTGTTACGAACAGTACGATTAGGAATGGTACATAGACAGCGGTTGTTTGCATCACATGACTGGAAGGAAATCAGAACTAAGAGAATTTCGGACATTAAAAGATGGTGGAAAAGTGAAGTACGAAAATAACGCAACTGGTGAAATAAAGGGTTACGGAATAATAACCAACGGCGAATTAACAATCCGAAAGGTAGCATATGTTGAGGGTTTACAACATAATCGGATCAATGTTTCACAACTGGTTGTATGTACAAGGCTTAAGGTTTTCTTTGACGATGAAGGTTCAGAAATCATCGAGAAGAAAACAAGAGTTGTTCTTCTAAAGTCGAAGCGGAAAGGAGAAATGTACCCTCTTAACCTCATTCTGATTCAAGGCAAACCTTCTATTTGTCTACTCATGAAAGCATCTTAAGACAATAGTTGGTTATGGCATCGAATGCTTTCTCACCTGAACTTCAAGGATATCAACAAGCTTGACCTTGTTTGTGGACTTCCACTCTTGAAATTCGAGCAAGATCATCTATGTGATGCCTGCGAACTGGGAAAGCAAACCCGAAAAATTCATTCATCTATCATGAATACCAAGATCATCGAACCACTCGAGTTAATACACATTGATCTTTGTGGTCCATCGACAATTGAAAGCATTAGTGGTAACAAATATATTTTAGTTATTGTTGATGATTTTTCACGATTTTATTGGGTATTTTTCCTTAAACAGAAATCAGAAGCCACTCAAAAGCTAATCGATTTTATCAAGTAAGTGGAGTTGCTGTTACGAAAGCCTGTTCAGAATATACGAAGCGATAATGGTTCGGAATTCAAAAATCATGCATTGGAAGAGTTTTTGACAAACAAAGTAATTTCCCACAACTTCTCTTCACATTACACTCCTCAGCAGAATGTTGTTATTGAAAGACGAAACCGTTCTCTTTGTGAAGCTGCAAGGACAATGCTATCTTTTGCGAATCTACCTTGGTATTTTTGGGCAGATGAAATAGCTTCAACATGACTCACTTAGAATCGCTCTTACATAAATAAACATTTTCTAATTACTCCATATGAGATCCTGAACGATCGAAAACCTAATGTGAAATTTTTTCATGTGTTCAGATCTAGGTACTTTATCTTCAACTCCAAGGAACATCGAAACAATTGATGAAAAAGCAGATGAAGGTATCTTTCTGGGATATTCTTTGACATCAAAGGCGTACCGTGTTCTGAACAAAATATCCAAGAAAATTGAAGAAAGCTACTATGTTACTTTCGATGCCAACTACATAAAGAAATATCAGAAGAGCGATTATCAATCGAAAGAGATCTTTCCATCAACAAAGACAGAACTAGTTCCACTCATGAATCTATATGAAGATTTTCTTAATTTATTTGATGAACTTGTAAAGGAAATCTCTTCGGAATCCAAAGCCAAAGACAATCAGGAAGATGAATTGCTGAAAATAATTGTTGATGCTGCTGAAGACATTGAAATTCAGACCGACCAACCAATTCCAGATTCAACTGATCCTCCATCTCCTTCCGAACCTAATAATGATGCTACATTCGAGAGGGAGAGTTCTACTCTGACTGCTGAACCAAGTGCAAGTGTCCACGGGGAGGATCATACTCCAACTGCTGAACCAAGTGCAAGTGTTCAGGGGGAGGATTAAGAGCCTAATGATTCTGACGCTCAATCAGAATTTGAGGAAGTTGTTGCCGAAATTGATCCCATTTACGATCAAAACTTCCATCCTTTAAATAAATGGACCAAGGATCATCCGAAATCCCAAGTGATTGGAGACACTTTCTCAGAAGTTCTGACACGTGCATAGCAAAAAGAGAAACAAAAGGCTTTATTTTCCAAATTAGACTTTTGCATGTTTAATTCTTTTTTTCTAAGATTCAACCTAAAACCATTAATGTTTCACTTGATCATGCAGACTGGGTACAGGCGATGCAAGAGGAGCTAAATGATTTTGAAAGGAATAAAGTATGGAGATTGGTTCCCACTCCAAAAAATGCTTCAGTTGCTGGTATGAAGTGGGTGTTCAGAAATAAAATCGATAAAGAAGTCAACGTCATTCGAAACAAATCATGTCTGGTAGTTAAAGGCTATTGTCAAGAGGAAGTCATTGACTACAAAGAGACGTTCGCTCCGGTGGCAAGACTTGAATATGTTCGGATCTTTCTAGCTTATGCCGCTCACAAAAATTTTGAAGTTTATCAAATGGATGTGAAGTGCGCATTTCTGAATGGCGAACTCGAGGAAACAGTATATGTGGAACAACCACCAGGTTTCGTTAATACGAAATATCCCAATCATTATTACATACTAGACAAGGCAGTGTATGGTCTGAAACAAGCACCTCGTGCATGCTATGAAACCCTGACTCGTTTTCTTAAACAATCAAAATTTAAACAAGGTTGGGTTGACCCAGCCTTCTTTCGCAAGAAAGATGGTGACCATTTAATGATCATTCAGATTTATGTTGATGACATTATTTTCGGATCCACTAATCCTAGATTAACAGCTGAATTCTGAAAACAAATGGAAACTAAATTTGAAAGGAGTTCAATGGGTCCAATTAACTTTTTCCTTGGTTTAAACATTATATAGAGTTCAAAATGTATTTTTATCAACCAAGAAGCATACACGAAGACCTTGCTTGCAAAATTTGGAATGGTCGGTGATTCAAAGGTTAAGGTTCCAATGGCATTTGGAACGAAACTTACTCCATCCTTGGACAAGCCAGTAGCAAATATCACATTATTTCGTCAAATGATTGGATCTTTAATGTATATAACATCGAGTCGTCCTGATATAATGTTTGTTGTCTGTTATTGTGCCAAGTTTCAGGTGAATCCCCGTGAACCTCATATGGTAGTCGTGAAGAACATATTCTGATACCTCAAACGAACAACATCTCTCAGAATATGGTATCCTTCAAATTCGGGATTCTTCGTGCAAGAATATTCAGACGCTGACCTTGGTGGATGTCGCCTTGATCGGAAGAGCACATCAGGTGGATGTCAGTTTCTGGATGGCAAGCTTGTCAGTTGGCAATCCAAGAAACAAACATGTGTGTCTTTATCCATAGCAGAAGCTGAGTATATTACTGCAACCTCATGTACATCCCAAGTGGTGTGGATTCAGAATCAATTGAGGGACTACGGAATCAACATGAAGCGAATTCCCTTATATTGTGATTCTAAAAGTGCCATCAAAATATGCCACAATCCAGTGCAACACTCAAAAAGAAAGCATATAGTGTTGCGATACTACTTCATAAAGGATCATGTCGAAGATGGTAATGTTGAAGTTCACTTCGTCCGTTCCTCTGACCAGTTAGCTGACATCTTCACCAAAGCATTACCTGAAGCATCTTTCAATCAGATCTTGCAAGGATTGGGGATGATTGAAGCTGACTCAGTTCCGAAATCGTCTTTGGAATAAAGCAGGTACTGTAGCATTCCGAATGGTTACGAGCTTCGGAATCAGCCGGAATTCACTGTTCACTTCCAAATGGTTCCGAGCTTCGGAACTGGTCGGAATTAACTGTTCACTTCCGAATTATTCCGAGCTTCGGAGTAGTTCTGAAGTACTGTTCATTCGGACTTCTGAATCATTTATCTTTCAAAAACTCAAAAATATTTTTCTTTACTTTTCTTTTTCAGAAAATCAAAATCTCAAACAAATATTTTCTCCATTTCTGCATTTTCTTTTCAGAAATCCAAAAATCTCAAAAATATTTTCTTAATTTTCTATGCTGAAAAACCAAAAACAAAAAAAAATATTTTACTTTTAAGATTCGCAAGAACATTCATTTCTGAATTTCAACTTGATATAAGGAATTGACGGACGACTTCACTATTTCTTTCTACCATATCTTATCACACACTCCATGTAATCCCCTGATTACTCAAACAAAACCTGTTTCGATATAGGATTACAAAACTCTAGTTCGTGATAGTAAAGTCCTTATCACCATGATTTTCGTGAAACGCTACCATTCTACTCCCAATCTATAATTCTCCATCAATTTCGTGCTCACAATTGTAACCCTTCAGACTCTCAGGTATTACAACTGAGATTTAGGTTACAAAACATCTATGTTTATGATCTTGAAATTGTTATCATCATAATTTTGAGTGAAATCTAACTACCATTTCTGAATTGACGGTGAACAAATTCTTGTTCTAGATCTTAATTTCTGAATTGACGGTGAACAACTTTTTGTTCTAGATTTTTTACTTGATGAATTGACAGTGAATAACTTCATGTTCTAGCTATTTACTTAATGAATTGACGAATACAATCTTTTTTTATTTGTACCTTTAATGTTCAAAATCTCATTTTTTTCCTTTGTGTGATCTTAATGAAATGCTCTAATCCCAAGTCATTTCTTCCCAATAGATCCAGGTTTTTCAAAAAAATATATTAAAAATTGAGATTTCCCGTTGAACATTTTCTGAATTTTCCAGTTACTTCAAACATTTCCAAAGCTCACTTGTTATTATGGCTACACTGGTCAAACAAGTACTTCATTCAGATTTCCGGACTTATGTTAAGTTTCGGAATCTCTTTGAAGCTCTAGCCAACCTTAAAGCCTATTAAAAGAAGTCTTTCACAATTTCTTAATAAACTGGTGATCGTAATTCAACGGGACACCAAACAAGCACTTTGAAGTCTCTCTTGACTCAGAAGGAAGAGATCGTTGTCCAGGATCATACTGCTTTTTCATATCAAACTCGTTTGATATCACTTAGTCCCTCACACTTAAATTTGCTTTATTTCTTTTTCTTTGGCACACTCTCGCGTGCACTAAAAACCTTGTGTTTTTACTATTTCCAGTTACTGTTCCGAAATGCCATGATACCGAAAAGACTTGTCTTTAGAATTGCATATCAATGAAGAGGCTCGACTTTTGAATTTCCTGACACACGCGTGGTTGTTGTAACAGTTTCTGACAGTCATTGATGAGCTGACACGATATTATTGGCTGATTTTTTGGCGTGCAGGAACATGAAACGGCGGTTTCTCTCACCCCTCATCATATGTCGTATAAAAGGGATTTTCAAATGATTCACTTTCTCTCACAGCAAATACAACTCTCAAACTCTCCTCCAAAGGCAAAACCTCTCAAGCTTTCTACTATTCAACCTCCACCACCACAAATTAATCCAACACCTTCCGAAACCACAACCTCACCCCTCACAACAACAATTCTGATCAAAACCATTCCACCCTTACCCACAAATTCCCCAACTACAATCCCTTTTAAAACCTCACTACCCCCAATTCCAGTTCCCATTTCATCAACAATATTTAATATTCAAATCCTCCCACAACCTCATCAGCATCTTCTCCACCGGAAGTCATTGTCTTCAAATCCGTTTCGGAGGAGATACATACTTCAGACATCCCTGTCAACACATCTGATGTGGGGGCAAATGTCAACATCGGTGAAACCTCCGAACAAGGCCCATCAACTACTCCTCCTGTCCATGGATGAAGACATCTTGTTCGGAGACGGTCAAGAAAACTTCACTGATTTCTTCTTCAGTCCTTTCACAGTCAATCTCAGTGACGATGACGATGCTACCATGACGAAGAGGAAATTTAAGAAATTAAATGAGAAGCTTGATTCTATACTAGATCATTCCAATGCATTCTCATCAACAAAATGGGAGAATTTTCTAACAAATCACAGAGCCACTGTTGAGATGCTCACCTCTACGAATGCCAAGGTCCTTGAAGAATCCTCCAAGGCGATCCTTGATTCTGAAAAGATAATTTCTGAGGCGACCGAAAAAGTCGAAAAACTACATCAAAAAGTGCAGTCTTTCATGAATGACTTCCGAACCTCCTCAGACGCCAATACGGCTGACATGAACAAGGTGATTGAAGGGTTTCGTTCATCGTTAAAAGCCGAGAAGGAAGCTCTATTGAAGATATGTGCAGACACCAAGGTAAACAAAGTCAAACTGCATACAACCCTCTCAACCAAGATTGAAAAGCTTCAAGCGGACTTAGCCATTAAAAATAAAATAATCGACGAACTGGCTGAGAAAATGCAGAAAACAAAAATTCTTTCAACGAAGCTAAAGAATGCTACTCACATCATTGCCCAACTTGAAGATGAAAGAGCATTGGTTAAAGGGTGCATTTCTGAAATCAACCAGTATTTGTTGCGAATGGTTGAAACTAGAGATTCCTCATTCACTGTCTCCGTTAGACAGAGTCTCTCCGAAAGCTACAACCTGTTTTTGCCATGCTCAATCGAATACATGGTGTTTCAGGAAGCGGTGCTTCCGCGAAACAAGAGGGAGAAGATGAAGAAAAGAAAATGGATGACACTGATCGGAAGGTTAATGAAGCTTTCGGATCAGAAAATGTCACACCCCCAAACCGGAATGGCGGAAACGTCCGGGGTGGATGACTTCATGTTAAATATGACAACACATGTATCATAGTAATCAAAGTACAACAACCATTGCATTAATAAAGTATAAGTTTTACATAAGTATTCAAATCATTGTATATATTACATCAAAAGTTATATAGCAAAAGCTAGAACACGTGACTCTATACTGCTCCGTCTTCTCAAAATCCTGGGATGTACCTGTCTACTGGTTCCCTGAGAATACAAGTGTTTTGAAAAAGAGAGTATCAACATTTAAGTTGGTGATTTCATAATATTTTGTTTTAGAAAGTAATTCTTTGTTCCTTGAAATATGTTCGTGTATACAAGTTATATATAATTCAGATCGGATGGACAGTTGAATGGGTGGATCTGCCCTAAGTCCACAACCAAACAATGAACAGGAAATGAGGCGGAAGTCACACATTCCACTGTCTATCGGATCTTAATTGTATATAACCCAATGTACTCACTAAGTAATCAGATCGATGTGTAAACAATCGTATTTGCTTCCAGAAAATCCAATATTTTCTAATATAACTGAAAAGTAGTTTTAACACCATAAAACTGTTCTGTGCAAGTGTTATTTACTATAAAAATAGTGTAACATAGTTTTAGTTCATAATAAATATAAAAAGATTGTTTTCAATATTGTTATGTTTTCCTTTATTTTAAACCGGTATGTTGTATTTTTACCCCGTGAGTGCTAACCCTGTACGTTGTATATGTACCACGTTAGTGCAAACCTGGTATGATGTATTATTACCCCGTGAGTGCTAACCCGGTACGTTGTATTTGTACCCCGTTAGTGCAAACCCGGTATGATGTATTATTACCCCGTAAGTGCTAACCCGGTACGTTGTATTTGTACCCCGTTAGTGCAAACCCGGTATGATGTATTATTACCCCGTGAGTGCTAACCCGGTACGTTGTATTTGTACCCTGTTAGTGCAAACCCGGTATGATGTATTATTATTATACTTAAAATGTAAAGTATATGTAAAGAATTTTGTACGAGAGTGTATATATAGTTAAACCCTGTATACTTGACTAGTGAAAATTGTGTGAGAGTTTCATAAATTATACATGTTATAATTTATATTTGTGTTCTGCTTAATATGTAATATTCATGAAAGTATCCCCTTTTGCTCGACATGTTACAAAGGGAATATGAATCTGATTGAAATAACTTTTATATTCATATATATACATATATATATATATATATATATATATATATATATATATAATTAAAATTGAAACGACATTCGGACAAATAATTCTACCCTGAGCCCACATCCAAACAAGAAAAAGGGAAATAAAGCGAATTATTAGTCCTAAGCCCTTTAAATCTTATATATATATATATATATATATATATATATATATATATATATATAATTTTGGCAAAATATAAGTTAAAAAGAGTTTATAAAATATTTAAAGTCATTTTAAAAATATTTAGAAATCATTTATTTGTAAACATAATATTCTTGTGTTAGACTTTTATCCCCCCCCCCTAAAACAGTGAAAAATCGTAAAAATGCAAGGGTATGAACTCAGCTTGTATGTGTGTTCTTGGGTGATAACGAGGTGGTAGTGACGATTCTCGGGTTAGAACACGTGTTAACAAACGAATCCTAATAATATTATACACGTAATATTATGTATGGATTAGTTGTATATATATATATATATATATATATATATATATATATATATATATATGTTAAATATCTTTAAGAGACTAAACTAATTCATGGCAACTTAGTAATTTGTTGGAAGTATTTGGATGCAGATACGAATGTGTTCTTGAAGGTGTGTTGAAGTTTGAAGTTTAACTGGATATATGCTTGATACTTGAGAGCATATGAAAGGAATAAGGTTTGCAATTGAGAGAGAATGATAGAGTTTACGTTTGTAGAATGTGCAAATGAATTCATTTGTACTTTAAATATGGAAGTAAACTCATGAGGTGTGATGTGATATGTTCGTTGGTAACTGTATCTTATCACATTGGGATGTTGAATTAGATAAGATTTGAAGAGAGTTTACGGTTAAACACTTTTAATATGAAGTGTTCATGGTCTAAAAATATCAAATGGTGAAGGGTTTTCGGATCTTAAAGTCAAGGAAGAGGGGTTTACGGTTACTTTTTCAATTCCTAATGTGTTCATGGTCAAGGGAATGGAGGGTTCACGGTCAAGGGATATTCTAGAAGGGGTGTATTTCTACCTAGGTTAATTCATGGAGGGGTTTTTGGTTTTATGCAAACCGTGAACACCCTTTTTGGTGTCATTTACAATCCGTAAACCTCATATTGAATTAATTCCAATTCCGTAACCCCCATATTGAATTGATTACATTGGGTGAAAACTCATTTATGAGAGTTATTTATGTTTTAAACCCTTAATCTTTTAACTTATGTTCATTTATACTACTCTAATTTAGCTTAGGTTTCAATCCATCCTTCTTTGTTAACTCTTTAAACTTATTATATTGACTTGTATATTGAGTTATAAATGTATAGTTTCAATATAAGTGTTCATAACTTGTAAATAAATATGATTTACAAGGTATGTATATAAAATAACTTATATAAACATGTCCTTAAGGTATTCAAGTTCCTATGGTATTAATGCTATGATATGGATTTACTTGCATACGATTGTAGCTTAGGCTTTTATTCGAATAAGTTTCAACTTACATTGATTTGAAATTACGGGTTGTTACAGAAAAAGACAAAGGAAAAGGGATCGTTGAAGAGGACAACGATGATGAAAACCCGAAAATGTCCGAGTCTGAAAGAATCGCAATGGAGAAATAAGACAAAGAGCTTGACGAGCTCAATGCTCTTAAAAAGAAGTTTGAGGCGAAAGAAGCGGAGACCAAGAATGCGAAAATTATTCTTGAAACTCAAAAATCTTTGTTTCCAGCATGGTCTCACGAACACATTCAGAAGGAAGCCATAGAGGAACCGAATCTCTACTGGTTGGAGCCCACAACCTCGTTTGATTTGTCTAATGATGTGGAATGTCAGTTTGATTTTCCCATCACTCCGAGGGCTTTTCTCTTTCGTTGTTTTGAGTCGATTGAGAAATCCATGATCTCCGATACTGCAGTAAATCGAAAACTCTTTTCGTTTTACTTGAAATATGCGAAACCGCAGTATGAGACATGGAACTTAATGAAAATTGTGGCATTGAAGGTTGGACTGCCAATTCAGACTGAAGACTTCCTGAACATCTAGTTTAAAGGATTTCAAGGTGCCAATCGCGAGCCTCATGAGTTCACGTTGGCTAACTTGCCATTTATGAACCCCCACGACTGGTTATCTATGTTCCTCATTGTACCAAAGGATATTCAGAAGTATGAGCCTAACGTTGAACACTTGAAGCGTATGATCAAGTGCTATATTCTTGAATTTGCAAAGATGGATGTTGAGATCGCATCCGTTTTGAAGAAGATGCCGATTGTGAAGCCCGAAGAACAACCTAAAGACATCCAGCACTTGAAGACATGGATAATACGAAAGGAGCATTGGAGTATTGTCTACAAGAGAAAAGAAGGTGAAGTGGTTCAAAACCGCATGTTCTTTTTAAGGGACAAACACTTATGCTCATCTTCAGCTCTCAATACTATCTTAACTTCTGTCGAAGCTCACAAAGCAAAATTTGCTGATGACATCAAGTGTGTTGCGAATATGATACGTTGATATCTGTCAGTTCGAGGCTCACTTTTGAAGATTATGCCGAAGATCTTTATTGCACAATGACTACCATGAAGACCTCCTTCCAATTTGACACAAAGGGTGAGATTGTTAAGACTTTATTTGTTGTGTCAATTGGTTGTATTCGGATTTTAGTGAACATATTCCGATTCCGAAATGGGCATGTCCATCTTCGGAATGTTAGCCCAGTTGGTCTATAAATAGCGATATGTTCCTTTTGTATTGTGTCGTTCTTTCTGTAATTGTTTTTTCACTCATAGAATAGTTCCGTGTTGCGAACTATTCTTTGTGCTTATTAATACAGATTGAGCTTGTTTCATTTCATATCATTCTCATTATTTGAATCGTTTTAGCTTTTCATATATAGAATATATCGGTCTTATCATTGAGGATAAGGGTAAGCCTTCTTCCTCAGAAGGGGGAAAAATATATGGGAATCCAAGTAAGTTCAAACTCCTCTTTGGGATCAGACAAACCTAAGCCTCCCCCTCAAAAGACTCCAACCCCTCCTCACTCTCCTTAGAAAACTCAACCGCAATCCCCTCCAAGATCTCCTCCAAAGAACAAAACTCCAACTCCTCCAAGATCTCCCCTAAAAAAGCCTTCACCCATCCAAGAAAAGCAACCAGACCCTTCCATGTCCGATGACATTTCCTTTGATTCCCCCAAAACAAGGCAGAAGAAATCGGACTGGAGAGCAACCAAGCTAGTTGAGTACATTTGCCAAATTCAAGGTTTTGACATGAGAGTGGATGAATCTCTTATCAATTCTTAGGTCAATCTGATGCGCAGACTCATGGACTCTGATTACATCCTTCATCTCACCCAATCTAAACCATCTAGAGCATATTGAAATATCCCTCTCTCACCCAACGCTAAATAATATCCAATATTTAATCCATTTGATCAGAATATCCCCGACGAGAAGAGATTGCCCATGGAGTTTGAAAGACTAAACTTGTTTCATAACAAGTATGGAAAATCAATTGGGGAAATTTGGTCGTGTGACATACCTGATGATGTGACAACTTACAAACCGAGGTCTTTCAAAGGAGAAACACATTACCAATACACTCTTTCATGCTACGGCAAAGAATATCACAGAACTCAAGCAGACTTTGTCGACATGAATCCTGAAGAACTCTTTCTTATTGCAAGGGTCTTCCAACTCAAATCGCTAAAACACCTGAAGATGGAAGGTGCTTATATTAGGGTTGCTGGTTTTCTCAGAGATTACGTATGTGACTTTGAAAAAATTGATGCTGAAATCCATTCCGCCCTTGCAATAAAAATGAACTTCCTCCACTTGAACAACCCAATTACATTATCGAAGGGATTCAAGACTTGAGCCTCGGAGCTACAACTTTTCCAAAACTTGGCATTGTTTTCAAGCTTTCTAGAGACAGCGAAAAGTTCTTTCTGCTAGCCACTACATTTCATCGATGATCTGCCAAACAACTGGAAGGGACTCTCACCATGGCTCAGAAGACTAAAAACACCACTGAAGAGGTGAAGTATGAAATCGCCCGGAGTATGTAACACCGTAAATTTTCAAATAAATTTTTCATTTTTAAATCACATAAAAACTCAATGTCACATGTTCTCAAAAGCACAATGTATCAAATGTCAAACACAAGTCAACAAAACAACTGATAATCCTAGAACCCACAACATAATCTGCAACAAGTGTGTACAATCAAGCCGACGCCTTCCCGCGATCTTGAGAAGTACCTGAAACACATATCACATAACACTGTAAGCACAAAGCTTAGTGAGTTCCCCAAAATACCACAAACACAAATAATAAGCCTCTCATGGCTATGGCTCGGCATGCACCCTCCGGTCATGCGTCTCGGTGAGGACCCTCCGGTCTCACGGCTCAGTGTGGACCCTCCGGTCATGTGTCTCAGTGAAGACCCTCCGGTCTCACAGCTCGTGTCGGACCCTCCAGTCCTATATCTAAGTGAAGACCCTCCGGTCTCACAACTTGGTTTGGATCCTCCGGTCCTATCTCAGTATTGCACAGAAAATATAGCATATATCACAAAGACAAGATGCATAATCTCACATAACTCAATATAAGCACATAGGACCCTCCGGTCGATAACTCAAATAAGTCCCTCCGGTCACACAGCATTACCACTCAGGTAAGTATAGTGAGAAGACTCACCTCGTAAGTAAGCAAGTAGATCTAGTACCCCGCGAACAGTCTAGACTCCGCCTACACAACATAATTATCTCTAATAAGCAAATTTGTAATAACTACTCGAGATGCTAAGCTAACTACTCTACCAGATCTCAAAAAGGGTGAAAAGACCATTTTACCCATCCATGGTCTCCAAAGTCCACAATTGACCAAACCCTAAAAGTCAACGGAAGTCAACACTTGAGTCAACAGCCCATGTTGACCGAACTCGGCGAGTGCACCTATGTGACTCATCGAGCTCCCTTGTCCTTAGAAAATCGGGAAAACTCCAACTCAACTCGTCGAGTTGTCTCACCAACTCACCGAGTTGTAGCGCGTTCAGACTATCGGGGAAACGCTTGCTGACTCGTCGAGTTGGCTCATGCACTCATCGAGTCCCTCTAGTCAAATTCTCATTTCGACGATTCTAAGCAGAAATAATGTCCCAAACTCTACATCTAGCCTCCCAAGGCTGAAATACCACGTAAAGCTGGAAGCTTTACGTTCATGCATGGCATCGAGGGCTCAAAATGCCATAATAAGCTCTATATGGGGTCTAATGCATAAAAGTTTGTCTTTAGCTGGATAAAGCTTGGATCTTTGGACTCAAGGGACCTCCTTCAGTCCAGATCTGATGTCTCAACTTCATGTCATGCTCAAATGACTCAATACCCAAAAGATGGATGAGAGAAAGCCCTAAAACTCCCTAGAAAGAGATCTATCAAAGAAATGATCAAGGTGGTAGTTTTTTACCTCCAAACTGAAGCTAGCACCAAAAAACTCTTGATCCAAAAGCCTCTTCTCGTTCCAAGCCTTGATGCTCTTCACTCCCCTTCCAAATGTGCACTAGAACACTCAAAGTTAGCTTCTCTTTCTCTCACAAACGAATACACTCGATTAAGGTTTCTCACAGAGTAGAATGGTGATAAGGGAGGCGGAAATGAAGGCTTAAGGTCCTTTAAATAAGACACAAACCCTGAAAATTAGGGTTTTCTCACTCAGCACCTACTCGTCGAGTTGGGGTCCCCCAACTCGTCGAGTAGACTCTAAAAATCACGCGGTCATTTACTCCTTAACTCGGTGAGTTGGGGCATCCAACTCGTCGAGTTGCTCTGAAATACGAATGCAAATTTAATTAATATTATACATGGGATTCGGGATGTTACAGAGTATCAAATGGATTATGGAAGTAAGGAGGTTCTAGTGGATCATTATCAAGTTTCTCAAACTTGATATGTGAAAGAGATAGATGCGAGGTCACTTAGGGGGAAATTGTTGAAACATGAAGTGACCCTCGGTATCTAAGAAATGTATCGATGAACCGAAGACCTGTCTTGCCTGTTGCGGTATGGTTTTAACTGAAGATCAGACACGAAGACTTGAAGATCAGACCCGAAGACTTGAAGAGTAATACTAAAGACTTGTGAAACAGGAATGAAGAATGTTAACCCCAGGAGAAGAGAGTACTCTGACTTTGGAATATTTAATTGTTTATCACATGCTAAGTTTTACTTTAAATATATGACCATGTTGATCGATCTAAAAAAAGACTTCCAAACTTACATTGTATTTTACTCTTTATTCGAATACAAGTATTCATTATCTTTATCTTCTACTTACGTTGTTCATCATTTACTAACAAGGTTTGAATGCAAACCGTGTTACGATTCAACTAAGTATTATTACTTGCTTATATTTATTAATTAAACTTGTGGCTATATATATATATATATATATATATATATATATCTTATTATCATTCTGTATATTTCATTGTTGAGCTTACTGAAAGATCCATTGAGATTAACTTATATTCCGCAAATCAATCTAAAGTTCTTCTCTCAACAGTTTTCATGAACCTTTAGAAGATAAACAACTAATCTTCACTTGAAGCGGCATCACCTCTAAATCATATAGGAAAAGTTTTATAACATCTTTGTTGCTTAGATGTCTCTAAAACTTTGTTAAGAGCCTTAACTCAACCTCATTCTCGGCAAGGGCGTAATATCCTACCTCACATGGATCTATCGTTAATGATAGTACAATCTATCATTAGTGAGTTCGTTGTTACTCTTTAAAATTGAGTATTATGAGCACTAATATCATGTTTGGTTTCCATTACTAACGATTATGTTTAGTTTCACACTTGAATCAAAAGGAGTGTTGAATTCCTTAATATTCAAATGTTGAAACTTGGTCATAATTTTCTCTATGTAATGAGATTGACTTAGAGAAATTTGACTACCTGTTCTTTTCACCTTTATACCAAGAATAGTATTTACTTCTCCTAGATCTTTCATCTTAAAGTTCGAGGACAGGTATTTCTTCGTCTCAAGAATACCTTCTAGGTGAATACCAATGACCAACATGTCATCGACATAAAGACAGATTATGAATGTGTATTCAGAAGTGCATTTTGAAAAAATACATATGTCAGCACTATTATGTTTGAATCCAAAAATAATCACAGTGGTGACAAATCTCTCATGCCACTATTTGGGAGCTTGCTTCAAACCATATAATGATTTAATAAGTCTACACACTTTGTTTTCTTGTCCATGTATCACGAAACCTTCATGTTGCTCCAAGTAAATCTGCTCTTTGAGATAACCATTTAGATAGGTTGTCTTTACATCCATTTGATGAATGTACAGTCCTTTCAAAGCTAATATTGCTATGAGAGTTCTTATCGAACTATTTCTAGCAATTGGGACATAAGTATCGAAATAACTGATTCTTTCTCGTTGTCTGTAGCCTTTAGCAACTAATCTTGCTTTATAGGCAGATATTTATCCATCTGGATGATATTTTCTCTTGAATATCCATTTGGATCCAATGGGTCTTCTCCCCTTGGGTAGATCAGCTAACTCCCAAGTTCCGCTTCACATAATTGAATACATTTCGACATTGATGGCTTCCTTCCACATAGGAGCATCTCTAGACGATATGGCTTCAGTGAAGGTCTTAGGTTCATCATCTAAATTTATGGTAAAAATGACCTCTCTCGTCACTTTCGTTTGAGTACCTTTAACCAAGTAAGAGTAAAACTTATCTCCTAGATTTTTCTCTTTTCTTTCCCTTGTACTTCTCCTTGGTTCCTTTATAACCTGAGAAGGTCGAACTTTTCCGCGATAAGTACTTAGGGTTATCGTTAAGTTTGAGTTTTCAACATCTCTTGAATACCTGTCTTGGAAGAATTCTACATCTCTGGATTCTACGGCAATATCCATACTATCACTATCACTCTCAGTGACAATAACACCATCACTAAAATCAACATCTATAACAGAAATACGAAGCCCAGATCCATCATGATCATCAACATCTTCATTCAGGTCCATTCTCTATTACCTACTTGTAACCATTCTACGGCAATAGCCTTTAGCAACTAATCTTGCTTTATGGTAAACTACACACGACCATTCTCTATTACCTACTTGTAACCATTCTTGTCAAACTTAGCGGCAGATAAGAGTCCCTTCGAGATACCAGGAACATGTAACACATCTCGAAGAGTGAATCTACAATCATTGCGGAAATTCAAGACCACTGTGCCAATTCTACGAACACTCACTCTATGACCATCAGCACAACCCACCACAGTTCCTTCAGGTACAGGACCATATTTATGGAAGTCTGACTCGCTTCCGCAAACATGAACTGTAGCTCCAGAATCCATAAACTAACCTCATGTCGTCACTGCTCGAGTAAGGGAAGAGATCAAGTTGACACCTTCAAGACCCACGTTTGCTACCAGGTGGGTGAGATCCTCAATAGCATTTGCGAATCCTTTTGAAGGTCCAGATTTTCAAAAGGGTATTCCCTTGCATAGTGACATGTCTCTCTGTAGACAAGACAATTTCCTGATTTCTTCTGTTGGTTATTATTTTGCTAATAGTTTAAATTCTTGATCTCCTTAGGACCATCAGCACAAACAACCACAGTTCCTTCAGGTACAGGACCGTAATTATGGAAGTCTGTCTCGCTTCTATAAACATGAACTGCAACTCTAGAATCCATCAACCAACCTCGAGTCACCACTGCTCGAGTAAGGAAAGAGATAATGTTGACTTCTTGGAGACTCATATTTGCTACCAAGTGGGTGAGATCCTCAATAGCATTTACGGAACCGTTTGAAGGTCCAGATTTTCGCGAGGGCATTCCCTTGCATAGTGACCTGTCTCTCCGCAGACATGACACTTTCCGGATCTCTTCTGTTGGATATTATTTTGCTGATAATTTGACTTCTTGAACTCCTTCTTAGGAGCCAAACCTTTGTTGTTCTTGAACCCATTGCGCGTTTGAAGGTCCAGATTTTCGTGAGATCATGATGCACATTTGATCCAACTTTACTTTTCTCGTCTCTATTGTGCGTTTCTTCCTCAATGCGGAGGTGCTTCAACAAATCATCCCAGTAGTAGTCCTCGGATTTGTACATCGTCCTTTTGGAGAAGACTTTCCAAAAAGGTGGCAACTTTGCGATGATTGCACCGCCTTAAAAGAGTTCAGGAGCAATGGAAAACAAAGTCAATTTGTTGACTAGCACTTAGAACTCATGCAGTTGCTCCAAGATTGGTCTCTCGTCGACCATATGAAACTCTATGTGTTTAGACACAAGATAGTTGTTGGTACCTTCTTCATTGTCTTGTACTTGAGTTCCAAGGTTTTCCAAAGCTTTGAAATTTGTGATCGACGCATAAATGTTCAGACAGGCACATAAAGAAAGTTTTCATAGTTCTGCTTAAACTCTTTCAAGTCGGTGCAATCATCGGAAAATTATCATCTTCTTGGAAAAACTTCTCAAAAAGGATGATGTACAAATCCGAGAACTACTCCTTGGATGATCTATTAAAACAAATCCGTACTGAGAAGAAAACGCACAATATGGACAAGAAAAGTAAAGTTGGATCAAATATGCATCTTATGTTTGGTGGATTTTCTAGACATAAGGGTAAAAATGGATTCAAGACCAAGAAATATTTTGCTCCTAAAAAAGAGTTTAAAAAGTCAAATTATTAGCAAAATAATAATCAGAATAGATCCAAAAAGTGTCATGTCTATGGAGAGATAACTAGAAAAAGGAAAACCTCTCGCAAAAATCTGGACCTTCAAATAGATCCGCAAATGCTATTAAGGATCTCACCCACCTGGTAACAAACATGGGTCTTGAAGAAATCAACATGATCTCCTCCTTTACTTAGTGCAGCTCAGGTTTATGGATTCTGACTCAAAGGTAGTTTATGGATTCTGGTGCTACAATTCATGTTTATGAAAGGAATAAGGTTTGCAATTGAGAGAGAATGATAGAGTTTACGTTTGTAGAATGTGCAAATGAATTCATTTGTACTTTAAATATGGAAGTAAACTCATGAGGTGTGATGTGATATGTTCGTTGGTAACTGTATCTTATCACATTGGGATGTTGAATTAGATAAGATTTGAAGAGAGTTTACGGTTAAACACTTTTAATATGAAGTGTTCATGGTCTAAAAATATCAAATGGTGAAGGGTTTTCGGATCTTAAAGTCAAGGAAGAGGGGTTTACGGTTACTTTTTCAATTCCTAATGTGTTCATGGTCAAGGGAATGGAGGGTTCACGGTCAAGGGATATTCTAGAAGGGGTGTATTTCTACCTAGGTTAATTCATGGAGGGGTTTTTGGTTTTATGCAAACCGTGAACACCCTTTTTGGTGTCATTTACAATCCGTAAACCTCATATTGAATTAATTCCAATTCCGTAACCCCCATATTGAATTGATTACATTGGGTGAAAACTCATTTATGAGAGTTATTTATGTTTTAAACCCTTAATCTTTTAACTTATGTTCATTTATACTACTCTAATTTAGCTTAGGTTTCAATCCATCCTTCTTTGTTAACTCTTTAAACTTATTATATTGACTTGTATATTGAGTTATAAATGTATAGTTTCAATATAAGTGTTCATAACTTGTAAATAAATATGATTTACAAGGTATGTATATAAAATAACTTATATAAACATGTCCTTAAGGTATTCAAGTTCCTATGGTATTAATGCTATGATATGGATTTACTTGCATACGATTGTAGCTTAGGCTTTTATTCGAATAAGTTTCAACTTACATTGATTTGAAATTACGGGTTGTTACAGAAAAAGACAAAGGAAAAGGGATCGTTGAAGAGGACAACGATGATGAAAACCCGAAAATGTCCGAGTCTGAAAGAATCGCAATGGAGAAATAAGACAAAGAGCTTGACGAGCTCAATGCTCTTAAAAAGAAGTTTGAGGCGAAAGAAGCGGAGACCAAGAATGCGAAAATTATTCTTGAAACTCAAAAATCTTTGTTTCCAGCATGGTCTCACGAACACATTCAGAAGGAAGCCATAGAGGAACCGAATCTCTACTGGTTGGAGCCCACAACCTCGTTTGATTTGTCTAATGATGTGGAATGTCAGTTTGATTTTCCCATCACTCCGAGGGCTTTTCTCTTTCGTTGTTTTGAGTCGATTGAGAAATCCATGATCTCCGATACTGCAGTAAATCGAAAACTCTTTTCGTTTTACTTGAAATATGCGAAACCGCAGTATGAGACATGGAACTTAATGAAAATTGTGGCATTGAAGGTTGGACTGCCAATTCAGACTGAAGACTTCCTGAACATCTAGTTTAAAGGATTTCAAGGTGCCAATCGCGAGCCTCATGAGTTCACGTTGGCTAACTTGCCATTTATGAACCCCCACGACTGGTTATCTATGTTCCTCATTGTACCAAAGGATATTCAGAAGTATGAGCCTAACGTTGAACACTTGAAGCGTATGATCAAGTGCTATATTCTTGAATTTGCAAAGATGGATGTTGAGATCGCATCCGTTTTGAAGAAGATGCCGATTGTGAAGCCCGAAGAACAACCTAAAGACATCCAGCACTTGAAGACATGGATAATACGAAAGGAGCATTGGAGTATTGTCTACAAGAGAAAAGAAGGTGAAGTGGTTCAAAACCGCATGTTCTTTTTAAGGGACAAACACTTATGCTCATCTTCAGCTCTCAATACTATCTTAACTTCTGTCGAAGCTCACAAAGCAAAATTTGCTGATGACATCAAGTGTGTTGCGAATATGATACGTTGATATCTGTCAGTTCGAGGCTCACTTTTGAAGATTATGCCGAAGATCTTTATTGCACAATGACTACCATGAAGACCTCCTTCCAATTTGACACAAAGGGTGAGATTGTTAAGACTTTATTTGTTGTGTCAATTGGTTGTATTCGGATTTTAGTGAACATATTCCGATTCCGAAATGGGCATGTCCATCTTCGGAATGTTAGCCCAGTTGGTCTATAAATAGCGATATGTTCCTTTTGTATTGTGTCGTTCTTTCTGTAATTGTTTTTTCACTCATAGAATAGTTCCGTGTTGCGAACTATTCTTTGTGCTTATTAATACAGATTGAGCTTGTTTCATTTCATATCATTCTCATTATTTGAATCGTTTTAGCTTTTCATATATAGAATATATCGGTCTTATCATTGAGGATAAGGGTAAGCCTTCTTCCTCAGAAGGGGGAAAAATATATGGGAATCCAAGTAAGTTCAAACTCCTCTTTGGGATCAGACAAACCTAAGCCTCCCCCTCAAAAGACTCCAACCCCTCCTCACTCTCCTTAGAAAACTCAACCGCAATCCCCTCCAAGATCTCCTCCAAAGAACAAAACTCCAACTCCTCCAAGATCTCCCCTAAAAAAGCCTTCACCCATCCAAGAAAAGCAACCAGACCCTTCCATGTCCGATGACATTTCCTTTGATTCCCCCAAAACAAGGCAGAAGAAATCGGACTGGAGAGCAACCAAGCTAGTTGAGTACATTTGCCAAATTCAAGGTTTTGACATGAGAGTGGATGAATCTCTTATCAATTCTTAGGTCAATCTGATGCGCAGACTCATGGACTCTGATTACATCCTTCATCTCACCCAATCTAAACCATCTAGAGCATATTGAAATATCCCTCTCTCACCCAACGCTAAATAATATCCAATATTTAATCCATTTGATCAGAATATCCCCGACGAGAAGAGATTGCCCATGGAGTTTGAAAGACTAAACTTGTTTCATAACAAGTATGGAAAATCAATTGGGGAAATTTGGTCGTGTGACATACCTGATGATGTGACAACTTACAAACCGAGGTCTTTCAAAGGAGAAACACATTACCAATACACTCTTTCATGCTACGGCAAAGAATATCACAGAACTCAAGCAGACTTTGTCGACATGAATCCTGAAGAACTCTTTCTTATTGCAAGGGTCTTCCAACTCAAATCGCTAAAACACCTGAAGATGGAAGGTGCTTATATTAGGGTTGCTGGTTTTCTCAGAGATTACGTATGTGACTTTGAAAAAATTGATGCTGAAATCCATTCCGCCCTTGCAATAAAAATGAACTTCCTCCACTTGAACAACCCAATTACATTATCGAAGGGATTCAAGACTTGAGCCTCGGAGCTACAACTTTTCCAAAACTTGGCATTGTTTTCAAGCTTTCTAGAGACAGCGAAAAGTTCTTTCTGCTAGCCACTACATTTCATCGATGATCTGCCAAACAACTGGAAGGGACTCTCACCATGGCTCAGAAGACTAAAAACACCACTGAAGAGGTGAAGTATGAAATCGCCCGGAGTATGTAACACCGTAAATTTTCAAATAAATTTTTCATTTTTAAATCACATAAAAACTCAATGTCACATGTTCTCAAAAGCACAATGTATCAAATGTCAAACACAAGTCAACAAAACAACTGATAATCCTAGAACCCACAACATAATCTGCAACAAGTGTGTACAATCAAGCCGACGCCTTCCCGCGATCCTGAGAAGTACCTGAAACACATATCACATAACACTGTAAGCACAAAGCTTAGTGAGTTCCCCAAAATACCACAAACACAAATAATAAGCCTCTCATGGCTATGGCTCGGCATGCACCCTCCGGTCATGCGTCTCGGTGAGGACCCTCCGGTCTCACGGCTCAGTGTGGACCCTCTGGTCATGTGTCTCAGTGAAGACCCTCCGGTCTCACAGCTCGTGTCGGACCCTCCAGTCCTATATCTAAGTGAAGACCCTCCGGTCTCACAACTTGGTTTGGATCCTCCGGTCCTATCTCAGTATTGCACAGAAAATATAGCATATATCACAAAGACAAGATGCATAATCTCACATAACTCAATATAAGCACATAGGACCCTCCGGTCGATAACTCAAATAAGTCCCTCCGGTCACACAGCATTACCACTCAGGTAAGTATAGTGAGAAGACTCACCTCGTAAGTAAGCAAGTAGATCTAGTACCCCGCGAACAGTCTAGACTCCGCCTACACAACATAATTATCTCTAATAAGCAAATTTGTAATAACTACTCGAGATGCTAAGCTAACTACTCTACCAGATCTCAAAAAGGGTGAAAAGACCATTTTACCCATCCATGGTCTCCAAAGTCCACAATTGACCAAACCCTAAAAGTCAACGGAAGTCAACACTTGAGTCAACAGCCCATGTTGACCGAACTCGGCGAGTGCACCTATGTGACTCATCGAGCTCCCTTGTCCTTAGAAAATCGGGAAAACTCCAACTCAACTCGTCGAGTTGTCTCACCAACTCACCGAGTTGTAGCGCGTTCAGACTATCGGGGAAACGCTTGCTGACTCGTCGAGTTGGCTCATGCACTCATCGAGTCCCTCTAGTCAAATTCTCATTTCGACGATTCTAAGCAGAAATAATGTCCCAAACTCTACATCTAGCCTCCCAAGGCTGAAATACCACGTAAAGCTGGAAGCTTTACGTTCATGCATGGCATCGAGGGCTCAAAATGCCATAATAAGCTCTATATGGGGTCTAATGCATAAAAGTTTGTCTTTAGCTGGATAAAGCTTGGATCTTTGGACTCAAGGGACCTCCTTCAGTCCAGATCTGATGTCTCAACTTCATGTCATGCTCAAATGACTCAATACCCAAAAGATGGATGAGAGAAAGCCCTAAAACTCCCTAGAAAGAGATCTATCAAAGAAATGATCAAGGTGGTAGTTTTTTACCTCCAAACTGAAGCTAGCACCAAAAAACTCTTGATCCAAAAGCCTCTTCTCGTTCCAAGCCTTGATGCTCTTCACTCCCCTTCCAAATGTGCACTAGAACACTCAAAGTTAGCTTCTCTTTCTCTCACAAACGAATACACTCGATTAAGGTTTCTCACAGAGTAGAATGGTGATAAGGGAGGCGGAAATGAAGGCTTAAGGTCCTTTAAATAAGACACAAACCCTGAAAATTAGGGTTTTCTCACTCAGCACCTACTCGTCGAGTTGGGGTCCCCCAACTCGTCGAGTAGACTCTAAAAATCACGCGGTCATTTACTCCTTAACTCGGTGAGTTGGGGCATCCAACTCGTCGAGTTGCTCTGAAATACGAATGCAAATTTAATTAATATTATACATGGGATTCGGGATGTTACAGAGTATCAAATGGATTATGGAAGTAAGGAGGTTCTAGTGGATCATTATCAAGTTTCTCAAACTTGATATGTGAAAGAGATAGATGCGAGGTCACTTAGGGGGAAATTGTTGAAACATGAAGTGACCCTCGGTATCTAAGAAATGTATCGATGAACCGAAGACCTGTCTTGCCTGTTGCGGTATGGTTTTAACTGAAGATCAGACACGAAGACTTGAAGATCAGACCCGAAGACTTGAAGAGTAATACTAAAGACTTGTGAAACAGGAATGAAGAATGTTAACCCCAGGAGAAGAGAGTACTCTGACTTTGGAATATTTAATTGTTTATCACATGCTAAGTTTTACTTTAAATATATGACCATGTTGATCGATCTAAAAAAAGACTTCCAAACTTACATTGTATTTTACTCTTTATTCGAATACAAGTATTCATTATCTTTATCTTCTACTTACGTTGTTCATCATTTACTAACAAGGTTTGAATGCAAACCGTGTTACGATTCAACTAAGTATTATTACTTGCTTATATTTATTAATTAAACTTGTGGCTATATATATATATATATATATATATATATATATATATATATATATATATATATATATATATATCTTATTATCATTCTGTATATTTCATTGTTGAGCTTACTGAAAGATCCATTGAGATTAACTTATATTCCGCAAATCAATCTAAAGTTCTTCTCTCAACAGTTTTCATGAACCTTTAGAAGATAAACAACTAATCTTCACTTGAAGCGGCATCACCTCTAAATCATATAGGAAAAGTTTTATAACATCTTTGTTGCTTAGATGTCTCTAAAACTTTGTTAAGAGCCTTAACTCAACCTCATTCTCGGCAAGGGCGTAATATCCTACCTCACATGGATCTATCGTTAATGATAGTACAATCTATCATTAGTGAGTTCGTTGTTACTCTTTAAAATTGAGTATTATGAGCACTAATATCATGTTTGGTTTCCATTACTAACGATTATGTTTAGTTTCACACTTGAATCAAAAGGAGTGTTGAATTCCTTAATATTCAAATGTTGAAACTTGGTCATAATTTTCTCTATGTAATGAGATTGACTTAGAGAAATTTGACTACCTGTTCTTTTCACCTTTATACCAAGAATAGTATTTACTTCTCCTAGATCTTTCATCTTAAAGTTCGAGGACAGGTATTTCTTCGTCTCAAGAATACCTTCTAGGTGAATACCAATGACCAACATGTCATCGACATAAAGACAGATTATGAATGTGTATTCAGAAGTGCATTTTGAAAAAATACATATGTCAGCACTATTATGTTTGAATCCAAAAATAATCACAGTGGTGACAAATCTCTCATGCCACTATTTGGGAGCTTGCTTCAAACCATATAATGATTTAATAAGTCTACACACTTTGTTTTCTTGTCCATGTATCACGAAACCTTCATGTTGCTCCAAGTAAATCTGCTCTTTGAGATAACCATTTAGATAGGTTGTCTTTACATCCATTTGATGAATGTACAGTCCTTTCAAAGCTAATATTGCTATGAGAGTTCTTATCGAACTATTTCTAGCAATTGGGACATAAGTATCGAAATAACTGATTCTTTCTCGTTGTCTGTAGCCTTTAGCAACTAATCTTGCTTTATAGGCAGATATTTATCCATCTGGATGATATTTTCTCTTGAATATCCATTTGGATCCAATGGGTCTTCTCCCCTTGGGTAGATCAGCTAACTCCCAAGTTCCGTTTCACATAATTGAATACATTTCGACATTGATGGCTTCCTTCCACATAGGAGCATCTCTAGACGATATGGCTTCAGTGAAGGTCTTAGGTTCATCATCTAAATTTATGGTAAAAATGACCTCTCTCGTCACTTTCGTTTGAGTACCTTTAACCAAGTAAGAGTAAAACTTATCTCCTAGATTTTTCTCTTTTCTTTCCCTTGTACTTCTCCTTGGTTCCTTTATAACCTGAGAAGGTCGAACTTTTCCGCGATAAGTACTTAGGGTTATCGTTAAGTTTGAGTTTTCAACATCTCTTGAATACCTGTCTTGGAAGAATTCTACATCTCTGGATTCTACGGCAATATCCATACTATCACTATCACTCTCAGTGACAATAACACCATCACTAAAATCAACATCTATAACAGAAATACGAAGCCCAGATCCATTATGATCATCAACATCTTCATTCAGGTCCATTCTCTATTACCTACTTGTAACCATTCTACGGCAATAGCCTTTAGCAACTAATCTTGCTTTATGGTAAACTACACACGACCATTCTCTATTACCTACTTGTAACCATTCTTGTCAAACTTAGCGGCAGATAAGAGTCCCTTCGAGATACCAGGAACATGTAACACATCTCGAAGAGTGAATCTACAATCATTGCGGAAATTCAAGACCACTGTGCCAATTCTACGAACACTCACTCTATGACCATCAGCACAACCCACCACAGTTCCTTCAGGTACAGGACCATATTTATGGAAGTCTGACTCGCTTCCGCAAACATGAACTGTAGCTCCAGAATCCATAAACTAACCTCATGTCGTCACTGCTCGAGTAAGGGAAGAGATCAAGTTGACACCTTCAAGACCCACGTTTGCTACCAGGTGGGTGAGATCCTCAATAGCATTTGCGAATCCTTTTGAAGGTCCAGATTTTCAAAAGGGTATTCCCTTGCATAGTGACATGTCTCTCTGTAGACAAGACAATTTCCTGATTTCTTTTGTTGGTTATTATTTTGCTAATAGTTTAAATTCTTGATCTCCTTAGGACCATCAGCACAAACAACCACAGTTCCTTCAGGTACAGGACCGTAATTATGGAAGTCTGTCTCGCTTCTATAAACATGAACTGCAACTCTAGAATCCATCAACCAACCTCGAGTCACCACTGCTCGAGTAAGGAAAGAGATAATGTTGACTTCTTGGAGACTCATATTTGCTACCAAGTGGGTGAGATCCTCAATAGCATTTACGGAACCGTTTGAAAGTCCAGATTTTCGCGAGGGCATTCCCTTGCATAGTGACCTGTCTCTCCGCAGACATGACACTTTCCGGATCTCTTCTGTTGGATATTATTTTGCTGATAATTTGACTTCTTGAACTCCTTCTTAGGAGCCAAACCTTTGTTGTTCTTGAACCCATTGCGCGTTTGAAGGTCCAGATTTTCGTGAGATCATGATGCACATTTGATCCAACTTTACTTTTCTCGTCTCTATTGTGCGTTTCTTCCTCAATGCGGAGGTGCTTCAACAAATCATCCCAGTAGTAGTCCTCGGATTTGTACATCGTCCTTTTGGAGAAGACTTTCCAAAAAGGTGGCAACTTTGCGATGATTGCACCGCCTTAAAAGAGTTCAGGAGCAATGGAAAACAAAGTCAATTTGTTGACTAGCACTTAGAGCTCATGCAGTTGCTCCAAGATTGGTCTCTCGTCGACCATATGAAACTCTATGTGTTTAGACACAAGATAGTTGTTGGTACCTTCTTCATTGTCTTGTACTTGAGTTCCAAGGTTTTCCAAAGCTTTGAAATTTGTGATCGACGCATAAATGTTCAGACAGGCACATAAAGAAAGTTTTCATAGTTCTGCTTAAACTCTTTCAAGTCGGTGCAATCATCGGAAAATTATCATCTTCTTGGAAAAACTTCTCAAAAAGGATGATGTACAAATCCGAGAACTACTCCTTGGATGATCTATTAAAACAAATCCGTACTGAGAAGAAAACGCACAATATGGACAAGAAAAGTAAAGTTGGATCAAATATGCATCTTATGTTTGGTGGATTTTCTAGACATAAGGGTAAAAATGGATTCAAGACCAAGAAATATTTTGCTCCTAAAAAAGAGTTTAAAAAGTCAAATTATTAGCAAAATAATAATCAGAATAGATCCAAAAAGTGTCATGTCTATGGAGAGATAACTAGAAAAAGGAAAACCTCTCGCAAAAATCTGGACCTTCAAATAGATCCGCAAATGCTATTAAGGATCTCACCCACCTGGTAACAAACATGGGTCTTGAAGAAATCAACATGATCTCCTCCTTTACTTAGTGCAGCTCAGGTTTATGGATTCTGACTCAAAGGTAGTTTATGGATTCTGGTGCTACAATTCATGTTTATGAAAGCCAATGAGACTTCCATAATTATTATCTTATACCTCAAGGAACTAGGGTGGTTTGAGGAAACTATAGTTGTTTGTTCTAAGGACTAATTATAGTCAACCACAAAACTTGGTGGTTTGTGCTAAGAAACTGATTATAGGTGGTTTGTGCTAAGGAACTAAGTATAATCAACCACAAAACTCGGTGTTTGTGCTAAGAAACTAATTATGGGTACCTAAAGGACCTGTGGAGGCTTGTGCTAAGGAACAAATTATAGTCCACTCTCATGGTTTGTGATAAGAAACTACGGAGGTTTATGTTGATGGTCATAAAGTGATCGGTCGTTGTCTTAATTTAATTTCCACAATGACTTTAATTTTCACAATGACTGTAGAGTCACACTATGAGATGTGTTACAATAAAAATATGGGCTAATTACTAATCTAGCCAAATTAAGAAAGTAATTAATCATTTTTAGCTAAAAATTAGGAATTGCCACAAAATAGCCCACGAAACCGTAGGTTTTTTTAGAATCGTCTACTGTTTCGCTAACTCGTACTGTCTTGTGTTTAGTATTAAAAAAATCATTTTGAAGATATAAAATTATAGGTTTTTTTAAAACCTACAGTTTTCTCTAAAAAACATGGTTTCCATAACCATAGCTTACCGTTTTGGGTTAAATCTATAGTTTTCTTTTTTTTTAATGAAAACTACGGTTTTGGGTTGAAGTCTACTGTTTTGGGTTAAAAAGCTACGGTTTTTTTTTATTTTTTTTGTTTTTTTCAAAAAAAAAAATTATCCCCATATATAATAATTACTCTTAATCAACAATACGGTAAAATTTTGATTAAAAATAGACTCTTGTTTTTCGAATGCTCTATTGAGAGAAAATAATAGATAATGAAAAAAAATAAAAAAAAAATAACATGAAAAATAAGACATTATATTCTATGGGTTAATGGGCCAAAAAAAAAAAACAGACCACAAAAGAATAATCATTTGCAACGAAAGAGTAACTTTCAAAGATTGACCGTAGTCAACATTCTTTAACCTATCTACTAGATTAGTATTTTCCCTAAAAACATTAATTTTCTACAATGCATCTAGAGTTGCACTTCGAGATGTATTACATTCAAAGTATCAATTTTCCACCATGATTCTAGAGTTACACTTGGAGAAATGATTAGAACACTGGCTTCTAGTAATCTTACTTTTCATTATTATTTTGTTTTTTCTTTTGATTTCGTTTAATCAAACATTTTAAACTGTATGCTTGATGTGTTACTTTTTGATTCCATTTTCCGTCACAATTTTTCCCTTTATAAGGTTTGCTAACAAAGTAACAATACTGTAAAAATTTGTTTGGATGTGAATACCTGATACGTCATGAAAATACTAATATTTAAAGACACATTATAAATTATTTTAAACCAGAAAACAAGATAATGATTTATGATTACATAAATAAAAGAGGAACCATCAGAAACCAAAATTTTATCCACAAATGCTAATAAAAGCTATACGGTCCGCATCATGGTTTAATCTCCCAAATAGGGAAATTCCATCACCTGGGTCCTCTTTTAAACGATCACAAAAAATATATAAAATAATAAAAAATAAATAAAAGATGTTTAATCATATTAAACATCCAGACAATAAAATTGGGCTCAGAAACAAAATATGGGTTATGAGAAAGTTTATCGATCACAATGAATCAGAGTGGTGCATGACTTTCCTGTTTTATCATCATTGCCCTTCGTAAATCAATTCATAAAAATCACAAAGTGATGTATTTTCAAATCTGTTCAGATTTATGAACTTGTAATCTCATTGTCTCCTTGTTTAAAAGAAACTCTGAAGTCTGACATGTGATAAGTTTCATAATTCATCAAAACAGATACGAATATTCAACAAATACAAAAAAAAAACAAAAATAAGATAGAAGATTGAAAAAACGAATAAGGTCGATAATTGAGTATGGAGATCAGAGTTTGGTTACAAATCTGTCGTCACAGTAAATTCAGAAACACGGACCAATAAATTTGCTCATCATATCTCAAAAAAACTAACATAACAAGAGGTAAAAATCAGATTAATTGTTGAGCATCAGAGACTTAAATACTAATAATCACGAACACTTAGTTCGATCATCTTGTTGCAGTTATTTTCTCATCACTTGGCAAACGAAACAGATATAAAATGGTTTTACAAGAAGTGAAAATTTTGAAAACGAAATACCAAATCCAAAATAGAAGAGGCCTCAGAGATCTTGGTGGATAATGAATCATCAAATGGGATAATCCCATCAAGAGTAGCAAATATCTTTCTTACATCAATGGCCACAACAGTAGACAAAAAACTCGATTAAAGTGAATTTGATAAATCGTAGTATGAGTCAGAAATGGAGTGTAAGATCACCTTCCTCTTCAAATAAAAACTATTATAAAGAGAAAATCATTGGGAATCCGAATGATTTTTTTCATCATGCTCATAATTATAAGAACAAAACGATTTTTTCTTATAGAAGAGATTAGAGAGTATGAATGTATCTACCTTGTCACCGAAAAGCCCTAGCTAAAGAGGAAGATCCGGAGCTAAAGGTAGCCACATATAGAATTCAAATATATGTGATCGAAATAGTTCATTTAGCCTAATGATAGATCCCTTAATCCACCGTTGAAATTGGACTCCGATCAAGGAATTGCAATATCAGGCTTAATGATAACACCATTCAACAGACTAATAACGATGAAGTACAAGTAAATCGAGTATTACTGAAACCAACAACACGTAGAAAGCTAGATGAGATAATGGATTCTAAGCTACTCAAACATAAGATTTACAAAGAGATGAAGTAGCTAGCTAGCTGCGATTGAGTTGTTTGGTTGCATTGACGAGGATGTATTTTATATACAGATGTAAATTAGGGATACTGTGTTTAAACCCTAGGTTGCTGCGGCTTCGTTATGTTCTTTTACGGGCTTTTTTTAGAAAGAGCTAGCCCGTCAAGTTTCAGACTATGGGCAACAAACATAGACAATCGTTTAGTCCTTTAAGGGCTTGGGCTCATCTTTTCGAAAAAAAATTAGTTGTTTCTTATTTTCAAACCCAAAATTAATAAATTGAAAATTTAAGAGACCTCTTAATTTTTATACATGGTTGCATATGAATTTATGTCTCTTGATTTAGAAGATGTCTCGTAAACATTTAGGTGTTGTTTGTTTTTTTATAAAAAAAAACGTCTTCAGACCTCTTATTGTTGCGTGGCGCAACACACACACAACACTTTTCATTTCGCAGATGTTTGTTTTTTAGAAGTTTTCGGAGTAAAAAACATATACGTGTGTTCTGTTTGGGGCAGCATTTGTATTGCATCTTCCAACCTCTTCTTTTTTTCTTGTTGAAATCTTGATAAATTTTGATTATATTTTGTTGAATTCTTGTTTCACCTACTTTTTTTCGTTTTTTTTTTTATTCTTGCTAAATTATTTTTTTCTTTTCGTTTTTTATATTGAATAATAATAATTTCTTGTTGAAATATCATTATTTTTTGCTGAAATATTTTGGTATTAAAAAACTATTTTCGTTATATAAAATCAGTTTATTTTATTTTTTTAATATTTGCAGCAGCATGCAGATGTTAAACAACAAACACGTTTCTTATTACAGTCTGCAGTCATTTGGTCCACATCTTCTGTTGTAGAGGGTTGCAGAGGTATGTCACACCCCCGAACCAGAAACAACGAAAACGTTCGGGGGTTAGGTGACTTCATCTTCTAATATCATCACAGTGTATATAATTGAAATAAAACATCATCATCATCACAGATACAATATAACAACCATCATAGTTTACATAAGTGTGTTGGGTTACAAATTACATTCCAAATGTTTAATGTATGATGATAACAAAATACAACAAAATCCGCGTGTTCTTGATGACCACCCTGCTTAACGATTTCATGAGGATACAAGTTATTTTGAAAACATCAACATATATAATGTTGGTGAGTTCATAAGCATGTTTGTATGAAAAATTTTGTATCACTTTGTAAACACCAGAAAATCCGATATTTTCTGTAAAAATGGTTTGAAAGTTTTGTATCAAATCTTGTATTAAAGCATGTGTGTTTCTGTTTTGAAAATGTATAAAGAGAGTATTCCAGAAAATCCTATATTTTCTGTTTGTAATAGTGTTGTGGTCTTAAAACCCCAAGACCGAAAAATGGTGTTTATACGGTTTTGTAATAGCATTAATATATATGTAATTTCGTAAGTTTACAATGGAGTTAATCTCTATGTGAGTCGTTATAATCATACTTGATATGACTGATCTGCCTGTCATGACGTTTTTCAGGCATCGACTTGTTTAAGGTAAGACATTTGTCACCCTAGACTGGTCTAGTCTAGCTGTAGCGAACAGCTCAAGTGCGGGGCTGTCAACCGTGTATAGATCTATACACAAACTCTCGCTCTCCCTCCAGGAGACTCTAGTTATAACTACAGGACTGAAGGTTGTACACTAGGTAGGTACGAATGAAGGAACGTCTCACAAGAACCTTAACTAAATTTACGCGAACAGTGTGACACGCTATTTAATGTTTTGAATAATGTTTTCTTGTATGTATTTAGGTTACAAGGCCTAATGTGTATGTACATGAATGAATGAGGCCCAATAAGCATGAAATGTGTATACAAGGTTCGTCTAGCATGTAAATGGGTTAACAATGCCCAATAAACATGTAAGGAGTATACAGGACCTATGAAGCATGTAAATGGGTCACTAAGGCCCAATAAACATGTAATGAATGTATCAGACCCAATAAGCATGTAAATGGACCACGAAGGCCCAATAACATGAAAATGGGTAAACAAGGCCCAATAAAAGTGAGAATGACGTAATTAGCCCGTTTGTTATTATATTCCTTGTTTTAGCTCAATTATTTACCAAAATGACATAAAAGACCCACTTTTTGTAAAAATGACATTTTTGGCCCATTAAGCCGAAAATTTACAATTAAGGCACAAATTTTTGTAAAAATGACACTTTAGGCCCATTAAGACTGAAAATTTACATTTAAGGGCTCATTTTGAATAAAATGACATTTTCAGCCCACCTTTGATAGAAATAACATTTTCGGCCCAAATTTAATAGAAATGACATTTTCAGCCTATATAACCGAAAATTTACATTTTTGGCCCATGTTTGTTTAAAATGACATTTTAATCCATGAAAAGTCAATAATTACCTTTTTAGGCCCATGAAACAGTGAATTTCTAAATAAGATCCATTTTTGTGAAAATTGACAAATTTATCCCATTAAAACCGTGAAGGCCCAAATAGAAGCCCGTTTTGTGAAAATTAACACTTTTGGCCCATTTGAAACCGTGAATATCATAAAGATCCATTTTTATTTAAAAATGACTATTTTGGTCCTCTCAAAACTGTGAGTTAACATAAGGAGCTCACTTTTTGTTTATTTGTCAAAAATGTTCCCTTATACGGTTTTATTTAATTTTCAAACATCCTTAGCATGTTTAATCTTTTCAACTTCATAATAAGTCGCATAAGGTGGTTTAGTTTACAAACATCACCAAGTTTAGTAGATATTTCGAGTTTGGTGAAGGTTTAACATGTTTTCATAACAAAATCACAACGTATAATATGAAAACACACATATGCATGCATAAATACATAGATCTAACACAAAAAGCAACTTGTATCCTCCCCCAAAACATAGTAAAAATCGAAAACAAGAGGGGTATGAACTCACTTTGGGTAATGGATCGGTTTTGGTGAGAAGTTTGAAGGAGTTTTCGGCCAAGCAAGCTCCTTTGATGAGATTTTTTCGGTTCCTAAAGAGTTCTAGGAGTATGATCACAAAACAAATGTGTTAGGAGGAGTGATCTAGCATAAGAACGAAGTTACACATCTTGGGTATGTAGTGACTTACCAAGTTTGCAAGCTTGAAGGCCTTTTTGAGTTAACCACACACCCACAGTTTTAGAAGAGGAAAAGAAAGAGAGTTTTTCCTTTAAGGGTGATCAAGAAAATGAAGGTGGTGATGATGTTCTTTTGGCCGAGATTTTAAGAAGGAAGAGAGAAAAAGATTAGCTTGGTTAATACATGAAGGATTTGGTCTTAGAAATATGGGAGGTATTAGCTTGGATTACCTCAATATAAACATGAGTTGTCATCAATTTAATCAATTCAATTCTTTTTTTTATATAAACCGAGAATTAGGGAGAAAGGAAAAGGAATTTAGATGTTGGGCTTAAATTGCATGAGCCCATTAGGGATTTTCGATTTATGTGGGCCCACATGAGAGTTTACGGCCCAAAAAGGTTCAAGAAAATGTTTACAGCCCAATAAGGCTCATGAAGAGTTTTGTGGCCCAAAATCAATTACTTTGTGAATGTGGATCCAATTAGGGCCCAAATGAGGTATCTTAACCCAAAATAATCAAGTTGAGGGTTTATTGGCCCATTAGGCCCAATAAATGATTCCTGACCCAATAAGGGTTTGAACCGGGAAATTAGGGTTACAACCCAAAGTTGAGTGAATATAGCGTATTGAATTAGGTTTAGGGCTTCACAAGTGAGTTTTGATTCGAATATTTGTTTTTGAATGAGTAATATGTATAACATCAAATTTGGAGTTACAAGATACATCAAAAGTTGATTACACATAAACAGAATTTCCTAGCCCACAAATGCTAGTTGTGACAGGTGGTTCGCAAACTTCATAAATTTTTGCTTCAAGAAAACTAACAACACCATAGATGTAAAGGCATATCTGAAAAAAATTAAAAGAACGTGACTTTTCTTTCTCCCTCCCATTGAAACTTCAATTGCAACCCATACACATCCGAACGCACCATTTGAAAAAAGTTAGCAAAGCGAACTATATAGTACCAATATAGAATATTTTTATACAACTCGGTCAACACAATAAAATATTTGTTATATGCAACTAATGATGTCATGTTATTTTTGGTTCCAATAACAAATGTTAAACGACACTATTAAACAATTGCATATAATATATGATAAATAAATAATTGAGTGGAGATGCAAGTTGTGGATCATAAAATTATGTCCGAGGACACCTACTCATCAAACTAGTTCTTTTTCGATGTCACCCAAGTTAATGAATATCAACACCTCATGGTTTAATGGTTATTCTCAATCAAAATGATCAAGAATCCACACTTATTTAGACCAACTTTCATTTTATAAAGGAACCAAATACATTTGTAATGTAAGTGCTTAACAATTATATATTTTAAAATTGTGACAAGAAAGTGAACATCATGTCATATAAGTTCCTAGCCATAATGGCTTGGATGTAGTAGTTTCTAAATGTTGTTTTTCTATTAATTGTTGGGTATTAAATGCTTGAAGGTCTACTATGTTGACTCATGAATATGTGCAACCGCTAAAGGACTACTATGATCTGATGAAGAGAAAACAAAACTGATGAACCTTGAAAAAGGCTTAACCCATATATATATATATATATATATATATATATATATATATATATATATATATATATATATATATATATATATATATATATATATATATATATATATATATATATATATATATATATATATATATATGGAGAGTAATTGATGCTGTGAAAATCTTAAATATATTCATTAATACGATTGCCTTATATAGGCTGAATACAGAGGTTTGAGTGTTCCATATTTACAGGAGAATAAGTAGTAGCTAGACTAGGTAATTTGACTATACAATTACACGTGATAATATCTAATTATACATAAGATAAATCTATTTGTGAATACCCTTAATACGCCCCCGCAAAATGGAGGATCCATCGGAGACTCCAATCTTGGTACGATTGCAAAGAAATGGAGCTCAGGATAGAGGTTTGGTGAGCATATTTGCAAGCTGGTCGTGGGAGTGAACATGATGAACTTTGAGAAGACCCGTGGAGACTTGTTCACGAACAAAATGGTAGTCTAGAGCTACATGCTTCATACGCGAGTGATAGACAGGATTCACACAGACATAAGTGGCACCTGTATTGTCACAAAAGAGAGTAGGAGGGTGTGTGATAGATATGCCGAGTTCTAGGAGCAAGTTCTTTAGCCATGCTAATTCAGCCGAAGCATTTGCCAATGCCTTATATTCTGCTTCAGTGGAGGATCTGGAGACTGACTTTTGCCTTGTAGACTTCCAAGAAACAATGTTAGAACCAAAATAAAGTAAATAAGCTGTTGTGGATCTACCTGCATCATTAACACCCCCCCCCCCAATCGGAATCTGAAAAAGTCGTGAGTGTGAGAGGAGAGGTACGATTGAGAAACAAACCATAGTGAATGGTACCCTTAAGATAACGAAGAAGACGTTTTAGAGCTTGCCAATGAGACTGGCGAGGAGCATGCATGAATTGAGAAAGTTTATTGATGGCATAGGAGATATCCGGACGAGTGAAAGCTAGGTATTGAAGTGAGCCTACAAGTTTGCGATAGGGTGTGGCATCTATAGTATGAGTAGAGTCAATAGCTGATAGGGGTTCAGAGGTGCTTAGAGGGGTGGAGACTTCCTTTGCACCGTCCATATGAAAGTGAGTGAGAACATCTTGAATGTGACGATGTTGAGACAGAAACAGACCAGATGGCGTGGGAATGACTTCAACACCGAGAAAGTGATGAAGCATTCCAAGATCTTTCAAGGAAAATTTGTTGCTAAGAGCGGAAATGAATTGAGAGAGAAATGAAGAATTGTTTCCTGTGAGTACTATATCATCTACATAGACTAGAAAATAGCTAATAATGTTATTGGTATTATAGATGAATAGAGAAGGGTCTGCCAGAGATTTCTTGAAGCCACAGTGAGTGAGGAAATTGGTGAGTTCAGTGTACCATGCCCGAGGAGCCTGTTTGAGGCCGTAAATGGATTTCTTGAGTTTACAAAGGTGATTGGGGAATTGGGGGTGAGTATAGCCCGGAGGTTGTACCATGTAAACTTCTTCATGAAGGGTACCTTGGAGAAAGGCATTATTGACATCCAGTTGTCTAAGAGACCAATCGTTGGAAAGAGCAATAGAGAGAACAGTTCGAATAGTAACCGGTTTTGTGACTGGGCTGAAAGTATCAAAGTAATCTTTCCCATACTGTTGATGAAAGCCTTTGGCAACTAAGCGAGCTTTGTATTTATCAATTGTGCCATCGGGTTTACGTTTGATTCGAAAGACCCATTTGCAGCCAATGGGTTTATGAGATGCTGGAGGTACTAGTTCCCAAGTTTGATTGTGTATGAGTGCATTAAACTCAGCTTCCATGGCATGACGCCATTGGGTGTCCTTGCTGGCTTGAAGGTGGGTGGTGGGTTCAATAGTGGGTGGTATCGGATGAATAGTGGTGGTGTTGACAAGGTTTTCGTTATAATATTTTGGGTTGCGGGTGCGGTTTCTGGGAGGAGGGTATGGGCTGGAACGAGTATTTTCAGTGTAATTTGGGATGATTGAGGGGTTGGGCGGATCAGGTGTGTGTGTGGAGCTGGGCTGAATAAGAGTATTTTGTGAGCTGGACGAAAGAGGATTGTGATGTGGGCTATTGGAGGGAGATGATAGAGGGGCTGTAGTTGAGTGGTTTATTGGTGAAGTGGGAGTAGTGGGTGCTGAAGTTGGATCAGCAACTGGATCAGCTGCTGGAGTGGGCTGCGGAACAGTAGGGATAGTGTTTTGGAGGACTGGTACAGCATAAGGGGATAAGGCAGTAGCAGTGGTAGTTGGCTCGGTTGATAGGAAGTCATTTGTAGTGGGAAGTGGGTTGTCATCATTAGAGATAGAAGCATAGGGAAAGGTGTGTTCAATGAACTGAACATGTCTTGAGTGATAGAGTTTGTGGGATATAGGGTCATAGCATTTGTATGTTGATTTGGATGCTGAATATCCAAGAAAAATGCATTTGGCGGAACGAGGGTGGAGTTTGGTGGCTGCATAGGGCCGAAGCCAAGGGAAACAGAGACAACCAAAGGGTTTAAGATTGTTATATGCGGGTGAGGAGTTGTAAAGTTTTTGGTAGGGAGAGATATTGTCAAGAATGGATGTGGGTAATCGATTAATTAGGTGAACAACCGTTTGAAAGGCATGAGACCAAAAGGTGAGAGGAAGGTGGGTATGGTGGAGGAGAGAGAGACCGGTTTCAACAATGTGTCTATGTCGTCTTTCTACAACTCCGTTTTGCTCAGGTGTGTGTGGGGGTGTTGTGAAGTGGGAGATACCATTTTCTTGTAGGTATCAAGTGAGGGCAATATACTCACCACCATTGTCTGTAAACAGAGAGATAAGAGGGGTTTTATGGTATTTTTCAGCCAGGGTTCTGAATTGAGGAAATAATATTGCGACATCATATTTTTTCTTCATTGGATAAAGCCAGGTATACTTGGAGAAAAAATCAACAAAGATGACATAGTAAAGGAAGCCATCATTAGATTGTTTGACTGGTCCCCAAACATCAGAGTAAACAAGTTCAAGAGGTTTAGAGGCAACAAATGAATTGCTACCAAATGGTAGTTTATGACTTTTATTAATGGAGCATGCATCACAATGAAAGTTATTGAAATACATTGAACTTGACTCTAAATTTAACTTCCTAAAAAGAGACTTGAGAACTTTGATAGACGGGTGACCCAGCTTGTGATGCCATGAATGAAGAGAACTGGTTGAAGTGGTGAGAGTGTTTAGTTGAGTTAGTTGACGAAGAGACTGAATGGTTGCGTAAGAGATGTCATTAATGTTCACCCCCCGCATTAGACACACCCCCGTGCGAAGATCCTTGACAGCAAAATGATGTGGAAAGAATTCAACAGAGACACGGTTAGATTTACACAGTTTGGCAACAGAAACAAGATTATTACGCAATTTTGGAACACAAAAAACATTATGCAGATGTAACGATTTTGAGGAAGTGGGGAGTATAGTATGACCAGTGTGAGAGATTGGAAGACTCATACCATTTCCTAACACAATTTCATCGGGTCCTCCATATTCTGAGAGGGTGTGGAATGAAGCCGGATTAGAAGCCACATGATGAGAAGCTCCTGTGTCAAACATCCATGGTGGGTTGGACGATGTAGGTCCTGCTGCAGTGGTATTAACCGAAGGCGATGGTGCTGTCAATGAGATGGAGATGTTGTTGTCTTTCAAGAATCGGGTAAGTTTCCTGCAGTCTTTAGTGGCGTGACCTGGAATATTACAAAATTGACAAAAAGCAGAGGATCAATTACCACTCTGAGTGAAATTGTTGGCATTTGTTGACCCAGAGAATCGATTTTGGCGAGGACCATAATTACTGAAGCGATTAAAATTGTTGGAGCTTTTGTTGTCTGTCGATTGCCTGGAATTATGACGAGAGACTTGTTTCTGAGTGTTGTTCATAGTAACGATTGTGGGTGTCGATTGATTGTCTTTGAGGGTTCTTTCATGGTCTATGAGCTTGTCAAATAGATCAGGGAAGGTGATAGTTGTGTCTCTGATTTTGAGGGCAGCAGCTATGTGAGTGTAGTCTTCACCTAATTGACTCAGAATGTGCACAATGAGGTCCTCCTCATCGATTGGACTCTGTGCTAGGGCTAATTCGTCGGCAATGCTCTTCATCTCAGTGAGGAAATCAACAATTGGACGAGACCCCTTCGGATTGTTGGCTAACCTGGACTTAAGGGAGATTATTCTTGATCGAGAGACACTTGCATAGCTGTCATTAAGTCGCTTAAAGACTTGTCTTGAAGTGTCGGCAGAGGAAACAATTGGCTGGATAGTTTTAGAACAACTGCCGAGCAGAGCGCCTAACAAGATCTGGTCTTGTCGATACCACGGGCGGTATTCCGGATTAGGCTTAGTAGCGTCAGTAGAAAGAGTCTTGGATGGGGCTTCTTGTGACCCATCAATGAAGTGATCAAGGCCTAAGCCGATTAGGGTAGATATAACCTGCTTTCGCCATATAGGAAAATTAGTGGCCGTTAATTTGATTGGAAAGTGAGATTGAGCTGTGACTTCGATAATAGCCATTAGCGACTGATAAAGGTATTGGGAATTTTTGGATCGAGAATAGCTCAGAGGAGCAAGATTAGCTCTGATACCATATGGAGAGTAATTGATACTGTGAAAATCTTAAATATATTCATTAATACGATTGCCTTATATAGGCTGAATACAGAGGTTTGAGTGTTCCATATTTACAGGAGAATAAGTAGCAGCTAGACTAGGTAATTTGAGTATACAATTGACTATACAATTACACGTGATAATATCTAATTATACATAAGATAAATCTATTTGTGAATACCCTTAATAATATATATATATATATATATATATATATATATATATATATATATATATATATATATATATATATATATATATATATATATATATATATATATATGGAAGATGAAATGAAAAAAAAATCAAACAATTGTGTCATCATACACTAACACTAATGTTGAAGAAACCGACAAATACTTCATTTTCAACACTCAAGCACATAATGCAAATCACACAAGTTACCGTCTAATGTCACCCCTTACCAAGAATACACATATATAGACAATGCCTACAATTTTTAGAATTTCTCACCGGATATGTTGCTCCAGTTATATGTTTATGTTTTTATAAATTATGTAATTTTATGAACCAACTTTTAAGTTTTTTATATTAATGAAATATTGAAGTTTAAGTTCAGTGATAAACATAACTCTTTTCTTTATAAATCCGAATTACGAATCGAAAAAACTAAACTGATGCTATCCCTATACATATTGAAATAATTTGAACTGTTGTTAAAAATGGGAAAGAAAAACATAAATTCAGAAATAATACTATCGTACAAAATCGTTTTAATAAAATATTTTGAGGAAAAGAAGAACAGTACTTTTGTAATATAATTGTTGCCATGTTGCATCTTTTTCTTAAAGATTGTTTCGATACTGATGGTATTGTTTTGACACATGATGCATGGCAAAATGAAAGGAAAAATAATTGAGGACATATTTAGAAAATTTAACTCCTTAACTTTTTATTAAATCTCTCTTTCTGAGATTATGCAAAGAATAACTAGTCATAGATGGGTAAAATGATTATATCTCTATACAATCCATTAAGATAAAAAGAAATAACACGTACTTATAGGTCAAATGCAAGTGAAAATATAAATTATATATGTTAAATACAAGCCAAATGCAAGTCTTTTTAACATCAAAATATCCAATTCCTACCTAAATACATTATATCATACACAAATATGTCATTTTTAAAAAACGGCCTTCTAGATACATGAAGAAAGGTGTTCTGTTTCCACGCACCACTTTGCAAACAAGTGAAGAACAATGATCTGCACTCCCAGAACGGGAGGAGATGAATATATATATATATATATATATATATATATATATATATATATATATATATATATATATAATTAATTTACAATAAACACCCTCACAAATTTTCAATTTACAAGCTAGTAGTTATGACTAACATCCCCCTGCAAGCGAGACGGTGGCGGACCAAGTCGAAGCATACTCCGGAAGAGTTCAAATTGATGTCGAGGAAGACTTTTAGTAAAGATGTCCGCCACTTGAAGCTTGGTTGGAATAAACATTGTATGAAGCTTGCCACTTGCAACTAGTTCCCTGATAAAATGATAGTCGAGCTCAATATGTTTTCCCCTCTTATGTGAGACCGGATTTTGAGAGAGAAAAATAGCACTTTGATTATCACACATGAGTGTCGGCCGACCAGCAGGTAAGACATGGAGCTCACGTAGAAGATGAGTGAGCCACACGATTTCAGCAGCCGTATTTGCCATTGCCCGATATTCAGACTCACAACTTGAGCGAGAAACAGTAGGTTGCTTTTTAGCGCTCCATGATATAAGATTCCCCCCCCCCCCATGATATCGAGTAGCCATAGGTGGAACGACGACTATCAATACATCGAGCCCAATCGGCATCAGAATACCCAACCAAAGAGGTGGAATTAGGTCGAGAAAATGTCAGCCCAAAATGAAGCGTGCCTTTAATATACCGGAGTAAACGTTTGACAACAAGATAATGTGCTTCCGTTGGAGCCTTAAGAAATTGACTGACTTGATTGACCGCATAAGAAATATCAGGGCGTGTGACGGTTAAATATTGAAGTACGCCAACCAACGAGCGATACTTAGTGGGGTCAGAGAAAGGCACCCCATCAACAACCAAAGGAGCAGAGGATGACAGTGGCGTGGCCACCAGTTTATATTCAAGCAAACCTGCCCGAGATAAAATTTCATGCGCATATTTGGATTGACAAGGAAAGAGACTTGAATCGGAGTAAGAAGCCTCAAGACCAAGAAAATAATTTAACCGACCAAGGTCCTTAATCTGGAACTCATTATGCAATTTGCTAATGAAAGACCGAATAAGTGAGGAGTGCGATCTTGTAAGAATTAGATCATCCACATAGACAAGTAAGTATAACAAACATGTCCCACGTTGAAAGACAAAGAGAGATGGATCAGCACGACTACATCGAAAACCATCCGCCACCAAAAAGGAGTGGAGGCGTTGAAACCACGCCCGAGGAGCTTGTTTGAGCCCATAGATTGCTTTATTGAGCTGACAAACATGATTTGGGAAACGAGAATCAACAAATCCCGGAGGTTGCTGCATGAAAACCCTGTCAGATAAGTCACCGTGGAGGAAAGCATTATTTACATCTAATTGATGTAACGACCAATTATTAATAACCGCCAAGGATAAAACAACACGGATGGTAGATGCTTTAACAACCGGGCTAAAGGTATGTGAAAAATCAACACTTGGTACTTGACTGAAACCTTGAGCCACGAGACGAGCCTTGTGACGCTCAATGGAACCATCAGCACGGTATTTCGTGCGAAACAACCACTTGCACCCAACAATATTGTGTGTATCGGGACGTGGAACTAAGGTCCACGTATTATTGCGGTACATAGCATCCATTTCCATACGCATAGCATGAACCCATTTAGTGTCACTCATAGCTTAAGTATGATGGATCGGATCACCTGATGCAAATAACGCATGGGAGAGACCATAACAAAGAGATTCAGAGAGATCGGCTCTATGCTTGGGTTTAAAAATTCTGGCTTTAGCACGAGTAACCATTGGGTGCCCGGTTTGGGAATGAGTGGTGGTGGGAGCCGGTTGAGCAGCGGTAGTGGGAGAGGATGGCGGGTTAGGGGATGAGGGTGAGCTGTGGGTAGGAGTGGGGCATGGGGTGCTAGGTGTCGAGGATGGAGAGTTGGGTGACGATGGGGGAATCTAGTGGAGGTGATTCATTAACGGAGGGAAGTGGTTCATGAAGCAAACCAGCCGGTGGTTGAGGTGGACAGAAGTGACATTGCGTAGATGGTTGAGGAGGGGTGAGTGGTGTAGGAGGAGTAGGTGATGGGGGTATAGCGGGTGGAGGTATATCATTGAGAAATGTGTGAAGGGTGAGGGTGGAGAGAGGTGTGTTGGAAGGTAGGTCTTTATACAAGAAACTCAACTCATCAAAACGTGCATGTCGAGTGATATAAATCCGTGATGTGACCGGATCAAGACATTGATAACCCTTATAATGGGGGTTATAGCCGATAAAAATACATACAATACTCCTTGGAGAAAGCTTGTTGGAGGAATAGTCCCGTAAATACAGATAAACCCGACAACCAAATGGTTTAAAATTGGCATATGAGGGAACACGACCAAACAAAACTTCAAATGGCGACTTCAAAGAGAGAACCTTCGTATGTAATCGATTTATAATGTATATTGCAGATGCAAAAGCATGGACCCAATACGAGGCGGGTATACGAGGATGAAATAGCATGGCAAGCCCGGTCTCCACAATGTGTCGATGTTTCCGTTCGACACTACCATTTTGTTGCGGAGTATAGGGGCACGAAATCTGATGGAACGTGCCATTGTCACTAAGTAATGTTTTTACATTATTGTTCAAAAATTTAGTTCCGCCATCGCTTTGAAAAGTTTTTATTTTAGTGGAAAATTGAGTTTGAACAAACTTCATAAATGTATCAAGTACACCAAAGAACTCAGATTTTGCTTTGAGAGGATAAAACCAGGTGAATCGTGAGTGATCATCAACAAACGACACATAATAGCGATAAGCATTAACCGAAAGAACGGGAGATGGCCCCCATAAATCACAATGGACCACGTCCAATACATGTAAAGCACGTTTCGCGTTAAGCTCAAATGGTAAACGAGAAGATTTAGCTAATTGACAAGGTGCACATATAACTGGTTTTGGTAAAATAGAAGAAACCTCAAAATGTCCCAAATTACGTAATAATGAAATAGTATCAAATGAAGTGTGACCCAATATGGAATGCCAAAATTCATAAGAACCTTTATTTTTGTGTTGAACAAAAAAAGCTTGAACTTGTGGAGCAGCGGATAGCACATATAGCCCCTGATCACACGTTCCTTGAGCTAGCACTTCCTTCGTTGGGCGGTCCTGAATAGTAAACAGATTGCGGGAAAAAACAACATCCACATCATTGTCACGCATTAATTTACTAACAGAAAATAAATTTTTGGTAAGATTGGGAACGACCAAAACATTATTTAAACAAACATTATGATCGATGGAGGAAGTACCAATACGAGAGATAGGGAGAGAAGTGCCAATACCAAAGAGAACTGATGCATCCCCAACAGAAAATGTGGAGTTAGTAACAGATGCAGAAGAAGACACCATATGATCTGAGGCCCCAGAATCCACATACCAATCTGGTGCCGGAGTGTTCACATGACATTGAGCATGAAACGCAGTCACAAGATCAGAATCACGAGAAGGTGATGCATTAGCAAAGGATGCAAGTTGAGGGCAAGTGTTTGCGTAGTGGCCATTGACACGACAAAGTTGACAGTGAGGCGGTCGACGACCACGACCACGGCCACCCCGAGGAGAGCGACCACCTCTTCCACGAAAACCAGGATTAGGAGAAGAGCCCTGTTGGGTGAAGGATAGGGCCTGTAAATGGGGTGGGTGAACATTAGGCTGATGAGACGCCAATAGTGGGTGCTGATGTGACTGTTGAGAAGCAAAGGCAACAGGGAGGAAGATCCATGGATTGATTGGAGGAACATTTCATGTCCCTCAGCCTGGGCCATCAGATCACGAAAAGCAGAAGGTACACGGGAAGCGCGGACAGCTGTAGAGAAAGTCTCAAATGTAGCCCCAAGACCACACAGGAACCAATGGGTCTTGTCAGATTCATCAACAGGTTGACCAATAGCCGAGAGCTAGTCACATATGGTTTTAAATCGTCTACCAAAGTCAGAAACAGTATGATTACCCTTGGTAAGATGGCACAACTGATCACGCAGGGTTTGAATTCTCTCCATGGACGAGTTCCCATAGGCCCGTTCAAGGGCAACCCAGATAGTTCGCGCAGTTGAGAGACCAACGATTTCAGAAAAGGCTTCCTCCGTGAGGGAGGCATGGAGGAGAAGAACGGTGCGTTGATCTGCTGAAATCTACTCATGATAGGCTGGATTGGGAACCGATTTTGCTGCATCAGTGAATTCGGTCGGGAGAGAGGATGAACCATCGATATGCCCTAGCAGCCCCTGATAAGTGAAAAGAGGCGTCATCTGGTTTGACCACAGTAGGTAATTTGTTGATGGTAATTTGATGGTGAGTAAGTGAAGAAGGGTGTTCATGGGGAAATCAGAATCATGGGAAGATGATGAGGAAGAAACCATCGCAGCAGGTAGAGACAAGAGAAAAAAAAACGGAAGTGGGAAAGAAGAAGAGAAAGAACCAGGGGAGAAGAATCGGAAGAGAGGGAGGGAAATCAAGAGGCTCTTGATACCATGATAAAGTAATGATTTGCACTCCCAGAGCGGGAGGAGATGAATATATATATATATATATATATATATATATATATATATATATATATAATGAATTTACAATAAACACCCTCACAAATTTTCAATTCACAAGCTAGTAGTTATGACTAACAATCCTCTTTCTTACACCAACTCCTCTTTCAATGACTTCACTAAAAAATGTATATTTTGGTTGGTATTTGTTGAAAGAGAATGAAAGAGAGAATTTGAAGAACAAAGGATGATTGAAATGATTTTCTTTAATCGTTCATAATGTTACAGACGCAATATATACAACAGAAATCAAAAATATCTTCTAACAAACTAACAGACTATCTGAATAAAATGACAACGTATTACATCTGAAACAGAAAAGGAAAGTCAACATTCTTGTTGAATTTTATACTCTAATACCCCCCCCCCCCTTCAAGTTGGTGGACATGAAAAGAGACCAAACTTGGAGACAGCGTGTAAGTGATCAGATCCGGATAGAGATTTTGTCAAAACATCTGTTGGTTGGTCTTTTGTTGAAATGTGGGACAAAGTAATTAAACCATCTTGAAGCTTTTCCCTTACAAAATGACAATAAAGATCTATATGTTTAGTTCTCTCATGAAAACCCGGATTCTTGGCTATATAGATAGCTGCCATATTGTCGCATTTTAAAAGAATCAGATCAATATTAGGAACTTCAAATTCTTTTAATAATCTGCTAAGCCATGCAAGCTCTGAGCATACTCTTCTCATCGATTTGTATTCTGCTTCTGCAGAAGATAATGAAACGGTGGCTTGTTTGATTTCTATGATATAGGACTCCCACCCATAGTGATAAAGAAGCCACTTACAGATCTTATAGTTGTTGGACAAGCAGCCCAATCTGAATCGCAAAAAGCCTCTACTTTATAGTTTTGTTTATTATTGAGAAATATTCCTTGAAAAATGGTTCCTTTCAAATATTTGAGAACATGAATAGCAGCATCCATGTGACTTTTGCATGGTTTACTATTGAACTGACTTAAGAATTGAGTTGTAAAGGCTATATTTGGACGAGTATGCAATAAAAAATTCAGCTTTCCCACAAGTTGTCTATAGCTTGTTGGATCAGATAATACTTCTGACTTCTCATATAAATCTTTTAATCTGCTTGGCAATGGAGATGAAACAACTTTTGCATCTTGAGTTAAGTAGGACTCCAACAATTCTTTGATGAATTTATGTTGATGAATTGCCATTCCATTTGGGGTAGTGATGAATTCCAAACCCAAAAAGAAATTTATAGTACCAAGGTCTTTGATCTTGAACTGATTGTCGAGAAATTTCTTGAGAACAATCACTTCTTCATCATTGTCCCCAGTGACAAGAACATCATCAACAGACACAACAACTATGGTGATGGATGATTCAACCTTTTTTTATGAACAGTGAATGATCATTTAAAGATCTGTGGTTTCCTTTGGTGAGAAGAGCAGTAGACAATTTTTCATACCATTGTCTTGATGCTTGCTTTAATCCATATAAGGATTTCTTTAATTTGCAAACAATATTGGAAGTTGTATTCTCCAATCCAAGTGGCAATTTCATATACACCTCTTCATGTAATTCTCCATGCAGAAATGCATTATTCACATCAAATTGATGAACTTTCCAATTCTTCTTCACTGCTAAGGCTACTAAACTTCTAACAGTGTTAAATTTTATGACAGGAGAAAATGTCTCGTGATAATCAACTCCCTCTTTTTGAGTAAAGCCCTTGGCCACAAGTCTGGCTTTGTACCTTTCTATTGACCAATCAACTTTATATTTCACCATGTAAACCTATTTGCAAGCAATTTGTAACGACCCAAAAATCAAAGGTAAAAATTTCATTTTTATTATAGTCAAAACATAGATATCATTTAATCCAGACATTCCAAAAACATAGTTAATTAAAACATTTATCAGAGTTAATCCCAAAATCATATATTACGGAAAACATGGGTGTGTGCGCTGCGATCAAAGCGGACCCTTCCTTTCCAAACTGAAGATACCTGAAACCATAAACAAAACTGTAAGCACGAAGCTTAGTGAGTTCCCCATAGCATACCCCACACATTCCACATAACCACATAATATATATTAGCTATATCAGCTACATAAACCATATCAATCACATAAGCCATATAAGCTACATACAAGGATGTCATGGAAACCCTCCAAGGTCTTACACCGGGTGCCATGGGAACCCCCGCATGGTCTTAGCCCACTACCATATAAACCATACGTACAACATATAAGGATGCCCTAGAAACCCTACAGGGTCTTACTCCGGGAGCCTCAGGACCCCCCCCCCCCCCCCCCGAGGTCTTAGCCCAAGGATGCCCTGGAAACCCTCCAAGGTCTTACTCCGGGTGCCTCGGGAACCCCCGAGGTCTTATACCAAGGATGCCTTGGAAATCCTCCAAGGTCTTACACCCAAGTGCCTCAGGAACCCCCCGAGGTCTTTACTAAGGATGCCTTAGAAACCCTCCAAGGTCTTACACCCAAGTGCCTCGGGAATCCCCCGAGGTCTTTCATGTAAGTATCACATGGACAACTAGCATACCACATACCACACAATCAACTAGCATACCACACATAACTAATTGTCATGGGACCCCCCGCATGGTCTTCACATAAATACATAATGTATCAATAGCACATCCGCAATAATCATCACAACTAGATAAATGGGCCGGCATTGGTGCCTTAGACCCATTGGTATGGTAAGGAGACTCACCTCATACTGCCGAAGTCCCGCGGATAAAACTCTAGCTGTTGGTTGACAGATTCCCGAACTGTCAACATCAAAACAACAACCAATTAATAGTTAGGTTCCAATATATAACCATAAGTCCATGCTCGGGGTAAAAGGACCATTTACCCCCCCCCCCCAACCTAGCTTGGTTCAAAATCAAGGCCCAAACTCACACTCTGAAGGCCCAAACTCACACTCTGAAGGCCCAAAAGCCAAATAATCAACCAAGGCCCAACATATGGCCCAATTTTCCAAATTGGACCCAAACCTCTACATGGTCTTATCTTAAGGCCCAATCATTTATTCTGGTCCAAACATTTGGCATTCCGATGGTCCAATATCTCATAATCATCAAGGCCCAATTTTGGCCCACTTATGGCCTAATTTTCCAAATTGGGCCCAAGCCTTTCCAATGGGCCTTATCCTAAAGCCCAATAATTTCCTTAGTCCACAAACTTGTTCCCATTTGGCCCACGAAGGCCCACAGCAACCCAGTCCAAGAAATGGCCCAACAAGAACCCAAAACCAATTAGGGTTTTTCACATAAAATGACCATTAGGGTTAAGTGTTCCTATTTAACCCATTAAGGACTTAATCCATTAAGTTCATCACTCCAATAGACCAAACATATAATGTGGGCGATCATAATTCAAAATTCCAAATCCAATGGTCCAAACGTGGGTCCTAACAACTCCAAAACCAATATATCCAAAATTAGGGTTTTCTAAACCCCAATTAGGGTTTCCAACCCAATCGTGTGGTAATTAGTCCATTAGTTAAGTTTTTAGGTTTCTTAATGTTAATTAAGTCGGGCATCACCCACTACCACCTCGGGTAGTGGTGGTCAACGGCGGCTTACGGCGGCGGCCACCACCTCATGGTGGTGGTTACGGTTTTTGGCTAAAAATGTCCAAGCATCCCAAAATAACAATCACACACAAAAGCACACAGCCACCCAACGTGGCGGCAGAATGGCGGCGTGAGGTGGCAACCACCACCTCAAGGCGGTGACGGGTTGTTTTCCTTGAATAATCCGGCCATACAATGTACATAAAATATTACACCATCAAACACACGCCTAATACACAATGAATCACACACACAACCACATTCAATAATACACATGATACAACCACCCTTGCGGCGGCTGGTGGTGGTGATGGCTCCTCTTGTGGTGTTCAGTCAAACAAAGCACACACACACGATATACCCAACAGTAGGAGAAGCACCCCCCCCCGTCTTTTGCTCGTGAAATGAACCCAATCACATCTGTGACGTACAACGAATCAGCAGCAACGCCTTCTTCTTCAACGGGACGACACATCGGTAGAAGAATGGGGAAGAGAGGGTGGTAACGCCTTCTTCTTCAACGGGACGACACGTCGGTCTTCTGATCTCCACGGCTGTTTCATCGCCGGAAAAACGACTGCTCGTCTTCATCGGCAGCAGGACAACGACAGTGCTGGATGACGACTTCCAACGACGGCATGGACGTCGGCTTAGGATTGGCGGTCGTTCGGAGTTTCGTCTGGTCGGAAAACGAGAGTAAAGGGGGTGGTGGCGGCGGTTGGAGGGATGGAGGCATAAGGTGGTGGCTGAGTGTAGTTTTAGGGTTAGGGTTAGCATGGGCGAGTAATATGACGGGTTTTAACCCGTCTCAATTGAAGTTCTTGTCGTTTTGACACTTCTGGCCGCTCCCCTCTCAATTCTTTTCAATTCAAGTCCATATTTTACTCTTTAGCCCCTGTCTCCAAAAATCCTTTCATAATAAGTCCCGAAATAACCAATCAGCCCCTTGCATTAAAAAATCTATTCAATTTAAGTCCAATATTTTACCAAACACCCCCTGACTTCTGAAAATATTTACAAAATAAATCCCGAAATTACACTTTAACCCCCGAAAGTCCAAATTATATTGTTTGGCTCCCCGAAACCAACACACCGCTAAATATTATGGATTTTAGGGATACTAATAAATAATATAAAATATAAATTTACATCTTGGGATTCCAGGTTTATTATTTAATTACTCTATTTCAAACGGAATGTTACAACTCTCCCCCACTTAAATTAGATTTCGTCCTCGAAATCATTCCTTACCACTCCTGACACGCCAAATAACTTGAGTAGCACGACCACAACCACAAGCATACTCCAGCCTTTCCAAGGCAACCGTAACCAACCCTTGCAGGGTTCTAAAACCCGATGATGAACGAATTCCTTACAACATGATCACATTTACTCAATTCTAAAATCTACAGTCTTGAGATGGTCTGTCTCCCTGACAGATCGCCCACACTGAATCATTGTCGAATTCTTTGCACTTATCTCCCAACTGGCTACTGAACTTATGATAACCTGAGGTTCCTGCTAGAAGACAGAGTTACAAGCCGAATTTCCCTGCAGTATACTTATACTTCGCAGAAAGCTCAGATAATCCTTCGAGTAGGAGACTTATCCCTGCAACGGTTAGACTCGGACGAGAGCTGTGCAACAGGTTCAAATCAACCACTCTGAGATTACTTAATACAATTGCAAACAACTTAGCGTATACTCTGAATACAACAATTCCACACACGAATCCCAAGTCACTGAACCCACTTCGACTCCTCTTGCTACCACTTGCTGCTTTTCAGAAGCAGCCGAGACCTCTCTGATCCCACCTTATCTATCAACTACTCGAAATAACGAACACCTAAACGATTGTTGAGCCGAAAACACACTCGGCAGTCCCACGCGACCTCCGAAGGATACCTCTGTTGGATATTCTACGCATCAAATACACTCTAAAACTAGGTAGCGGAAAAATCGAAACAACGATATACCTAAGTGTACATGCAACCTATGGATCTATGGCTTCATGCTAATTACATCAACCCTAGAAAACTAAAACATAAGTAAGAAAACATACCTCTTATGTAGCCCTTGATCTCCATGCTTGCGATCTTGAACCTCCATGAAGTTGCTTGGATGAAAGGATCCAAACCAGAATCCCTCTAATGGTATCACACCCAATGACACCAAAGAGTGGAATAAAAATAACTAGGAGAAGGGTCAATTTCACAAACCCAAAGGGGTTAGAAATCGTCCCTAAGAGGGGGAGGAAGAAGGGATGGCGAAACTTCAAGCCAAGGTGCAAGGAGGAATGAAATCCCTAAGGCCCTATTTATAGCCTTGGATGCCTCCTTAGGTTTAGTACTCCTTCCCATGTGGGATGGGAGCATAACCACGAAATTTCACTCCTTTCCCATGTGGGATGGAGTGATTTTCATCCAACCCTAATTCCATAAGGTTCTGGAACATTCCTGATTAACCAACTATTGATTAATGAACATTCAACCCTTTAATTAATTAAACTGTTAATTAATTCCCAAAATATATTTCCAAAATATATTTCCAATTAGTTTCTAATTAATTATTAACCATAATAATTAATAAACCAATTTCTCCTTTATTTATTCTACTCAATTTGGGTCTTGAGGGCAACCCAAAAGGACCCTGCTATTATTAGAAATATTAGCAATAGTTAATGACCTTGGACACTATTCCAACAGTCTCCCACTTGGAAAAGTCATCAACTATACGAGGACTAATATTTCTCCAATAATCAACAGAGAGTTAGCCATCCAATGCAACTACCGAACTCTTGATCTAGTCAATATTCAGCCCTTAGATAAGTGATCAACTATCCCTTCGTTCTATGATATCTGTATGAATTCGAGACATGGATAATGGTCAATCTCAAGAATTCAAGATTATGTTTCCCGATATAGATTTGTGACGACTGCATCTGACTACTAAATTGAACACATCAATTCCAGTCAGGGCTTGGCCAAGCACTTTAGATGTCAGCACCAAATCATCGAGGGGCCCAAAGATATCGCTTCTCCTATTAAGGCAGAAGGAACGAATAAACTTTGACTACATAGTTTTTGTCTATTTCATCATGTCACACATGGACATACCCTTTATAACTACCAGTTACGGTTAGCGTTGGAGTAGACCAATGCATAATAGAATCATAGAGCAAAACCCCGCATGCATGTAGGTTTGAAGAATAGAAGATATTATCGTCTTAGAATTACTCGTGACTGAATCCATGAAGTAATCTCTAAGCGTGGGTTGGTCCAATACTTAAATCTCTATTAAGCACTCATGAGTGTTAGCACAATCTCTTTGCTATGTCCAATCAATATGGACAATCCACTAATACTCATGACAGTCTTGAATCACTACTTACTTCCAAGAGTATGACCGACTGTGGACGTTTGAGTAAATTAATACTCGGGAAGTGGGTTCCAAACATGCAAAAGTGAGAACGCAGTGATAAGCTAATTGAAATGACCGAAATCCATCATATATTGAGATCACCACTTAATAATCGCCAAATCAAATTAAAACTTATACCGCTTAAAGTTCTCGGGTTTTAAAACAAACCAAACTAAGAGTGCTTAAGCCAATTCATTTGCAAATCTAATGCCCCTCGACTTTGTCTGACTGTCAGACTTAGTCAATGACATCGGCTTATGGAATGGATCGACAAGATTATCTTTCGATATGACATATTGACTATGATGTCTTTACATTTGACTCGCTATCAAATGTGTTGGTACTTACTGAGTATGTTTCATGTGAGCTTGTGTGACTTGGGATCCATACTCGAGGTAAGTTCACCCAAAGTCACAAGAAACTTCATACGGACCATCAATGATTGAATCTCAACAAAGATGTCACTAATGAATCTCTTTTAGTCACATAGTCTTCTTTGCAATTTAACAAACTGCAATATACTCCAAGTATGTTAAATCCATTATGGTGTATTACCTGGTACTCTTTCAAGCTAATATACCACCATTCAGTAAAAACACGAATTCCGACTGCGAACAGAATTGCCTTTATTAGTGCGGAACTTAGCATCAATGTAACTCTTACAATGATCTCTTCCATACTATCAAGATCATCTCTTCTGTCCTCCAAGGACACTTAAGAATGTTCTTGATCTTGATTCATTGATTCTTGCCAAATTGATCTAATCCAACTTGTCATGCTCAAGGCATACGAGTCATCAGATCTGGTACATGTCATGGCATATATGATCGAACCCATAGAAAAAGATGTAGGGCACGACTCATAACCTCTAGTAGAACTTAGGACATTAGCATCGCTCAATGTTATGCCATATTATGCACAAACCTTTCCAAGTTCTGCATGTTGAGTTTCCTCAACATTCCACGTACTTTGGCTTAATCTAATGAATCACCTTGATATATGTACGTGTTCTGTATCTCCTATGTATATCATAGCGAAACAATTCTCATACCAAGCCAAGCTTTTACACTTGCTAAGTTAGAATATAGTTTCCTATGAATCATACATTATTTATGTACAATACAAGGATGACTACAGTGCTCCTACTAGCACTGACATATATATGGCTTATCTATGTTTCTCGAAATTCAAACTCATTGAACATTCTCATTGAAACAAAGAATCCAATTACTCCCACTAGCTTTCACATATGTATGGCTCATCTTTATTTCTCGAAATTCATACACTTTGAACTTTCTCATTGAAATAATGATCCATCTTGCGAGATGCTTATTTCGATCCATAAATGAACTTGTTAAGCTTACACATCCTTCAAAACCTATATTGGTTTAATTATGTGTTTGTTACTATCCATGATTGTCTCTACTTGAAGATCCACTTGCACCTAAGGGTTAAGGTCAAGTGCTAGATCTACCAAATAACAACATACATGGATTGAATCTCGCTTTTCAATTCCTCCTTCCATGTTGTAGCCTTTAGGGCCTACCATAGCTTCCGATAGCTGGTACACTCTGATTGCTATCTACCAGTGACTCATTTACCTCAGTAACATAAACTCTTATATAGCTAGGTCCATGATGTCTTCTATCAGATAAGGAAAAATAGAAATATGTCGGTTTCCTTCATAGCTCTTTCAATTCCAAATTGAATGTTATGTCCAACTTTAGGCTCTTCGTTGGTTGGATCTCGAATCTTATCAAGATCAATGTGGCTCCCACTAGCCCTTTTGGAAATCAGCTCCCTCTCTCGGAAGACTGCCCTTCAAGCAACATACATTTTGTTCTCATAAGGATTGTTAAACAATTATCCAAAATGATTGATAGGTTCTCCAACGAGATAACACATCTCTATTCAATGTCCCAGATTGTCGAGCGCTTCAACGACGAGCGTAAGCCTCATAATCGTAGACTTACATATATGGAAGCGAGGATAGAATCCCACTTCACATATCATAGAGTGTTTCAGGAACCTACTTAGTTGGCACAAGACCAAAGGACTTCTTGTAACACTATTCATGGTACAATCCACGATTTGTTAGCAAATACAGTGCGACTCATCTAGTACAAAATCAATGAACGATTTGTTTCTCTATCCAACTAACACTTCCTAGTGGCAGTGTTTTGGGAGGAGACAGATCATGAAACTCTTTCACAATTACTTAGATGATCGATAAAGTTTACACTGAGATTCTCACTATGAGTGTCTCATCCTATTGCCCAATTGATTCTCAACTTCACTTTATGAGAGCTCTGAACACCTGAAAGGTTTCAGACTTACATTCATACGAAGTTGGTATCACCATGTATTGCGATTAATCTGAACGGTCCATTAGTGTAAACTAATTCCAACAGATACTCACATCAACCAGTGAAACATTCATCATCTATCTTGATAAACAAGATTTGCATTTATCATGAGACTCGAGGTCAAATGATATCCAAAATCCGATCCAACTGGATACTTGGTAATGCATTTCTCGTTTATGTATCCAAGACTATGATTCCACAAATACATTTCACCCAAAACTTTGGATGTATTTGAATCAGTACATATTGTGGTCATTTTGAACGATCCATTAGTTGAACTAACATCAACAGATATTCACAATAATACACCTTATTTAAATGTTCGAATCAATTTTGAACGATTGCTACTATACTAGCTTCATAGATTTCATGACTTTCTTTTAACATGTTAGAATGCTCTACATTTAAATAAGTCAGAACTATCTCATGAATTATAGTATAAAAAAAATTTAGTTATATTACCATAGACTAAACTCTTGAGGAGAATTGTCATTTGATCCCATGAATGTAGCAAGGGCTTGGCATTCATGATCAAATTATCTTCTCCATGTTCTAGTCTTCTTACTTCATTTTAGTAACTGCACATTCTTGCAAATGTCAGTACTAATCCTCAGTAAAATACTCAAGGTTTAGAAGTAATGTTTTGATGGCATTATAAATTCATATATTTTTTGAATAACAAACATGAAAGAACTAGTTGTCTTTTGATCCAATGGAAAGTAGCACGGGCTCGTGATCCATGATCAAATTTAACTTCTTCATGTTCCAGTCCTTTCACCTCAAATATACATTTGGGCAAGTTTGATTTCTTAGTCCTTTTCTTGTTATGGAAACGAGCAACTATCAGAACATGTCTTAGAATAAGCCTTCCTTTGTCCTAGGTATTAGGGCCTAGATTAGGTATACCCACACTAATCGCCTTTTAAACCGTGTGCAATTGGCTTTCTTCTTCTTGACACTTCTATTAATGATAGTAAAATATGGGAGTGTTTTGAAGTTTGAGTTTCTATGACTGCCATGTTAATTCCAAAAGGAAACTTTAACATGCTCCACAACTCCTTCATGGTCATTCCAAGTTGTTCATATCAAAATCAAAATGAATTGATTATATGTACATGTCAGCTAGTCGATTAATCCTAGTCAACTCCTAACTCAAGGAAATTCCATTTTACTTCAATATGTCATTTTACAACGTACATTTGACAATTGCTCTTTCTAACACTTTAGAATGCAATGTTTGAAGTAACCAAGGAATAGCTTTAACAAAGGCATGATCTTTCTTTTCGTTTATGAGAACTACTCCCAAACTACGAATTTGACAAGATTGATCATCCTCATAGCTAATCCTTTCAAAGGTTTTATAGCAGTAGATTTTAGTGGATAAGGTTATAGACATCATTCAATAACAAATTCCATTATAGTTTGTTTTACTTATCCTTAGAAAATAATCACCCTAAATAAAATTATTTTATAAGGCTAGGATCCATATTTGGCTCCATGATGTGTAAAGGGATGCCGTAAACACACCATAAAGTTATTTAGGTAGGCAAAGCCTTTTGCCAATTTCGATCACCACGAAATTCCTAGATCTTTGAGATTCATTGACTATCAATGGCATGTTAATCTCGAATTATGTTCATCTCAAATTCAATGACGGGTCCGCCGCGGATCATTGAACAGATGATGAATCGACCATACAAAACCGCATGGTCCCCGGCTCAAGTTACGCTTGAGATTCGCGAGTTCCACATCATTCTCTACTTATACTCTCCAATTGACGTGCCGGTTAACCACGCGAGCTCCATCAACAAGTTATAAAGAGAATGTGCAACTTTTATGGATAACATAAAATTCACATTAAATAGATTGAGAATTAACCTTGCAAAATCGCATGGTCCCCGACTCTTGCGAGTTCCATATCATTCTCAACTATACCCTATATTGATGTGCCGGTTAACCACACGAGCTCCATCAACAGAATATAAAAAGAATTTGCAATTTTCATGGATAATATAAACTCACATTCTATTAATAAAACGGGATTTTGTTTTATACTTGTATTTAAAATACTTTTAGATTGACCATTATCACTATCAAACCCTTTCGGTAACTCCATTCACAAAATGCAATTGGGCGGTGAGGGTGGTAAGCGCGAAGCATATTAAAAACCGACCTCATTAGGAATCAAAGAGACCTCCTTAAACCCCTACATTAGAACGGGTGAGCCTAGTCGATGTAAGACTGACAATGTCAATATTTAAACACGCGAGGGCGCATGTTGTAACTTTCTTATACATATAATAGACACAATTCTAATATATATAAATATAAGGGGTAAATTTAAAACTCTTTAAATTTAGTTGTCTATTATTAATTCTAATTAATTGCGAGGACGCAATGTAACAATTAATAAATCAGAAGGGGGTAATATTCAAATTTATAAATCTCTTTTATAAATAATATTAAATATTTAAATTCACTATTTAAATAATAGATAAATATTCAAATTCAAATAAACACATAAATATTCAAATTCAAATAAACATATTTAAACAATATTTATCTATTAATAAATATTCAAATTCAAATAAACACATAAATATTCAAATTCAAATAAACATATTTAAACAATATTTATCTATTAATAAATATTCAAATTCAAATAAAACATTTAAATAATATTTATCAATTTCCAGATTTAAAACATTTTAAAATTTGGTAATTATCCATATTTGATAAAGCTTCATATTTGAAAAATGGAAAAAATCTGAAAACCCTAATTCTGCTGAGCTCACGTCGTGAGCTCTAAGCTCTCACGTCGTGAGCTGCGACTAAGGTATTATCAATTACGAATTTTTCAATAATCCTTCTACCATTCAATTTCAAACAAAGTTTTACAGAAAACATGGATCTAGGGTGAACATAATCATGAACCAATGGCTCTGATACCACTGTTGGATATTCTACGCATCAAATACACTCTAAAACTAGGTAGCGGAAAAATCGAAACAACGATATACCTAAGTGTACATGCAACCTATGGATCTATGGCTTCATGCTAATTACATCAACCCTAGAAAACTAAAACATAAGTAAGAAAACATACCTCTTATGTAGCCCTTGATCTCCATGCTTGCGATCTTGAACCTCCATGAAGTTGCTTGGATGAAAGGATCCAAACCAGAATCCCTCTAATGGTATCACACCCAATGACACCAAAGAGTGGAATAAAAATAACTAGGAGAAGGGTCAATTTCACAAACCCAAAGGGGTTAGAAATCGTCCCTAAGAGGGGGATGAAGAAGGGATGGCGAAACTTCAAGCCAAGGTGCAAGGAGGAATGAAATCCCTAAGGCCCTATTTATAGCCTTGGATGCCTCCTTAGGTTTAGTACTCCTTCCCATGTGGGATGGGAGCATAACCACGAAATTTCACTCCTTTCCCATGTGGGATGGAGTGATTTTCATCCAACCCTAATTCCATAAGGTTCTGGAACATTCCTGATTAACCAACTATCGATTAATGAACATTCAACCCTTTAATTAATTAAACTGTTAATTAATTCCCAAAATATATTTCCAAAATATATTTCCAATTAGTTTCTAATTAATTATTAACCATAATAATTAATAAACCAATTTCTCCTTTATTTATTCTACTCAATTTGGGTCTTGAGGGCAACCCAAAAGGACCCTGCTATTATTAGAAATATTAGCAATAGTTAATGGCCTTGGACACTATTCCAACAACCTCGTCTGACAATAACTGACCTATCTATACCTCCACTCATGGATCCTCTAATCCTTTGATCCATCCGATCATGATAGGCTGACAACCTGTCGCCACTGAATTCGACGCAAAAAGGTGAATGCTATCAGAATATCTGTAGTCTTACATCATATCCAGTCCCCTTCGACCTACCATTTCCTTATTCCAATTATGTTGTGACCTACTCACAACCTTGCGAACTGGCCCACCCTTCCCTAAGTCATCTGAACGAATACGTGAATGTCACGGCTTCCCTGTAGTCTTTCTGCACTTCCCACACTATCTGGCCTCTTGTGAATGCTACGGCTCCCTCGCAGTCTTACAACACTTTCCACACTATCTGACTACTAGTGAATGCTACGGCTCCCTCGTAATCTTACAACACTTTCACTCTAACTGACCATTAGTGAATGTTACGGCTCTGCCATAGTCTCACAACAATTTCACCCTAACTGACCATTAGTGAATGCTACGACTCCCCCATAGTCTTACAACACTTTCACCTCACCATAATAGCAGCCCTACGCCTTGCCCCCAATCTATCAATTTCGAAACGCACACATAGTCGAGCACGCAATCGACCGAACACCCAACTGAACTCACTTCATGACTGGAACCCCAACATGCTTCCCCAAATTCTGCTATCAAGCACCAAGAAGATGCGATTCCCATGCTGGGAAATTTTACCGAACTCCCAACTCACGCAACCCTCAAACCAAACAGCCACTTGGGCCGCCATTTTCCCTTGATAAGGATGAGAAACTCATCCCGGTCTCATACCTGCTCCTGTCCTGAATACCTGCGCGATTCTCCCCCACTTAGATTCGACTATGTCTTCGCAATACATGAGATTTGAAGGATTCCCCATCCTTCTTACTCTTTAATAACCAAATTGCTGACAACCTGTGCTTACCCGTGCTAGTGTTCTAATACTGGCCCAAACTCCAAAGACCACACAACTCCTAAAGATCAGACGAACACTTCCCGAATCCTAGCGAAACTAATAATCTCAGTCGCCTTAAAATGATGCCACACTTATATCTTGAAGTCCAAATAACCAATGCCTAAACCAAAGCCTCCGCAGTAGACCACTTCTCATGGCGTTTCCAAAAGCCGACCCAAGCACAATGGATGAGTCATCAATCCTGACCATAGACCTTCCGCATCATGTCCCTGAACCGATCTCGACCATAGACCCGGATAACATTGAACGCTCCAAACCAGCAAAGAGGGAAATGACCTTCCGTTAACCACTAATAATTCACGGCATGCAAATGACATGTGACATCACTCGAAGATATAACCCACACAAGCAGGGAAAAAAACCACAGATACACCTACCCAAACCCTTGGTACGAAAACCTCCATCGTGTAGTTTCCCGCAAGTGTTGTACTGAATCCAGCCCTGCTGGCCTCTCGAAAGCTGATCCGAAATCTTGGGTCTCTTCCCGAGACCCTCCAATATATGCACCTGATCTGGTCCCATCTTCCAGATGTGCTCCAAATAAGTCTCCCGCTCCCGGGCTCTAGAAATCATATCATTCAGGGTCTCGCACCCTGACACTCTCACCAGCTCAATCTTCCACGGCTGAGCTGTAGTAGCTGAAGCAACCTCTGCCTTAAACAGGGCTACAAACTACTCCCAAGACATAGTCTCCAATCCCGAAAGTGCAATAAATTGCACAATCAATCCTTGTCGTCCGATACAAGAGATCCACAGCGAACCGAACCTTAGCTCCTAAGGGGTAGGGACTACTGCGGAAAACACTTTCCATCTCCTTAATCCAATGCGAACTCAAATCCCTGACAGTCCCTCCACTAACTGGCTCACCACCGGAGTCGCGACCAAACCCTGGTCCTTCCTCACATGTGCTCATCCTCATATGGCAAAGCAGATATCCCCACTATCAAAGCATAACCAATAACTCTCCTTCCCATAATCTTCTTAGATTCTCCAAGACTCTCACCGATTCGAGTATGGATCTCGTGCTTTCAGTAGTACGGGCCCATACTACCTTCCAAACCTATCCATACTTTCCTCAGCAATCCTCCTGAATCCTCTAAGTCACCTACTCCACTTGTGCACTAAATATCCGCTAAACAGCAACACAATACCCACCAAAGCAACTCCTAGGCTCCACTTAGGTTCCCAACCTCACCGAACCGCCCCACTAAACTCATTGGAGCATATCCTAGGCTTTCCTAGGTTCCCAACCTTACCCTGCCATCAGCTGCAAAAGAACTCCCCATGATGCCAGCCATCCACCTCCTGGATATCATCATATCCACTTAGTAGCTGACTCCTATCACTCAAGAGTTCCACAAATCACAAAGCAAGCAACATTCGTTCAGTGGCTCTCCAACCCATGAAACTGTCATAAAACATTCAACCCTCATACCACAACTCATGTTATCCACATTCACCCTCACTGTCGACTGTCTTATGCATGCAAATTATACACAAAACATGATCTAATAGACTGTCGAATAATAGACTCTACCCTAGGACCACAACTAGACAAGGAACAGGAAATAAGGCTAAATCAATTATTATAAGGCTATAAGATCCTAACCGTATACAATAATAAAACCATACACGTAGCAGTTACTAATACCAATAATCATTCCCATTCCAGCATAACATCCAGTATCTCCAAGGCTACAAGCATCACATATCAGGCCAATCTATCGCTGACTACTCAGCACTAGCATGCAAGTCTACCAGCTCATACAACATATAAAAGCATCTCTCCTAGCCCTAACTAGCATGCGATTCTCAGATCCATAAACCAAGTCATAACAGATAACATATATGGGTATTCTGGGGAAAAGTTATTTGAACTCGGACGATTGCATGCACCACACCCTTTCTTGTCTTAAAAAAATTCTTTCCTTGAAAAAAAAATTCTTTTTGAAAACTTTATAGATCCTCAGTTTCAGTTCAGACTCACCCTAAAGTATGTCCAAATCCCTCAACCCAAGGCTCTGATACCAACTTGTAGCGACCCAAAAATCAAGGGTAAAATTTTCATTTTTATTATAGTCAAAACATAGATATCATTTCCAGACATTCCAAAAACATACTTAATTAAAACATTTATCAGAGTTCGTCCCAAAATCATATATTGAGGAAAACATGGGTGTGTGCGCTGCGATCGAGCCGGGCCCTTCCTTTCCAAAATGAAGATACATGAAACCACAAAAAAAATTGTAAGCACGAAGCTTAATGAGTTCCCCAGAGCATACCCCACACAATCCACATAACCACATAATCCATATTAGCTATATCAGCTACATAAACCATATCAATCACATAAACCATATAAGCTACATACAAGGATGCCATGGAAATCCTCCAAGGTCTTACACCGGGTGCCATGGGAACCCCCGCATGGTCTTAGCCCACTACCATATAAACCATACGTACAACATATAAGGATGCCCCGGAAACCCTCCAGGGTCTTACTCCGGGTGACTCGGGAACCCCACGAGGTCTTAGCCCAAGGATGCCCTGGAAACCCTCCAAGGTCTTACTTCGGGTGCCTAGCGAACCCCCTCAGGTCTTAGCCCAAGGATGCCCGGAAACCCTCCAAGGTCTTACACCCAAGTGCCTCGGGAACCCCCCGAGGTCTTTACTAAGGATGCCTTAGAAACCCTCCAACGTCTTACACCCAACTGCCTCAGGAACCCCCCGAGGTATTTCATGTAAGTATCACATAGACAACTAGCATACCACATACCACACAATCAACTAACATACCACACATAACTAATTGCCATGGGAACCCCTGCATGGTCTTCACATAAATATATAATGTATCAATAGCACATCCTAAATAATCATCACAACTAGATAAATGGGTCGGCCTTGGTGCCTTAGACCCATTGGTATGGTAAGGAGACTCACCTCACACTGCCGAAGTCCCGCGGATAAAACTCTAGCTACTGGTTGACAGATTCCCGAACTGTTAACATCAAAACAACACCCAATTAATAATTGGGTTCCAATACATAACCATAAGTCCATGCTTGGGATAAAAGGACCATTTTACCCCCCCCACCCCCTTAATCTAGCTTGGTTCAAAACCAAGTCCCAAACTCACACTCTGAAGGCCCAAAAGCCAAATAATCAACCAAGGCCCAACATATGGCCCAATTTTCCAAATTGGGCCCAAACCTCTACATGGTCTTATCTTAAGGCCCAATCAATTATTTTGGTCCAAACATTTGGCATTCCGATGGTCCAATATCTCATAATCATAAAGGCCTAATTTTGGCCCACTTATGGCTAAATTTTCCAAATTGGGCCCAAGCCTTTCCAATGGGCCTTATCCTAAAGCCCAATAATTTCCTTAGTCCACAAACTTGTTCCCATTTGGCCCACGAAGGCCCACAACAACCCAGTCCAAGAAATGGCCCAACAAGAACCCAAACCCAATTAGGATTTTTCACATAAAATGACGATTAGGGTTAAGTGTTCCTACTTAACCCATTAAGTACTTAATCCATTAAGGACTTAATCCATTAACTCCATCATTCCACTAGACCAAACATATAATGTGGGCAGGCGTAATTCAAAATTCCAAATCCAATGGTCCAAACGCGGGTCCCAACAACTCCAAAACCAATATATCAAAAATTAGGGTTTTCTAAACCCTAATTAGGGTTTCCAACCCAATCGTGTGCCAATTAGTCCATTAGTTAAGTTTTTAGGTTTATTAATGTTAATTAAGTCGGGCACCACCCACTACCACCTCAGGTAGTGGTGGCAACGGCGGCCTACGGCGGCGGCCACCACCTCGTGGTGGTGGTTATTATTTTTGGCTAAAAATGTCCAAGCATCCCAAAATAACAATCACACACACAAATGCACACAGCCACCCAAGGTGGCGGCTGGTGGCGGCATAATGGCGGCGTGAGGTGGCAACCACCACCTCACGACGGTGACAGGTTGTTTTCCTTGAATAATCTGGCAATACAATGTACATACAATATTACACCATCAAACACACGCCTAATACACAATGAATGACACACACACACAGCCACATTCAATAATACAAATGATACAAGCACCCTTGTGGCGGCTGGCGGTGGCCGGAGGCGATAGCCACCACCTCACGGTGGTTGTGATGGCTCCTCTTGTGGTGTTTGGTCAAACAAAGCATACACACACACACGATATATGTAGCAATAGAATAAGCACGCACACACACATATACACCCGTCTTTTGCTCGTGAAATGAACCCAATCATACCTGTGGCGTACAACGAATCGACAGCAACAGCGGCGCCTACAACCGGTGTTGTCGGCGGCAACAACGGCTTCTTCTTCAACGGGACGATGCATCGGTAGAAGAATGGGGAAGAGAGGGTGGGAGCGACCCAAACACGAACTACAACACCCCCCCCCCCCTGAAATCATCAGTATTCCGATCTCCACGACTGGTTCATCGACGTAAAAACGACTGCTCGTCTTCGTCGGTATCAGGACAGTGACGGTGCGGGATGTAGGCTTCCAACGACGGCATGGACGTCGCTGAGGATTGGCGGTCGTTCGGAGTTTCGTTTGGTTGGAAAACGAGAGTAAAGGGGGTGGTGGCGGCGGCTGGAAGGGATGGAGGCATAAGGTGGCGGTTGAGTGTAGTTTTAGGGTTAGGGTTAGCATGGGCGAGTAAGATGATGGGTTTTAACCAGTCTCAATTGAAGTTCTTGTCGTTTTGACACTTCCGTCCCCTCCCCCCTCAATTTTTTTCAATCCAAGTCCATATTTTACTCTTTAGCCCCTGTCTCCAAAAATCCTTTCATAATAAGTCCTGAAATAACCAATCAGCCCCTAGCACTCAAAAATCTATTCAATTTAAGTCCAATATTTTACCAAACACCCCCTGACTTCTGAAAATCTTTACAAAATAAATCCCGGAATTACACTTTAACCCCTGAAAGTCCAAATTATATCGTTTGGCTCCCCGAAACCAACACCCCGCTAAATATTATGGATTTTAGGTCTACTAATAAATAATATAAAATATAAATTTACATCTTGGGGTTTAGGTTTTATTATTTAATTACTCTATTTCAAACGGAATGTTACACAATTGGTCTTTTGCCTTTAGGAAGCTTGACAATTTCCCATGTTTTATTAGCACTTAATGCCTTAAATTCCTTTTTCATTGCATCTTCCCACATAGGATCTCCTTTTGCTTCATTGTAGAATAGTGGTTCAATAATTTTGGGAGTGACACGATTGATAATTGAAACATTGTTTGAGAAATTTGAGCTTTGAAAAGAATCATTGATGAAGATGTTGGTTATTGTATGACAACAATCAGTAAAATCTTCATTTTGATTGATTACATTGTAACAAATATAATCTTGCAAACGAGTTGAGGGAATAACAGTTCTAGTGGATCTTATAACAAGAACATCTGGAACATGATTGTCATGAACATTATGGTCTTCATTGTTCACAGCATAAGAAGTAACATCCCCATTGTTTGAAATTTGATCATTATTGAGCAAAGATTGATCATCAATATCATCAAAGATATTCAGAAAATATGGATCAATGGATTCATGAATCTTATGAGAAACAAGATTACGAAGAGGAAAAATGTTTTCAACAAATTTAATATCCTTGAAATAATGATATCTCTTGTGTTGAGATCAAGCACTTTATAACCTTTTTGACCAAAAGGGTATCCAATAAAAATGCAAGGTTTGGATCTAGGCATGAATTTATCTATGTTCACATGTAGAATAGAAGTGAAACATAGACATCCAAAAGATTTCAAATTATCCAAATTTGGTTTATTTTTGAATAAAACCTCATAAGGACTTTTATTATCCAGAAGTTTTGAAGGAAATCTGTTGATTAAATGAGCAGCAGTTAAGACACATTCTCCCCAATAACATTTCCCAAGTCCAGATTGGAAGAATAAAGCTCTACATAATTCTAATAAGTGTTTGTGTTTCCTTTATACAATCTCATTTTGTTGGGGTGTGTAAGGACAAGATTTTTGATGAATGATTCCCAAGGATTGAAAGAATTGAATACCTTCATTGCTAGAACCGAGTTCAAAATCATTATCAGTATGAATGATCTTAATAGTGAATGAAACTGAGTTTGAACATATTTAACAAAAGCTTCAATAGAGTGAAAGCATTACTCTTATGTTTAAGTAGATGAATCCAAGTGCATCTACTGTGATCATCAACAATGGTCAAAAAGTACTTGAAATCATTATGTGTGGATTCTTTATATGGACCCCAAATGTCCATATGAACAAGATCAAAAGGTTGTTTGGAATTTGTTTCACTCAATGAAAAAGACAATTTATGTTGTCTTGCTTGATAACAAATTTTTCAAGATTTGAACAAATCGTTAGAACAATCTTTGGAAGTCAATGACATCAATTTCATTTTATCAAATGGTAAATGTCCTAATCTATAATGCCAAAGATTAGACATATTACATTTATTTGCAGAATTACATGAAGAAAAAGAAATGAAAGAGCTGTTTGCAAATGCAGGAATCTTCAAACACTTATTCCCTTGTAAGTAGAGATTGTTTATCCTTTTGCCAATGATAAAACTACTCTTCGACAAAGGGGCCTGCATTGCACAAAATTCATCAGTAAATATAATCCATACCTTTAACTAAGATGTGATTTTGGCAATAGAAATGAGACTTTTTCTAAACTCAGGAACATAAAGCACATCAGAAAGTTTGATTGTGTTATGAATAAAGACTTCTCCCATTTTTGTAACAGGAAGAAAATGTCCATTAGGAAGAGCAACTAAATAAACATGTGGAAGACTTCTCAATGAAGAGAATAATGACATATCGGAACAAATGTGATCAGTAGCTCCTGAGTCGATTATCCATTTGGATTTTGTCCCATTAGAATCAATATCAACATTGAATATATAAGAGACATGATTTCCTGAACTGTCAATAGGATTACCTGTTGTATCTATTGAGCCATTAGTGATAACATAACTGATTTGAGAAATGCCTTTGTTGATAAGAAGGTCCATCAGTTGCTTGTATTGTTCTTGTGAAATTGTTTGTGGATCATCTATAGCAGTACATTGTGAACCATTGACTCTGTTTTCTTTGTTTTCGTGAACTTGAAGTCTGTTGGAAATCCATGGAGTCTGTAGCATTGAGATTTGATGTGTCCACTCTCCTTGCAGTCTGAACAATTCAGATTCTTCTTAGATACAGTGTTAACATGCATTGCCATAGACTCTGTGACAAGGTTAGGTGTAGATGAAATGTATCTTTGTCGTTCTTCATGAATCAAGATAGAGTGAACAATGGAAATAGTAGGAAGACGACTCATCATCAAGATCTGTCCTCTTATAGCTTTATACGAATCGTTTAATCCCCTGAGTAACTGAATTAAACGTTGATCTTCCATGAATTTGTTAAGAATAGCAGCAGAACTACAAGTACATGTAGCTGATGGGTTTTTGAGCATTCTAACACTCCTATGGTGTACATGTAACCCTAGAAACCTTGGATCTATGTTTGACTATGATACATGCAAATAATTATTTTTCCAAGGTTCTTATCCTATCTAGCATGGCATGGGGAACTTGAATCAAATAAAGCTAGTAGAATTACTTACCTTGTAGTTGTAGTTGATTGCTTGGAGTTTTAGAGCCTAGCACCAATAGTGTGGATGCCTCAAATGGAAATCACAAATCACCACAAACTTGGAACTTTGAGAGAATAGTAATCACCTTCTTGAAATCGGCCCTCTTACTTTACTCACCACAACTCGTGTGATTTCAAGAACCAAAGCCTCCTTTATATAGTGTGGTGGATTAGGGTTACATTCATGTAAACCCTAATACCCATGTCTTTTCATTTCCATGAGATCCATGGGTTAAAGCTCCATGGAGTATCCATGGACTTTCCATGCAAGCCTAGCCCATTCCAAATAAGCATTAGCCCACACTATATAAATACAAGAGCCCATATTTAATTAGTCATACTTTTGATCTCTAAATTAATTCTAGATTAATTATAGATCAATACTAATTAAATAATATGATTTTATATTAATATATTAGGACTTATAATATATTAATAAATCATAACTTATACTATTCTCAAACGATTATCCATAAATTGTTCGGGTGAAGTGCAACCCAAATGGACCATGCCGGGTCGGGTCAAGTACATACCAAATATAGTTATGGACTTAGACACTATATCCAACAGTCTCCCACTTGGATAAGTCTAATAACTATAGTTGCAAGTATGACTTCAGGAACCGATCAGCAATCGTAGCTCTTTAAACTCTGTTGAACTATGAAGCGCCATTTTAGATAAGTGATCATATAATCCTCTGTTCTAGATATCAGCCGGATAAATACATGGAACATGGTCTTGCTTATTGTCCAACATTTGTTTCCCGATTTCCAATTTGTTTGACATAGAACTTAACTGAACACATCAATTTAGTTGTGACCGGGCCCGGTACATAGGTCAAAACAAAATCATCGAGGGGCCCATATATCGCTTCTAATCCTAGAAGGAACAGATAAACTTCGACTCATATGTTTGCTCTACTACTTGTTGAATTACACACAAAAGCACGGTTTATAACATCGAGTTACCAATGCGTTTTCGTGCAATCAATGCATAACCAACTCATAGGCAACAAATCATATCTCTAGGTTTGAAGACTTATATGATAATACCGTCTCACGATCACTCGAGATAAATTCCATGAAGTGATACAAGTGAGCGTGGGTTGAATCCAATACAAAGTACTTATGAGCACTCATGAGTGCTGTAGCCCCGCTTTGTCTAACATCTTAGACCTCTATAAGCCAACCCATGACAGTCTTGATTCATATCTACTTCCAACATATGACCGACTGTGGAGAGTTTGAATAATATGATATAAACCATAATATAACTATTCTGGAAGTCAAAACATGCAAAAAAGAAATAATAGTAAACGATTGACAAGAGATAGCAACACTTTACTCATAAATAACAGCTTTTATTTATCATCAAATGTCAATTACATTTTACAAATTTCAAGATTATCTAACTACTAAAACTAATATCATCCTTCAGCCCTATGCTCCGAGCATGCTGGAGATGCTTAGCCCGAGTCAGTCCCTTCGTGAGGGGATCTGTTGGGTTCTCATCCGATGATACCCTCTTTGCCACGAGGATTCCTTCTTCTATTCGATGTCTGATGAAGTGATATTTTCTGTCAATGTGTCTGGATCTCCCATGATCTCTTGGTTCCTTGGCTAAGGCAACCGCACTATTGCTGTCACAGAAAATCTCCATTGGCTCCTTTATAGCTGGTACAACTCCAAGGTCTCCGATGAAGTTCTTTAGCCATATAGCCTCCTTTGCTGCCTCGCTTGCTGCTATACTCTCTGATTCACAAGTGGAATCAGCCACTGTCTCCTGCTTGGAACTTTTCCAAGTAATTGCCCCTCCGTTTAGAGTAAAGACCCAGCCCGACTGAGAGCGGAAATTATCCCTGTCAGTCTGAAAGCTAGCATCACTGTACCATACAACTCTCAAGTCCTCACTGCCACCGAGGGTAAGGACCCAGTCCTTACTCCTCCGTAGGTACTTGAGGATATTCTTTACCGCAGTCCAGTGTGTCTTGCCAGGGTTCCCATGATACCTGCTAACCATGCTCAAAGCAAAGGCTACATCAGGTTGAGTACACGTCATAGCATACATGATCGATCCTACAGCTGAAGCATAAGGTATTCGACTCATTTCTGCTATCTCAGCCTCAGTACTAGGGCTTTGTGTCTTACTCAATCTGGCGTTACTCTGGATGGGTAACTCTCCTTTCTTGGAGTTATACATGTTGAACCTTTTCAACACTTTGTCCACATAGGTGCTTTGACTAAGTCCAATTAGTCTTTTACTCCTGTTTCTCAAAATCCTTATCCCTAGGATATAGGCAGCTTCTCCAAGGTCCTTCATAGCGAAACACTTCCCAAGCCAGGACTTTACTTCCTGCAGGGTTGGGATGTCATTTCCTATGAGTAGTATGTCATCCACATACAATACCAAAAAGCTGACTATACTCCCACTAGCCTTGATATAGACACAAGATTCATCTTCACTCCTTGAAAAGCCAAATTCTTTGATTTTCTCATCAAAGCAAAGATTCCATCTGCGAGGTGCCTGTTTTAATCCATAAATGGATTTCTCGAGCTTACACACTCTACTGGGGTACTCTGTACTGACAAAACCCTCTGGCTGAACCATGTAAACATCTTCAGCCAACTTTCCATTAAGGAAAGCGGTTTTGACATCCATTTGCCATATTTCATAATCATGAAATGCAGCAATGGCTAACAGAACCCTAATAGACTTAATCTTGGCCACTAGTGAAAAGGTCTCATCATAATCAACTCCCGGAATTGAGAATAACCCTTTGCAACCAGTCGTGCCTTATAAGTGTGTACATTACCATCCATGTCGGTCTTCTTCTTGAAGATCCATTTGCACCCAACTATCTTACGATCAGGTACATTGTCAACCAAGTTCCAAACTTGATTGTCATACATGGACTGTATCTCGCTATCCATAGCCTCTTTCCATTTAGCAGCCTCAGGGCCTGCCATGGCTTCCGTGTAGCTGTTAGGCTCATCCAGATTTACCAGTGTGTTATCACTGATAAGTGTCTCACCTTCTGCAGTAATATGAAAACCATAATAATGCTCAGGTGCATTCCTAACTCTGGTGGAACGCCTCAGAGGTATAGATTCTTCAGTCGGCTCAACAGGAGTTTTCTCCTCAGGTTGAGGGCTAGGGTTTGAGGTTCCTTCACCACTTGACTCTTGAATTTCCTCAAGGTCAATTTGCCTCCCACTGTCTCCTTGGGTCATGATTTCTCTCTCTCTCTCGAAAGAATCCTCTTCTTGCTACAAAGACCACATTATCACTGGGTCTGTAGAAGATGTAACCAAAGGATTTCTGTGGGTAGCCGATGAAAATACACCTTTCGCTTCGGGGTTCGAGCTTATCGTGAGTCTCGCGTCTCACGAAAGCCTCACAACCCCAAATCTTGATGTGGTCTAGATTGGAAACTTTTCCAGTCCACACCTCGTGAGGTGTTTTGGCAACCTTCTTTGTAGGGACAAGATTAAGGATATGGGCGGCAGTCTCTAAGGCATACCCCCAAAATGAGATTGGTAGCCAAGCTCGACTCATCATGGAACGAACCATGTCCAACAAGGTCCGATTGCGCCTCTCAGCTACACCATTCAACTGTGGTGTCCTAGGAGGTGTCAATTGTGAGACAATCCCACATTCCTTAAGATAGTCAAGGAACTCAGTACTAAGATACTCACCACCACGATCGGATCGAAGCATCTTAATGTTCCTGCCCAACTGATTTTCCACTTCTTGCTTAAACTCTTTGAATTTCTCAAAGGTTTCTGACTTATGCTTGATTAGGTAGACATATCCATATCTACTAAAATCATCAGTAAAAGTCACATAGAACCGATTAGCATCTCTTGTGGCGGTTCTGAAGGGTCCACACACATCCGTGTGTATGAGGTCGAACAAACCTTCACCTCTAGCACAAGTGCCAGTAAAAGGTGACTTTGTCATTTTACCAAGCAAACAAGATTCACAACTATCATCTGACTTTAGGTCAAATGACTCCAAGACTCCATCCTTTTGGAGTTGGCCTATGCGTTTCTTGCTTACATGTCCAAGACGACAATGCCATAATGATGCTTTATCTAAGCTAGTGGAAGAGTTAATACACAATACATTATTTCCTAGATTATCTACAACAGATACAATTTCATACACGCCATCACAAGGTAATGCTTTAAAATAAAGAACATTATTAAAGAAAGCATCAATTCTACCATTATTATTATCAAAATAAAAGGTAAAACCTTGTTTATACAATGCATGAAAGGAAATAACATTTCTTGCCATTTCTGGCGAATAATAAAATTTATTCAAATCTAATGTAAACCCACTATTTAGCACTAAGGAATAAACTCATATCTTGGTGACAGGTGAAGCTTTCCTGTTTCCCATGATCAAGTTTATCTTTCCCTGCTCCACATTCTCACTTCTTTTTAGTCCCTTCAAATCACAACGTATGTGAATACCACAACCTGTATCAAGGACCCAAGACTTAGAATGAGGTGAGTTATTAGACAATATAGTGTATATACCTGCATGGTTGGGTTTTACTTTCCCATCCTTCAAATCTTGCTGGTACTTTGGGCAGTTTCGCTTCCAGTGCGACTTTTCATGGCAATAGAAGCATTCAGCCTCATTAGGGTTAGCAGAAGGAGTGACAAAACCTTTCTTGGTTTTGCTTGAAGAGGAGCCTTCAAGGGTCTTACCCTTGGTACCCTTAGAAGGGTTCTTTCTCTTCTTCCCTTTGCCATGCCCGATTGCCAAGACATTGGCCGCAGTTGGAGTAGGAGTAGGAGTAGTAACAACCGACTTACCCTTTAGACCACTTTCGGCAGTCTTCAAGAGTCCTTGAAGTTTGCTGAGGGTGACTTCTTCCTTGTTCATGTGATATGTCATGCGGAATTGATCATAACACGATGGCAAGGAGTGCAAAATGATGTCTATTGCTAACTCCTCAGGAAAGTTCACATTCAGTTTCAGTAAACGGTCCACATACCTTTGCATTTTCTGCATGTAGCCCGTGATGGGTTCACCATCCTTCATTTGGGTTGTTATCATGGAGGAGATTATTTCATATCTCTCTTGACGAGCACTTTGATGGTAGCGGTCCATCAAGTCCTGGTGCATCTCAAAAGGATAATAGTCCTCATAGGACTTTTGGAGCTCGGCTGTTATGGTGGCCATCATGATGCATGCCACTTTTGTAGCATCTCTTTCATGTACCTCATATTCAGCAAGCTCTTCAGGAGTAGCAGTTGGCTCGGGTACCTTCAGCTCCTTGTCGAGAACATATTCTTTGTTCTCATACCGAGTGACCATCCTGATGTTTCTGATCCAATCTGTAAAGTTGGACCCATCAAAGATGACTCTCCCACAAAGATTCATGAGAGAGAAGGAGCTAGTAGGGTTTGAGCCAGAAGCATTGTTATTGGAAGACATCTGAAAAGAAGAGGGAATAGATTAGATTAGATATAGAGATAGTCCTTAACAAAACACCCAAATGTAATATTAAGGCTAGGACCCAACACAATATTTTATAACTTAGAAGAGGGATGCCGTAATCTAAGCTATAAGATATTTGAAGGAAGGTGAATGACGATTCACCAATTTCCACCATGAAAAACGAAATATTTAATTAGGTTTTAATTGGTTTAGAAACTCCTAGATTCTTTGAGATTCATTGAACTTTCTTCAATGGCATGTTTCAATCTCGAGTGTGCCCTTCAAGTTTTGTGACTGGGATGCCGAGGATCACGAAACAAGGTGTGAAGTAACCATGCAAATTACTTGGTACCCTTAATGTATTACCCCTCAATCGATGTGCCGGTTAACCACACACGCTCCATCGATACTATGATAAACATTAAGTCACCCTTTACCTACCTTGTTAAGTTCAAGTTAGTGTGCCGGTTAACCACACACGCTCCACTAACGACTTAAACAAAGTGTAAAGTGTAATTTCATGGATTAGCACCTTATTCACATTTTCCTAAAATAACTAAGATTGGGAATTCAATAAAGTTTAGTTACTTTAGTATTATCATTATACTTTTAATGAGAATTTATAAGTCCTTGTCCTACCCGTTCGACTAACGACCCTCCACCGATCAAGGAAGCGGTGGGTGAGAGTGGACACCCATTAAGTTGCCATTTTATAGGCAACAACCTTATACCCCCCTTATAGACCGGCTTCGTGAATGAGGCATACTAGCGGTAAGACGACTTCATCTTATACATATATAAATATTATTAAACTTATAATATTATAAAGTATAAGGGTTGAATTTTAACTTTTAAAATTCTAGGGGTTGGAACTAAAGTTTTTAATATGACTTTACATGTTCCAAAACTTGAGGGCAAGTTTTGTAAACTTTCAAAACTTTTCATTTCTCATAACTTATGAGTTAATGGTTATTAAAAATGAAGACTCTTCATTTTTTGTAACCTATGTGTTCTTTTAATGGTTATTTATAAATGTGACTTTTGGTTATCCATAACTTAAGAACTAGTTATGGACTCCATTAAAACACATAAAGATCAAGAATTAATCTAATCAATTATTAGCACATAATTTCTATGATCTTCTAAACTCATATGTTTATGAATGTTCATATAAAAAATTTCAAGAATCGTAAGTACATATACAAAACTTGAAATTTTGATACAAGCTTTTGAACAAAACTTCGATTTTCAAGTTTTTTTTTTTTTTTTTTTTTTTTTTTTTTTTTTTTGCATCAAGTATCAAATAAACAAACCAGGCTCTGATACCACTGATGGGTTTTTGAGCATTCTAACACTCCTATGGTGTACATGCAACCCTAAAAACCTTGGATCTATGTTTGACTATGATACATGCAAATAATTATTTTTCCAAGGTTCTTATCCTATCTAGCATGGCATGGGGAACTTGAATCAAATAAAGCTAGTAGAATTACTTACCTTGTAGTTGTAGTTGATTGCTTGGAGTTTTAGAGCCTAGCACCAATAGTGTGGATGCCTCAAATGGAAATCACAAATCACCACAAACTTGGAACTTTGAGAGAATAGTAATCACCTTCTTGAAATCGGCCCTCTTACTTTACTCACCACAACTCGTGTGATTTCAAGAACCAAAGCCTCCTTTATATAGTGTGGTGGATTAGGGTTACATTCATGTAAACCCTAATACCCATGTCTTTTCATTTCCATGAGATCCATGGGTTAAAGCTCCATGGAGTATCCATGGACTTTCCATGCAAGCCTAGCCCATTCCAAATAAGCATTAGCCCACACTATATAAATACAAGAGCCCATATTTAATTAGTCATACTTTTGATCTCTAAATTAATTCTAGATTAATTATAGATCAATACTAATTAAATAATATGATTTTATATTAATATATTAGGACTTATAATATATTAATAAATCATAACTTATACTATTCTCAAACGATTATCCATAAATTGTTCGGGTGAAGTGCAACCCAAATGGACCATGTCGGGTCGGGTCAAGTACATACCAAATATAGTTATGGACTTAGACAATATATCCAACAGTAGGTACTTCTTGAATCATCCTTAATTCATCTCAAAAACACGTTTCATTTTGGTGAAATATGTTGAAAAATATTCAGATCCTTGACTAGTAGAATACAATTGTTTCTGAATCTGATATATCATCGCTCCATTTGATTGTGCATACCTTTGATTCAATTACGTCCGTATTTCTTTTGGTGTTTGAAATAAAAGGACACTTTCAGCAATATCCTTATTCAATGAGTTCAAGATCCAAGAAATGACCATAGAATTGACACGATCTCAATTTAAAATCAAAGGCGAATTCGCTCCAGGAGATGATAGTGACCCATCAACAAAACAAAATTTGTTCTTAGCAGTAAGAGCAAGCGTCATCGATCGTTTCCAAGTAGCGAATCCAGTTCCATTGAATACCTTTGATACAAGAATAGTACTCGGATTATCAGACGATCCAAGGAAATAAGGGCTAGAAACTTCAATTGCAGAATTTGATGAAGTATTTGCTTCAGACATGATGATGAATTGAAAAAAAATTGGAGATGAAAAAGGAAGAAATTGATAAGAACTTGTAATCTGATACCATGTTGAAAGATAATGAAAGAGAGAATTTGAAGAAGAAAGGATGATTGAAATGATTTTCGTTAATCATTCATAATGTTATAAATGCAATATATACAACAGAAATCAAAAATATCTTCTAACAAACTAACAGACTATCTGAATAAAATGACGACGTATTACATCTGACACAGAAAAGGAAAGTCAACAATATTGTTGACTTTTATACTCTAATAGTATTTGAGATGTCAAACTCAAAAAGAGTATAAATTTTATGATTCATTTGAGTTGATTTCTTTTTTGGTCTCTAAATCTGGTGTCACAACAACATTATTTCCTTTTTATGCCATTTATGATCGTCATGAGATAGCCATTCACTGCTCGGGGTATTGACCCATCACAAAACTATTTTGCAAGATATTGTCTTTATAAACAAACACTACCCACAAAATCTCTAAATGAGTTGGATTTGTATCTCAAAAAAGGTAACAACTTTAAAAGGGTATGTAGAAATGAACCTTGTTGATCACAATTTGGTGACGTGTACCCAGAACATCAATTTCAGACATTGCCAAGTGGAGAATAGAAAGCTCCAAGATTCTACCAGCCAGTTCATTCTGAACAAAATTTATAAGAATATGTAAAGTTGGTGATACAAGATAGAATAGAACAAAACAAAACAGGTTATACTATGTTTGACATGTATTCGAATGGGGTTGATTGATAGTTTTATTTTATTTACTTCTTTTTATAGTTTATTTTAGCACATTTCATTCGCATTTTAGTTAATTTTCATGCATATTTTCCTTTTTGTTATTTTATGACCATTTCGGGTACTTTCTAGTTTCCTGAGCATAATTGCAGATTTTTTGGAGACTAGCGGAGCGGAATCTACGGGAGGCGATTGGACTTGGAGGACAAAGAGGACTTTGGGCTTGATGGCTATGGAGGTGATTCATGGAGTGGGCTTGTCAATTGCTTGAAGGCTTGGAAGATTTGAACTTTAAATTTGCAAGACGCGAGAGAATTTTCGAGTGTGCGGAGATCGATAATCGGGAGTTTGCGGAAGCTATGAGTGATTTGGAGAAGGCAAATTGGGCTCAAATTGAAGAAATCTTGAAGAAAAATGGGCTAGAAGCTGTTTAGACTCGAACTGGGCCAATGGAATAGCTGTGGGGGCCTAAGACTTGAAGAAGCCCAAAAATTCGTCACACTCACGCGACCCGCATAAGGTTTCCACGCGGCCCGCGTGGATTCCTGAAGGGGCAGTTTCGGGATTTTTTTTGAGCTCTATATTGGGAAGGTTGGTGTGCCTCTTTAGCCTCATCTTGAACATCCGATTGTGACACATTCTCTCTGGAGTTTTGGAGAATTTTGAAGGCCAAGAACCCTCAAGAACTTCATCATTTCACCTCTTGATTCTTGTTAAATGTTGGGTACAATCTTTACTAACTTTGTTTTCTTAAGTTTAGCCATGCTTGGCTAGACAATTTGTGGTTGACTTTGGTGAAATCCTTTGACTAATTGTTGAATGTTAAAGACTCCATGAACTTGTGTTTGAATCTTTATGAAAATGTTTTGTGTTTTAACATCTTATCATTACTTATATGTTTTTATTCATGAGTTTAAATGTGTTTGTGGTGATTAGTTGGCTAATTTCTTGATTAAGTAAAGGATCTTCAAATTAGCAAGCAACAAGTGATTTTTGTGTTAGTTTTACTTCACACAATCATAAAAACATTTTCTCCAACATGGTAGTGGAAGCTTTTGACTCCTCTTGGATTTGGTGACTTTTTAATTCTTAATGCTAGTTGACTTTCACTAATTACATGCTTAGTGGAATTGGTGACTTTGACTAAGGAAATTGTTATGAGCTTCTCTAACCATTTCAACAACTAAGAAAAGTCTAGGTAATCTCAAGCTTCTTGGATTACTATAGCCAAATTAAGGATTTAAAACAAGTATTGCACTATTGAATTCTAATGATATGTTCATCAAAAAGTCAAAGCGAGGAAACCTAAAGTCAACCATCTTTCTCTTATTGATTTTACATCAAACTCTTATTCTTGTCGAAATTGTCCATTTAAATCTTAGTTTAATTCTAGTTTGTTTCAAGTATTTCAAAACACCAAACCCCCTATTTTTAATTTATTGTCATTTTACAAGTATTTTTACAAAGAGAATTTTCATAGAGTCATAAATTGAACCAATCTCCGTGTATACGATCCCTTTACCACTATACACTATTTTAGTGTAAAAGATATAGGGTTATTAATTTTGTTGGCCTCGACAACCACCATTGATGTCAACGGGACAAAAATTGCAGCTTTTTGTCTCACTCAACCTAATGGAACTAGACATAACATATTATATAGTGTTTGTATGTTTGACACGTATTGAACTGTTTGACACGTATTGAACTGAGGCAGATGTTAATGAGAATTTTTTGCATCTTTTTCTGTCACTTAAAAAGATGGAATAAAATGAAAGTGGTTATACTATGTTTCACAAGCATTTGAATAAGGTTGATTTCAATGGAACAAAACCCTCCCAAGATGGTGAAACCAGATAGAACATGTTATATTATGGTTGACATGCATTAGACCAATGATAATTATATTGGACAAAAACCGTAACTTTTGCCTCTCCCAAAAAGGCAAATCAAAGCAGAATAAGTTATACTATGTTCGACGTGTATTGGACTGAGATGGACTGGGATAGACATGAGAAATGGGTTAGGCGCATATGCATTGCATTCCTTCTAATGTTTTGAAGCTAATATGTTGATATATTTTCCCTAGTCTAGGATATTGCTTTGAACCCGTTATAAGGGTATTGAAATGTTTTGTTGATTTAAACTATTTTGGAGGTTCAACTTTGAGTATAGATGATCACCATCATCCTTTACTCTCGAAGAGTTGACCTCATGTATTCTCACGAGGCATTCCCATGCCTTACGCTATATTTTGGCATGTTGCTCAGGTTAAAGATGAAGGGGGCTTAGATATGTAGAAGATGATATTAGATGTAATGTTGTAGTCTTACCTATGTTTCAAGATTAATTGTAATGTCATCACTATCTTTAAACTAAACCTGAATCGGGACCAAATGTTTATCCACATATGTTCAAAATTTGAACTTTGATTTTGAGATAGAAACTTTAATTTAAAATCATTTTAAAATCACTAAATGTGAGAGATGTTTCATTAAATCCTCCTTTTTAACAATAATTGAGTTTAAGTTATTTTCTTGGGATAAACGGTTCATGGGCTCAATGTTCCAAAAGTCCAATAATATATTTAAACCATTGAAAGCCCAAATTTTATATCTTTTATCTTTAGGTTGTTACAAAAAAAATTAAATCAAACAAAACTAATACTTATTCAGCCATCATGCTCACAAATCAAACCAACAAAGTGTCTATTAATCATCACTTCATTCTCCCTGCAAATTAACAAAAACGTCGTAAGATTTCAAAAACATAAAAACCATAAGATTTCAAAAACTTAAAAATCCAACTCAATCACATCAATTAAACATCATAAACCATAAAAGGAAAGTTAATATCAGATTATTGATAAAAATGTAAAAACGATCACACTGAAAACAAATAAAATCAAAATTGGAGAACGATCAAACATAACTAATACTTATTTCGCCATTATGATGACAAATCAAACTGATAGATAGGGGGTGTTTGGGATTGCTTTTTAGAGTAAAAAGTTCTTTGGAATAAATGATTATTTTATTTACAGCTTTTTCCAAAAGATGATTTTAAAATGTGTTTGTATTATCTTTTGGAATGTAAAGGCTAAAAAGCCAAAAGTCACAAAAAGTCATCAATTCCTGACTTTTAAAACAACTCATTTTTCTTCTTGCCAAAAAGTCATTCTAAAAGAACTTTTGTCATTGCCAAACATATTTTTAGACTTTTAGCTTTTTGAAAAAGCCAAAAGTCCAAAAGTCATTTTGTAAAGGAATCCCAAACACTCTCGCAATTTATTAATCATCATTTCATTCTATGTTCAAATGAACAAACATGTTGTGAAGATTTCGAAAACTTAAAAAACTCAATCACATTAAGAATCAAGGGATATCAAATAGAGCTAATACATTTTTGTCATCATATTGGCAGTCAAATCAATAAGGAAAACAATTTATCATCATTTCAAGCTCGAAAAAAAATCTAAAAAAACGAGAACAAAGCACATATCGTAAATATAGTTATAGTCGTTCATGATTCATGCACATCGAATTAATGAGCAATGAATGCATAAAATACTAAAATAAGAAGATTGAGAGTAGGTGAGAACTTTGGATTTGAACCAAAATGATTAAAATCGTAGTATATCTTTTTTCTAACCATTTGTCTCGACTTGGAATTTGTAAGGAATCTTCAGATCAAACGAAATAGGGTTGTGAGAGCACTTGAAACTCGAAGGAAAATATGTTTTATAAAATATGAAATAAGTTTTTAAAGGAATTTAAAGGGAGTGAAAGAAAATTACTAATTGTCATTAGTTAAAGAATACGAAAGTTTTATGTTTCAAATCAACATGGTTTAAAATATCAACTTATCTATAACCGCATGACTTTGGAAGGCCTGTTATAAGTATAGATAGACATAAGTTAGGGTTAAAGTTTTCCAAGGTTTATTGTTTCCTAACGGAAAAAAAACCAACCATACCGTATAAAACGGTTTAAAACTTTCACAGTGTGGTTTACAGTGTTCTAAGATCATCTCTAATGGTTAACCTCACAAAGATTTATAATTTTTTTCAAATCATCTTTCCACTTACTTTTAACATAAGTTTTTACTAAATATCATCACCAATTGATTAAAATTTTCAAAAGCTTTATTCTAAAATCAATATTTCTCTTTTAAAACCTCTCTACAACCCATCATCTTACAAATCTTCAACTTTTCTAATTCTAAACAATCCTAAAATGTCGGGATTTGAAGTATTATAGGTCAAATATTTATGATTATATCTCCATACAATCCATTACGTTAGAAAGAAATAGCACATACATATAGGTCAAATGCAAGTAATAAATATAAAATTATACATGTTAAATACAAGCCAAATGCAAGTTCTTTTTAACATCAGAATATTCAATTCCAACCTAAAAACATTATATCATACACGAATATGTCATCAAAAAACGCCCTTTTAGATACACGAAGAAATGCGTTCTCTTTAGGTGTTGATGCTCCACACACCACTTTGCAAACAAGTGCACAACATCCTCTTTCTTACAACAACTCCTCTTTCCATGACTTCACTAAAAAAGTCTATATTCTGATATTTGGGGTCTCAAACTCAAAAAGAGTATGAATTCTACAACTCATTTGAGATGATTTCTTTTTTAGTCTCCAAATCTTGTGCAAGAGCCACACTATTTCCTTTTATGCCCTTTATGAATGTCCTGAGGCATCCATTCACTGTCCGGGGTGCTGATCCATCACAAAACCGTTTTGCAAGATCTACTGCCTTTATATTAATAAAAACAAATAAATAAATAAACACCCAAAAATGTTTAAATCAATTGGTTGTTGTAGTTATAAGAAAGGGATAAGAACTTTAAAAGGGTATAAAGAAATGAACCTCATTAATCACAATTTGGTGACGTGTACCCAAAACATCGATTTCAGACATGGCCAGGTGGAGAATTGAAAGCTCCAAGATTCTTCCTGCTGGTTCATTCTGAACAAAACAAAACAGGTTACTGTGTCTGATGTCAATGAGACAAAAATTGCAGCTTTTTGTCTCACTCAAAAAGGTGGAACATGGTAAAAGAAGTTGTGTTGTATTCCAAAAAAGTAGAACCAAACAAAACATGTTATACTGTGTTTGACCAATGTTGTCTCTCCCAAAAAGGTAATACTGGAAAACAGGACAGAACAGAACATAACAGGGACAAGGGACAAGGGACAGAACATAACAGGTTATACTGTGTTCAGGACAAAAGTGGCAACTTTTTGTCTCATTTAAAAAGGTAGTTCAAACCTTCCAATTTTGTGGAGCAACTTTTTCAATGACCACAACATGATCATCCCATTTCTCTGCTACTGCCACCAATAATTTCCTTGTGAAGCTGAATTTGAAGACAAAAAACAAATTAATAATAACAATAATAATAATAATAATAATAATACTCAGGGGATTTAGTTTTCAGAGGTTGAATTTTATCAACGCTTATTTTACTTCTGTTGAATGCATACCGCAAGATTAATTTACTGTATACCAGCTTTGGAGGGGCTGAAAGGACTTCTGCCTCTGAGATAGAATACAGAAGCCAAAATTATTCCAAGATTTTTAAAGAATGAGAAGTTAAATAAATTTGAAGAATTTTGTAGTTGATGTTATTTGTGTTGTACCAATTTCAGAGGCTTTTTCATCTAATTGCAGAAGCTCATCGGCTTCTTCAGCTGTTTCTGTTTTCACAGGGGGTCCTCCAAAGCTCATATGATTGTATTCCATCAATGTCTCTTTATCAAATTCGTACCCTAATTCTTCAATTTTCAGATATTAGATAGATGAGGTTTAAAGTTTACACACAATGTTCTTGGATCATAAAGTTATAAGGAGTTAATTGTGCTTAAAACAGCACACAAAATCATGAAGAAAGGCTAGCAAAATAAAATACTTACCTCTTCTGGCATTCACTCTTCTCTCAAACAGACGTACAGGATCGGATCCTTCTAAACAAGCAGCATATATGATTGACCTAACATTTAGCAACATACAATAAACAAAGCAATGAGATTAGTATCAATCAAACAATGATTCTCATGGTGGGTATAATCGAATACGCATAAACAGATTCAAAATTCTCTGAGATCTAGATATTGAGGTATAATTTGACTTACAACGCAAGCTCTCTGGCAGCTCTAGGACTACAAAACCTCCCGCTTTTATCGATTTTTGGCATAGGCACTTTGGGAAGCGAGGAAACAGAATCCTCCAAGGTGGATTTTTCCAAAATCTCCTCTACTGCAAGTGCAGAGGTGCGGAAGAGTGATGATTGAGGTAGAGAGAAGAGCACGGTGGTTGTTGGCGGGAGGACATTCCACCGAAGGCATTTCCCGAACGGATAAGAAGTAAACGATGAAGAAGGAGAGGAATTGAGAGTAAATTTAGGTTTCGAGCATGAAGAAGAAGAAGAAGAAATATATGAGCATGGTAATGGCTGATGTATTAGAAGGGAGCTTGTGTCCATTGTAGTAGTTCACGGAGGTTTTTGGAGAGAAGAGGATGAAGAAGAACAGTTATGGATAAGAAAACAGGGGTTTTTGAAGTCTTTTTAATAGGGTTTTTGTGGCAGCATGATACATGACCAATTAAGAGGGTGGAATTACTTTTCAGTCGTTTTTTAGAAGGACTTTTGGTAGAAGGTGCAAAAGAAGATCTTTTAATTTTAAAATATGTTTAGATAAATAAAAGAACTTTTGGTTTAACGTTTATGACTAAACTGCATAAATGGTTTTGTGGTTTGCTCAAAATTGTCACATTGGTCCAAAACAGTTTGGACTAGCACCACAGGTCCAAAGTTTTCATTTTGTTGCGAGTTCGGTCCAAAACACTTTAAAAATTCTTCAAATGACGGATTTGCCCTTTCTATTTGTTTTTTCCTTTTCTTTTTTTTTCCTTTACTATTATTTTATTACTTAATTACAAAGGGTCTCTCTCCCTCCCTCTCTCTCCAATCCTTTTCTTGCCTTTTGTCTTAAACAATTTCATCGTTTTGCCATCTTCCTTGAAATGGGTATAAGCAAAAAAAGAACTGAGTTAATCAGTTTCATCACCGGAAAAGCATTCGACAAATGCCAAAAGGAGAAGAGGAAGACAATCAAAGATGACCGCTTGTTGTGGGAAATGATGACGTTAGGGTAAGGAGAACAACATTGATTGACCAACGTTTTTCATGAATCGATTTCATGTGAGTATCAATTGGTTCTTGAAAATCGATTGGTTTGAATATGGGAGAGGAAGTGCTTACGATTCATTGTCGATTCCAATATTTAGAAGGCTGTAGAGAGCAACGATTTGAGAATCGAGATCATCGGAATCAAGCATGGCGACCAACGGCGGGATTGCTTCGAGCAGCGCTAAAGTCGATTTGGCATCATAATCTTCCTTCACCAACCTTCTGTCACCCCTAATAAAAAACCCTAGACACATAGGTAGAGTGCCAATTTCTGCAAATTTGGTCTCCGATTTACCAAATTTGCATCGCAACAAGTGGTAGTAGCAACAGGTGGAGTGAAAGTGCGATTTACCTGAAGAACCTTCTTCATCTTACCTGCAATTCATTATTCTTCATCTTAACAACAAACCATGAATAAAGAAACCTAGATGCACTCTACCGTATTCTGGTGAGGTTGATATGAAAGTCAATGAATTTATAGACAAGTTTAGAGAGCAGATTAAACTTCAGCAAGTGGCCTTGGCTAGAAGACTAAATTTTATCTGAGATGATTTCAACTCTTCAACATCCAAACTCAGTCGATTCAGCAAGAAAAGATTTATGTGAGGCGTAATCCTGCCGACATTGTAGTGGCGAGAAATCAAGATGGGGCGACAACGACGTTGATGTTTTGTGGCAGGGAAGGGAGGAGATTGGGTTTTCCGGTAGGCTTCATGACTGGAAAGATAAAGGGAAATGTGTGTTTTCTCTTATGAAAGGGGGTATTTCTCATACGACGTCATGAGAGAGTCAAAGATAGATAGAGAGAGAGGGAGAGAGAGAGAGGGTGGGACCCTTTGTAATCAAATAATAAAATAATAGTAAAGAAAAAAAAAGGAAAAAACAAATAGAAAGGGGCAAATCCGTCATTTGAAGAATTTTTAAATTGCTTTGGACCGAACTCGCAACAAAATGAAAACTTTGGACCTGTGGTGCTAGTCCAAACTTTTTTGGACCAAAGTGGCAATTTTGAGCAAACCACAAGGACCATTTGTGCAGTTTAGTCAACTTTTATAGGTAAAACAATAAAAAGTCACAAAAAGTCAGGTTTTTGTGACTTTTAGGAACTCCTTTTCTTCTATGCCAAAAGTCATTTTCAAAAGAACTTTTGAATTATCCAAACATTTTTTGTTTTTTTTTTTTAACTTATTGCAAAAATTAAAAGCCAAAAGTTATTCTAAAAGGATTCCCAAACACCCTCTAAATGTGTATAGTGTAGAGACTCTTAAGAAGATTGTACCGTTCTTTTTTAATTGTCAAATATCAATGTATTATTATAATTTTAGATTTATTTATTTAAAGGTTGTAGAACTAGGGGTGAGCATTTGGACCGGACCGGACCGACTCTTGGACCGGACCGGTTATGGAGAATATTGTGGACCGTGGACCGGACCGGATGAGTCGTGTCCGGGTCCGGGTCCAAGTACGGGTTTTCCGGTTCTTGGACCCGTTTGGACCGGTACAACTTTAATTGTATAGAGTACAAGTCGTTAAAATAAGTTTTTGGGTTTGATAGAACTCGTTAAAACGAATATGTTATTGGGTTTGATACGATACAACTTATAAAAATGATTATGTGTCCGTTTCATGCATAATTAATCTATCTTAATGTTATAATATTATAACTTACAAAACTAATTTTCCAAATAAAAGCAACTAATATATAAATCAAGTTCATCAAGATCCCTTTCATATGATTTATCTTTTAATGATACATAAAATTCAGAATAGTCTAAAATAATAGTTAAAAAGTTGAATTATTTCAGCTTTGATAGCTCAACTTTGAAGGATTGTAACTCACTGAATATAATACCAAAATCAACAAAATTATAATCTAAATTCATCTACAAACAGTAAACTAAATGTTGGAAAAAACCGCAGGTCAATCCGACTTAAAACAAATGAGTTATAGTTGTTTAAAAAGTTTCACAGATTACAAAATTTTAAAAATGTTGCTGAAAAGCTGAATTTTTTTAGCTTTGATAGCTCAACTTTGAAAGACTGTAACTCATTGAATATAATACCAAAATCAACAAAATTTATAGTCTAAATTCATCTACAAAGTGTAAATTAAACATTGGAAAAAACCGCGTGTCAATCCGACTTAAAACGAATGAGTTATGGTTGTTTAAAATTTTTCACAGATTACAAAATTTTAAAAATTTTGCTGAAAAGCTGAAATTTTTCAGCTTTGATAGCACATCTTTGAAAGACTGTAACTCATTGAATATAATGCCAAAATCAACAAAATTATAGTCTAATTCATCTACAAACTGTAAATTAAACGTTGGAAAAAACCGCGCGTCAATCCGACTTAAAACGAATGAGTTATGGTTGTTTAAAGATTACAATTTTTTTTAAATCGGGTCCAACCAGTTCTAAACCCGGTAAAAACCGGACCGGACCGGGAAAAAGACCGGACCGGTTTTGATGGATTCCTAGAACCGAGAACCAGCCGGGGGGTCCAAAAAAACGGTCCAGTCCGGTCCGTTCCACCGGTCCAAATGCTCACCCCTATGTAGAATTATGGCATAATGACTTGAGAGAGTAGCAAACTATATATTTTGTACATATTTGGTCACTTAACTTTTTTTGGTGCTCTATTAAACATCAAACTTGTTATTTCGTTCAAAACATATCATTATTACCGGGTATTGAATATTTTCGGCGAGTATGTCATTACGGGCGTCTTCTCCGGGGGTGTTCTGGCCAAATGGTGTTAGAAACAATTTCATATCTAAAAACGATTTTAATAACACACATTGTCATTTGTTCTTCTGTTTCTGAAAACTATTTTAGTTTTCGAGTTCTTGATTCATCATAAATCGAAGGTCCAGAAATCGAAAACGAATTTTCAAAATGATTACTAGAACACACACACACTTACATCTTGTTCATCAGAAATTGAAGGTCCGAAAAACGATTTTGTGGGTTTTTGTATGGTTTAAACTCGAGGAAGATGAAGGACCAGAAACGTCGAAATCTACCATGGATGAATGGTTTGAACTCGAGGAATATGAAGGGTTCCAGAAACGAGACCTGAAAAAGCTACCATCGATGAACTCGAGATTTGCCATGGATGAAGGTGTTGCAGGTTCGTTAATGGAGATGATGAACAAGATGGGTATCTGAAGGTGTTGCAGGTGGAGGTGTGATGTGTATTCGTTAATGGAGATGATGAATAGATGGTGAACTCGAGATCTGCCATGGATGAAGACAGAGGTGGAGGTGTGATGGGTATTCGAAGGTGCCATTGATGAAGGGCCAGAACTCAAACCTAGGGTTCGATTTCAGGTTGCATTCACCGAAAAATTCATAGCTTCGCCGGAAAATTCAACTTGACCGGCTAAAACTTCAATACCTGGTAATAATGGTATCTTTTGAACAAAATAACAAGTTTAATGGTTAACAGAGCACCAAAAAAATTAAGTGACCAAATATGTACAAATGATATAATTGGTTACCCTCTCAAGTCATTATTCCTGTAACTATTATGGATTCATATTTTTTTTTTGTAAAATTAAATACAAGTGGCTGAATTATTTGTTTATAAGATGACACTGATCATCAGAAGAAAACCATTTTACCTTCTTTTTATTTTTATTTTTTTTTTACAAAATCGTCAATTAACGGTTGTAAAGTCGTGATGATTCGTTTTCCAAGAGTTAGCTAATTATGGTCTAACAGGTTGCATTTTTTATGTATGATGTTTCTTTATGTCCAATCAATCTCCATCTCCATATCCTCCCTAATAAATAAAAATAATTTTGCAACATGTTACTCTCTCATTAACTTGGACACATGTCATTTTTTGGTATTTTTGATTAAATGTTTTTTCCATTTGTCATTTTCTTATTTTTTTTATCTTTTCTTAATTAACACATCATATTTACACCTCAATTAATCATTGCTTTAATTAAAAATAATCAATAAATTACAATATTAGTATTCATATAGTATTTAATATGTTTCCTTTTAAATTTAAATTTTAAAATTTAAATTTCAAATCTAAAATTTCAAATTTACATAAATTTTTGTTTAAACTTTTATATTTAATTTTTGTTTTATCAAACCCATATTACATACGAGTCTCACATCTAGTATTCTAATAAAAGAATAGGTTTAATCTCTTATTGACAAGTGGCATACAATTAGAATCCTCATTAATAATATATATCACCTATCATGCCACTTGTCAACCTATTAATTATCCATTTCAAATTTCAAATTTTAAATTTCCACTTTAATTACATTAAATTAATAATTGATTATCCATTTGAAATTTTAATTTTTAAATTTCTCATTCTAATTACATTAAATAAATAATTGATTCTTCATTTTAAATTTTCTCACTCTAATTATATTAAATTAATAACGATAAATTGAAAAATAAAATAAAATTAATACAAATTATAAGATGATATAACTTCATATATTTATTTAAATCAACGATTATAATTTTATATAACTAAAAAAATATCTCTTAAGTAATAATTTATTTAAAATAATTTATTAATAATTTTGATTTTTTAATATGAAAGTTTAACTAATTTTATAGTCGTGGTTCTCACGGGTTATAAACTAGTATAGTATAAGTTAGCGTACAACTGATCTCGCTAAGGACTCACGAGCAACATTTACTATTGTATTTACAATCGATTGTTCGATTGTAAAGAGGATGACGTATAAAGTGATACAATACAACATATATTTTGATATTACTATTATAGAAGAAGGTGATATGTTCGTAAACAATGTCTTTAGAAAGAGTTGGTGACGCACACAAAGACGAAGATTCAACACATTTTGTGGACTATATCCAAGTAATGGTCTTAAAGCAAAGGTAATAACCATAAGGCCTTAGCACTTTAATACCTATCATGTCCCTAATGTCCCATACTCCATCAAGCAGTCCATGTATGCTTTTTGGAGATGTATTATTACATATTAATTAAATCAAAAGCCCACCCCCTTGTCTCCTTAACCATCTACAACTTTAGAGCCAAAAAAGAAAGCCAAGTTTGTAATTTTTATAAACTAGTTTATAAAATATAAACTTTAACCTTTCGGTAAAAGACAAAAAAGTCTTTCTAGTCCAAAATGTTATACATAACTTAATAAATTGTATCATATGATATATATTATGTTACCTGCTATTGAAAAATATTATTTCCGTGAAATAAATAATTTCCAATTAATTATAAGAGTTTATGAATATTTATTAAAATAAATTTTTAATAGATAATCAATTGTATTAAGTTGTTATTAATGTGAACATTTAGAATCATATGTTAATTAACAATATCATTTTAATATGACTCTTGAGAATAGAAGATCTTTCAGTGGAACTCTACTAGTACCTTCTTTGCTAGATGGTCAAATGAGGTTAAAGCCAATTTGTTTATGGTGTCGACTTGTTTGTTCTCCGATCTCAGAATCTGTTTAACAGTGAACATTCAGAATATGTCGACGAGTTTTTGTACCGTGTTCACATACTCCTACATATATTTTTCCCTAACTTTGTAGTTTTCATTGATTTTATTTGCTACGAGTAGCAAATCATTCAGGTTGCCACATCCTTTGCACCCACCTCGGTCGCTAGGTGCATTCCAACTGGCAGGGTTGCAAACTCTGCCTCGTTGTTTGATGTCTAAAAGTCGAACCTGAGAGTGTATTGTAATCTCTTTTCCTTTAGGGATTTTTAATACAATGTTTGATCATGATCTTTCCTTATTTGAGGCACCTTCGGTGTGTAGGGTCCAAATGTATTGTATTTCTTTGTTGTGTCGCACTTTATTGGCTTCCATTTGTTGGTACAATAGTGTTTGTTTTTACTTGAGTATTTCAGTCGAAAAGTCGATCAATACTTGTTCTTTGATACTAGTTCGTGGTCGTTATTCAATATCGCGTTCTCATAGTTCATTTGCCAACTTGGCCAATCGTCCCTACTTTTATGGTTTTAGGAGGATCTGAAAGATTGGTTGGCTAGTTAGCACCTAAATGTGGTGCACTTAGAAGTAACTTCGGAGTCGTCTAGCAGCATAGATCAATGCGAGCACCAGTTTTTCTAGGACACGGTAATTCAATCCATGACCTTGTATGGACCTGCTAGTGAAGTATATGGGTGATTGCTTTTTATCCCTTTTTAGTGTAAGTACGGAACTGATTATGGAGATGTTGCTAGATAGAAGGACAATGTATCCCTGAGAATATGGCTAACCAGTGTAGGATGCTTCCAAAGGGCCTCCTTTAGATGGCTTAGTGATTTTTCTGCTTCTGATGTCCATTTGAAATTGTCTTTGTCATTGCATCATTTTAGGGTTTAGAATAGTGGCATGGCATTTTCAGCTGATTTTTTTATGAACCTTCATAGGACGGTGAGTTTCCCGTTAAGGCCTTTCATATATTCCAAGCCATGGGGGGTCTTCGTTTCTAGAAGGTCTCTGATTTTGCTTAGATTTGGTTCCAAGATCTAACCCTCTTCTTCCCTGAAAATGCATTTCACGGGGTTGAGTTTCATCGTAGTCTTTTAAGTTTTCTTTAACGTCTCTCAGCAAAGACGTGTCATCAATACTTTTGATGACCATGTCGTTGGCATAGAATTTTATATTTTGGCCTATTTGATATCTGAAGATCTTATCGACTAAGCGTTGATAGGTTGCATCGTCATTTTTTAGTCTAAACGACATTTTCTAGTAGCAAAACATGTTGTGGTCTATGTAAAATGGTGTTTTCTCTTCGTCTTTTTTTTCATCAAGATTTGGTGGTATCCCTTATAGGCGTTCTAGGAAACATTTCCATTTGAACCCTTCCATCGATTTGTCTTTCTGATCGATTTTTGGGAGGGGTAGTAATCCTTCGTACAAGCTTTGTTCATGTCTGTATAATCAATGCACATACTTCGACTTCCGTCGTGTTTCTTGACCATGATTGGATTGACTATCTAGGTTGGGAAGAAGGCTTCCCTCATAATGCCTACCGAGACGAGTTTGGTGACTTCCAGTTTGATTGCTTTATTCCTATCGCCAACATGCCTCTTCGTTTTTGTTTGACTATGTTATTGCTAGGTTGCATGTTGAGTATGTGTTCGGTAATATCGAAACATAGTCTCACCATATAAGTTTGTTTCTAGATGATAATGTGCTTGTATTTATTGAGTAAGGAAAGCAATTTTTCTATCGTGGAGGTTGGTAGGGTTGAGCCGATGCAAACTTGTTGGTCTGGTATGTATATTGGATGGCTTCTTCCTTTTTGGGTTATGCTTCCCTTGTTCGCTTGCACCCTTTGGTTATTTCTTTGGGTGCCATGATTTGGTTGTACTCGGTTATTTTGGGTGGAGTGGCTATGATTGTTGCCACTCCATCATTGGTGGTAAACCTTAGGAGATTGTGTATGGTGGATACTACTACGCCGATTTGCAGCAGGGTAGTATGTCCTATAATGATGTTGTGTTCTGAGGGTGCTCAAACGACCATGAATTCTAGAGTAACTATCTTTCTTCTTAACCCCTTTTATGGTCTTCCAACGTGAATGGTAGGTAGATGGCTTCAACTGGTGCATCATTGTGTCCAGCGAAACATAGTAGCCAACCTGTTGAAGTTCGTACGTAGTTCTTTCTTCCACTCGCACGACAAGTGTATGAAACAATACCCAAACATGATTTTGGTTGTGATACCGTTGTCGACGTATACTCTATGTGGTATTCGCAAGAATTCTTTCCTGCTTTGAGCTATTGTGTGGTTTTCAGGCCGACATTGGGATCTGATTCCCAAAAAATATGACCATTTTCTTTGGTTCGGTTGTCATCCCTCTTGTTTCTAGGTTGTAGTTCTTTTGTGTCATTCTGAGTTCTTAAGCTTCTTCAGTTAGGTTGTCGTGTTGAATTCGTTCTTCCAACTCCTTTTTTTGGGATGGTGCATTTTGTTGTGTCATGCCCGTGGTTCTTGTGGTATTCATAATATTATGTTTTGTCATGGGGCATCTACATAATTTCTCAGGTTGCGAGGTTTGTCAGTTATGGCGAACATGTCGAGTCTATGGTGACACATTTCGTCTCGCAGGTAAGGGTGGAATGGTATTTGGTGTCGTCCTGCTTCTTCATGAGTGTTTGTGCTCTGTTTGGTAATTGTTATGGGCTTCCTTGTGTTTTGATGTTTGGATGGCAGCGACTTTCAGGTATGTTTCTTTGGCAGTTGTTCCTTCCTCCTAGCACAGATAGTATTCCACCTTTTCTTTAAGCTCTTGTCGCGCGGTTGGGACTCTTCCTAATAACTTCCAGGACAACGACCCTAGAAGTAGACCATGGGTGAGTGTTTATGTGACCATGTGATCATTTTTCCATGGTACGTCTATCGTTGCTTCGTGGAAGTGTTTGAAATAATCTTTGAAGGACTCTTCTTCAATCTGTTTACATTCTATAATTTCTCGGATTCTTCCCGGTATTTCCCCAACTAGGTGAAGTTCGTTAGGAAGAATTCTTTGAGCTTTGTGAAGTTTCAAATACTATTTGGTGCAAGACTTTTGAAACCATGCCCTCGCATTGCCATCTATAATGGTTGGGAAGTGTGTGTACCAGAACCTCTTGTCGAGTTTTAGCAACTGCATGTCCCACTCATACACATCAATATGGTTATCCTCCTAGGTTGTGTCGTCAGAGACTTGAGATGTGGCAGTTTCATTGTATTAGGGATATCATAATCGTGCAATTATTTGATGAACGGGGAGGTGTGGGTTTTTGGTATTAGTGTCGGTGTGCTTGTCTAGAAGAAAAAGAAATAAGGTTGTTGTGGGAACAATGTTCCGAAGGGGTAAGTAGACGAGGGGGTTGTTGCATATTCGGGAATGAGAGTTTTGTGTGTTGGGGGTTTGCATGGTTGGAAATGACGGAGGCGTGCTGGCTGGGAATGTTGGGTTAATGGATGATTGAGCAAATATGTTATGAATTTAATATTGTTTTTATAAGAGTAAAATAAAACATTGTTTAATAAAAAATGTCAATGTACCAAAAAAACCAAAACATTTAGTAGAATATAAAATTCAAAAAGCATTTCACTTCCCATTCCAATGGTAAGGACTTAATAATATTTGATATCTTACAACACTCCCATGGAAAACACTATTTAAAAAAGACAAAATTGCAAAAATGGTCCTTGTGGTATTCATTTTTTTGGGGTTTTAGTCCAAACCCTGACTTTTTTGGCTTCGTAGTCTTTTTGAGCTAGTTTTGTTGTGTTTTTGGTCTCTCTGAATAGTGAAATGACTGTAATACCCTTGGAGTATTTATTTTTCATTTTTCTTTCATTTTTTCTTAAATCTAACACTAATTTATTTATTTTAATAATTAAAAAAATAAGAAGGGGTCCACCTCTCTCTCTCTCTCTCTCTCATCAATCAAGGTTCAGACTGCAACATTCACTCTTCCCTCTTTTGTTTATTGGAAACTCAGATGATGTTCTTCAAACCTCATACAATACTAAACACCAAAATTAGCCCAGATCTTGAACTTAATATTATAAGTCGATGCTTACCAACCATTATATCAAGCATAGAACTTGTTTCGTGTATGAAAGCTTTACAACAACACTTTGAATATTAAAAATTACACCCACAGAGTCAATGGGCACAAGTTTATGATGTTTGTACTTTAGCCATTGTAGTATGTACAAGATAACCCAGATTCACATTTTTTCCCATTAGAATCTCTTTTAAAATTTGAAAGGAAATGGAATTGCCATAAGTACATTATTGATTGAAACATTGATTTATGGAACCTGAAACTCGATTTCCCCATCATCTTCATTATTAGCTCCTAACAAGACCATTATCAGCTACCGATTATCACTATCTTCGTCCCTTGTTCTCGCTTGTTTGTGACCCCATCTGCAGATCAGAGTAACGAGGAGGAATAAGACATGTCATCATCTTCGTGATCTCTTTCTGGTGATAGAATCTCCCGTAACAGAAGTAGATCGAATGTGATGGGTTGTTTGTTGTCCATATATGAGAGTAGCGAAGTAGAGAGAAGGGTGGTTGCGAGAGAAGAAATCATCAGATTAGGGAGAGAGTGAGTACCATCTTCTTCCCCATCCCTTCTTGTTTTTCCTCCCTTGAATTCGAAAGTTCCTCAATCTTGAAGATGATTACTAGATTCATGTTGGTCTAGTGATTTTAGGTATTTGAGTTTGGGGAAGAAAGATGTATGGGTAAGAGAGATGATATCCACGTTTGTGTGTAAGAGAGAGAGAGAGAGAGAGAGAGAGAGAGAGAGAGAGAGAGAGCTAAATTAATTAACTATTTTCTTTTTCCTTTAAATTAAAATGAAAAAACATAAAAAAATATATCAGAAAAGGCATTTTAGTCTTTTCAGTTTTCCGAGGGACCAAAATCACAAGCAAACTAGCTCAAAAGGACCACGAAGCCAAAAAAGTCGGAGTTTGGACTAAAATACTAAAAAAATCATACCACGGGGACCATTTTTGCAATTTTGTCTTTAAAAAACATAATCATGACATGCTATCTATCATTATCATGTGGATTCAGTTTCTATTAAAATTTTAAGCTCTTCAAAGCTCTAAAAGATGTAAAACATAAACACGAATTAACAATACTCACAAGGAACAAATTCAAAGTCTTGCCATATGTGATTTAGTAAAGAATATCATCAGATACTGAAACAAACCAAAACCAAGTATTGAGAAAAATCCACAGTTATAAAACTCAAAACATAAATAAATAACTACAAAATTTAATTCCCTGCTTTTAAAAAAGCAGAGACCTCGAATCTCTAAATGGAACTTGAATCAGTCAGATGTTGTTTTCTTGGATTTTTGAATATTTTTCTTCCTTGTCTTGAGAGTATCCACACTTGCCTTTTTCCTTTCTTGCGAAATCTGAACACAAATAAACACAAGTTAAATAAACAAAACATATTATGTCCTTCTTCTTTTTCTTAATATAATAATAATAAATAAATGAAAAGTAAAGTTACCTTCATGGCTTCATAAAGTCTCCTCTTTTTACGTGACATGGCAACCTTTGACATGTTGTCATTATCATCAGCAAACTGCTTCAGATTTCCATCATCTTCTATTTCTTCTTCTTCATCATCATCAACATTCTTATCCTTCTTCTTCTTCTTGCTCTCTTTAGGTGTAGTGGGTGTGTTTGTGTGTGCCTTCCCTTCCAGTTCCTCTTTTAGTTCCTCATGATACTGCGCTTGAAAAACCTCCATCTGCATCCCCAAAAGGGCAAAATCGTCATTTTACACATGTTCGTTCAACCCCATCCGATTTTTTACTTAATGAGCTTTATTGGATTAAGCACACTAAAACTGATGAATATTGTAAACAAGTTTTTGTAATGCAAGGGTATAATGGTCATTTGTCAATCAAGAAAACAAAATACAAATTTTTTTATCATTATCCATTCAGTCATTGGCATGTGAGGCATAATGAAACAGGGACGAAGAAGGAAGAAAGAAAGATTGTTTTGGGGACCAAAGTGGAAAGGATGACTAAAGTACAAGGACCAAAAATGTAAATTTAAACCTTTCGTTTTCTTTCAGCAGCTTCTTTGGCTTTAGCACGATCAATGATGCCTTCAGCAAGGAGATTTTGGGCATTATCAAGATCATCTTGTTCGCCACCTGGCATTGGGAGGATCTCTTTTCTAGCAGCAGCTTGAAGCCTTTTAATGGTCTCTGCATACTCAGGTACATACCCTTCTGCTTCATTGTCCACAAATGGAGACAAATGTGGTGGAAGAACCCTGAATTACACACAATGTTCAGAATACATAACTCGAATGAGAAAATTTTACATTTTTGGTCCCTGGATATCGTTGATCATCTCAATTTTGGTCCCAAAAAAGTTTTCTATTAACATTCTTGGTCTTTGTTCTTGCTCCAAGTAAAATCACTATACTTTTAGGATTAAAATTGCAGAAATCAGGGACCAAAATAGTCATTTTACTTGGAACAGGGACTAAAAATGTTACAAGAACCTGTAATAAGGACCATAACTGAAAAGAGAATTTTTTAGGACCAAATTGCAAAAATCAGCTACACTCAAGGACCAAGAATGTCTGATTTAATTTGAACAAGGAACAAAAACGTTTCAAGAACCTCAAATAAGGACTAAATCTGAAAAAATACATTTTTCGGGACCAAAGTTGCAAAAATCAGCTATACTCCGGATTTTAATTGGAAAAGGGACCAAAACTGTTTACAAGAAACCTCAAATAAGAACCAAAATTGTAATAGAAATCATTTTGGGACCTTATTTGCAAAAATCAGCTATACTCTGGGACCAAAAATAGTCATTTTACTTTGTACAAGTAACAAAAACATTACAAGAACCTGAAACAAGGGCTAGAATTGTTAAATAACGCTTTTTGGGACCAAAAATGTAAAAGAACACTTTTTGAGGACCAAAACTGCAAAAATCAGCCATACTCTAGGACCAAAGATGGTCATTTTTGTGAAAAGAAACCAAAAACATTACAACGAGCCACAAATAAGGCCCAAAATTGTGATAGAAAACTTTTGAGGACCAAAATTGCAAAAATCATCCACTCAGGAACCAAAAATGTAATTTACTCTATTAAGAATTAATTTTAAAAAGTGGGTGTTTACTAAAACTTACTTCCCAACCATATACTCTTCAGTTGGTAGTATAACACGTGCATTTATGCAATCAATGACCCATTGTGGCTGTATATAATCTCTTGAAATAAACCTGTGACTTTGAGTTGGCCTATCAACAATCTACAAAAAAAATAATAATAATAATAATTAATAAGAAACACATAAAACAATTTCTTATAATATAATAACAAATAAAATACCTGATAATTAATGCTCTGGTTGGATTCCTCAAATGGAGCTCCATCTCCCTCCCATGACACCACACCACCAAATGCAGTAATTACAAAAAGCAATGATTCTCTTGGAACCTGTAAAAAAATTAACAAACTTTAATAAGATGTAAGAATTAATAAATTATAAAAAAAAGATTTGACTTTATTTACCTCACGACTCAAGAAGAATGTCATGTCTTTGAAAAGGGTTTTACATGCAGTTGTTTCTTCATCATCTTCATTTTCATCAGCAGTGTTTTCAACAAGATGCATTAATGCACCAGGTTCATTAGCAGGAAGTTGGTTTTGAAGTTGAGCTAATCTAAGTTCAGATTCTTCATCATTTGCTCCATCTTTTTTGTCTTTAGCATCAACATACCTTGTCAAAGCATATAAATCTGCAAAAAGTATCAAGATTTATGTAATTTAATACACCATGTTCATTGATAATTTACCATATGATAGAAAAATCATACCTGCAGCTAAAGCTTTCAATCGAGGATCAAGAATAGGTGGATATTTCAAATTAATTGAATTGTAGAGTCTGAGATTAACAAATCCAAGAAGAGTCTGCATATTTAATCATGTTATATGTAAGTAAAGAGTTAAAACAAATGATAAAGCAGATAGAAAATATTCATAAGATTGATTATCACAAACCTCATAGAATTCCAAGAATGTAAGCATGATCTTGTAATCAACATCTTGAGGCATTACTTGTTGTAGTGCATGAGGAGTCAACCATGTGATTTTCTGCCCTTCAACCTCAGCCTGAAAAGGGCAGATAAGTAAATTTACATTCTACATAACATCAGATTTGTATATGTGATGATTTCTCTACCTGGTAATATATGCCTTTCACAGATATGAAAGCCTTTCGCAATTTATGTGTGCGAGAGACATATGCTTGCCACTCAAGACTCAACCTAAAGAAACATATAAAACATTAAGATATAAAATCGGATAAAAACAAAGGTCAACTTTAAATTTCAAAATATGGGAACACAATCGCACATACCCTCTACAGTTATGGATTCTTTCTGCTTGAATGTTTTCCCTTTCTATAGCAGGTAATGCAGCAAAAAGATGCACCATGGTGAGGCCATCATCCAAATCTCTTAATGCATCAATGAACTTTGGATACCTGAAGTCAAATTTGTAAAAAGTAAGGACATAATAGGGAAATGCAACAAAAAATGGTATATAACTTTGGATATAGTCATACTAACCTCTCTCTGATAAGCATATCAAGTGTGTATGAAGGTTTGCGTGTCAAGAGGCGTTCAGCAAGATCTTTGTTCTTCTTAGACATTGCTTTCTTTACCTTTTTCTCATATGCTCTCATCTCACGAAACTTGTCAAGAAGTGGCTCATGTTTAAGAAACAAAATATCTTTCATGTGATAATAGGTATGGTGGTTTCCCTTCACCTTCTTCTTCGGGTCCCGAGGAAACACACCTTTGAAGATACATAATCTCCTATTGAATCAAAAACAACCAAAACATTTAGATTATTAGTATACATAATTGAAAATACATAGCATGTTATGGCTGAATACTCAAACGTATAGATATCAAATACAACAGAAAAGAGTAACAATTCAAATCCACTCTATTAGATATTTTGCTTTTATGTCAATAAGACCCTTCATGGTACTAAATGACATCAAATTAGGGTTCTGGACTTCTTATCACTTCAAACTAGGGTTCTGGACTTCTTATCTCAAATTCTCCCCTTTAATGCTCGTTGAAGATAAATCAATACGTTCCACAACGAAAACTTGTTTCAAATTCTTCGTTTTACACCCTCATTCAAAACACTCGATATGAATATACATTTAACTACGCGAGCATCGATTGTAAATTCAAACATTGAGCTTTTCTGCTTCTTATCTCAGCTCATAAACATACGCCAAGCTTCAAAGCAAATTAATACCTGAACACGGAAAGACTGACTTGCAGGTACTTAACGGCCTGAGACCTGGTGATGTATCTGGCGGCGTTCCCTTCCTTCTTCTTCCCCTGCAAAACACAAGTAAAAACGCAACATAAAAAACAGATTCTTCCGTTTAAGGAATTACTTGTAAGTTTCGTTTGAAACTTACTGGAGGCCTGTAATGTTTAGGCATAGCTGCTAGCAGTCACGAATCTGCTTCTAGGAAAGACGGTGAGGTGCTCCGGTGAACGGTGCCTTTCTCTGAAAAGGGAAAGGGAGGCTGTGGGTGGCCGAAGTTCGGCGAGGAAGAAAGGGAGGCTGTATGTTCTTGGGTCAGTGAAACTATATATCTTAGGGTTTTCATTTTTTAAAATTAATATTATATATTATATTATATTATATATTGGTAAAGTCGGTAGGGTGGAATGGATCGATATTTACCTCCTTTAACTTTCAGAAATGATATTTTCTACCCTTGTCTTTTTATAACTTTCAGAAATAACATTTTTTATTTTTTACTTTGTAAAATATCATTTTTCGTCCTTTAACTTTGAATTTTTAAAATGTGAGTTACACCTTCATTATTTAACCCTAGTATATGTCACTTTCAACCTCTTTATTTTCTAAAATTTGGTGTTTAACCCAAAAAAAAACTATTTGTTTTTCTGATGTATATGTCAGTATAAATTAGAGTTTATATATGTTTCGATATAATTTTTTTTAACGTTTCCGTGCTTATTTTTATGTGTGTTACCTACAAATGAGTCGAGTCATATATAATATATTTTTGATTATTTAAATTTTTGTTCGTTAACTTAAAAAAATCTTACTTATTTATTTTTATGTACGTATAATTACAGTGTTTTTTTACGTTTTAGTGATTATTTTTATATACGTTTCCTATGTATAAATTTAGTCGCATATAATACATTTAATTTCGACGGTATATATTGGAGTTAGTCAGTTGTACCGACCTTATATATTAATCTACCAACAAATGTAACTGTAGCTAACTTTTATCAAATATAATCGTTAAAATTCAACTTAGAATACGGATTAATATTGTCGCAACGCACGGCGGGAAAAATTCTAATGTGTAATTATTATTAAAACTGATACAGTATATTATTGTGGTTTTCAAACCTTACGGTTTTAGTTTTTGATCCATATAAAATGATTTTATTACCTTTATATAATTGAATTTGGCTTTTTCATTATATAATAAGTTGTTTAGTATTATAGGAATAAATTTTGACCCACCACCCCACCCCCACCCTATCGTCCCGACCTTATCCTTCACAAACAGTCCACCATTTCTAGATCATTGGTCACCAACTTCATCTACCATAACCAAAACTTTGGTCCCCCTCTCCTCCTCATGCAACAGGATTGTAAAAGAACAAACATTAAAACATGTAGCAAATCATCTATTAAAAGCCTTAACCAACAACAACCATAAGGTGTATGTACATTTGTAGATCAACTTATAGATGTTCATGTAAAGACAATGTTCAAGCAAAGACACCTCCACAGTTATCCACACGAGCAACCAAAGACATCAAGTATATACACTTTTACATTTTTTTTCTCTCACAAGGGTTTCCACAAAATCATTTATTTGGTTGCTTTTTATTTTCACCTGCTTCAACCCTAGCTAGTTTATTATTACAACAAATGTTTAGTAAGGTATTTGATAAAACCAATTTTTTCCTCATGTAAAACCGACCTCTTTTACATGTTTTGCTTTAAAATTGTGATTTTCTCATATAAATTTGATCTTACTTTTTTTCAACATGATACAGTGATAATCTTTTACTACTTTATTGTTGATGTTTCTTTTTTCGTGTAAAATGTTTTCTGTTATTTTTTCTAAATTTCACACTGAACAGTACTAGACAAACTTTCTAAGGTAACTTTTAACAAGTCAAAAGACAACAACTTTTATCTCATTAACATCATTTACAAACTCGATCCAACTTTTATCATGTACAACAAATAAGAACAAGTGAACCCATAACAAAATGGCAAAGAAAGTTCAATCAGGTGCATTCAGATCTGGATGTTTTACATGATCCTAATAACACAACCATAACCTTACTATAGTTACAATTACATCCAACTAATACAACAAATCATATAAATGAAAAGATTAAACCTACAAACACAAAAAATAAAATAAAAATGAAGGGCATATTCAAATATGCACATACCCACGTCATTCTTTAGTGGTGTGTGTTGTATGTTCTTCAGACTTAGCATTTACTGGACACATAGATGCATATTTACAGAGCCTACATTTCCATCTTTCATCCTCAAGAACATAATTAGCTTCTCTTTCACCCTTCCAGAATTCAATACTTGACTTAATTTGACCCGTGACCCAATCAGAATCATATAAATATTGGTTTTCGCCTATCAAAGATTGATCTTTTTGGTACTCGTATCTATCCCCATTGATTAAAAAAAACAATTTTATCAAATATAACTTGGAAGAATATGCGAATTAGATCTTTAAAATTTAATTTTTATAAAAAAAAATACTACCAACTTACCTTAACAAAAGCTCATTGTGAGCTTTGGGCAGCTTGGAACAGATATATTGGTATTGTGTTAGTATGTCATGAAGTGTCTGCAACCACATCAAAGTTAATAAAACGATTGATTGAAGCTCGTTTAATCATAAAGAGAAAAAAGACGAAAGTGGCCCTAATGGGTAGCTAAAAGATAACCTTTTTTTGTAAAAAACAGAAAAGAAAAGAAAAAGGACAAAATTACCTGAGCCTGGACACCTGCTTGAATAGCACTTTCTTGGATTTCTTTGGATAAAACGTAATTGGGATTTAAGAAAAATGATTTTAAAAATTGTGAAGTAGGAAATGGATTAGCAACTAGATTATCCCAAAGGTATTTATAGCACATTAATTGAAGCCTTCCGTTTCTTTGTTGGGGTTCAGAAGGAAGATTGTCTTGTGAACGGGTTTTTGTTTCCACCAATGTTGGAACATGTCTATTTTCCATTATTGTTGTCTCCCGAATTTCATCAATAACTCCAACCACACATACACCTTCCACAAACCCTAATCTGTTTGAAGCAAACATAACGCGATAAATTAAGTGCCAAATGTTTGTCTAGAATAGAAGTAACAAAAGAAATATAAAGATTAAAGAGTTACTCAGGCTTTTACATTGGCAACTCGCGTGTTAATCCTTCAAGAAATAATTGATTAGTACCATGTATGAAATTAATGAATTTCAAAGCCCATCGTTCTTCAGATGATCTTATAAGCACTTCTACTGTTGTTATAACCTGTTAACATATCACTCAAAATGATATAATGAAGAATGCAAATGGAAATTAATCATTTTAAAATGCTTAAGGTACCTCTGCTTCAAGTACTGCATGACGAGCACTTCCTGCTTTCATGGCTTTACTAGCTTTAGGCTTTCCACGAAGAAGAAAGAACTCCTGCTGCTTTTCACACCATTCCTAAAGCAAAAAAGCAACAGAAATTTGTTGGATTCATGACAAAAATCACTGTAACTGATAAAAAAAAGACACCGAAGATGGTGAAATTCACATAAAATCTACCAAATTTCGGTACAATATCACACACATATACATAAAGAATGCAAAAAGAAACACATACTCATGTCTAATGACAGATTCTGGTTTTATTAAGCATGAAACAAAACCTAGGATGGCTGGTTTTGAAAGAACCAAATACCCATCAACAAGCAACTTCATCAACCAGTTTTGAATAACTAATTTGCTAGAAAGCAGGGAATTTGACATAAGAGGAGAAAGTAAAAAACCTAATTGATAGAAAGATTAATGAAAGAACCCATTACCGTAGACGTGATATCAGTAACGAACAGTCCCGTTTTCCTTCTGAAACGATACAACAACGATTCAGTGAACTTTTTCTTCTTTTGGATTCTCCTGATTCCATTTCCATCTTCGATATCGCCCACGCAGTTGCGTTTCGAAAGCAAGGTAATTGACGTAACAGGCGGAGGATTACGGTGGACGCGGAGGGAAGTGGAAGAGGAGCGGGATGCGAAAGCGAAAGAGAAAGCGGCTTCGATTAGTGACATTTCTTCGTCGCTGACGATCTCTGTCGGGATCTGAGGCGGTGGGGATGATGAGATTTGGGGGGTTTCGATGGGAATTGGGGGAGTCGGCGGGCCGATAACTTCGGGAGCAGATTCAAATCCTACTTCGGTGGCCATTCTCGAAAAATGATCGTCAGAACTGGCGACCAACGCGGCAGTAAAAAGAAGCAAGAAACATGTTTTTCTTGCGACTTCCTGTGGAAGCTTTGAGCCTTTGAGTTCTATTTTGGGGAAAAAAAATTAGAATGGGGTTATTTTTTTAATGTATTATTAATCCTTAACTTATTGTTTTTGTTAAACACACATCATTATTAGCACGTAAAATCGTTTTTTTTTTTTTTGAAATGCACCTACAACAACATCTCCGGCCAACATGGCTTTTCCGACGAATTGCCCTTCCCATCTAAAATTTATTTTGGTCATGTATATTCTATGTATATATAAGATTTCACTTGAACTCATCTAAAATTTCCGACGAATTGCCCTTCCCATCTAATTGCACATCTCGTACTCATAGTTTAGTCTCTCTCTTTCATGTGTTTTTTTTTCTTGAAGGGGTTATAAACCTAGATCTAGATCTTAAGCACAGACCAGGAACTCAATTTTCAGATCCTACTAAACTTCCTCAAATTTGCTGAACAACCAAAACTTGTGGACGACATGATCTGTGTTTGAAGAACTTTACATGAACATCCCAAACTTGGATATGTGGAAATTGAAACAATTACGCTTATTCGAATAAAACTTTATAGATTAGGAATCAATTATAAACCGAAGTTGTTAGGTTTTATCGGCGTCCATAACACATTGATGTCTTACTTGCTATCCAAACATATATATATATATATATATATATATATATATATATATATATATATTGTGTCAAATGACTAAATGATAACTATAAACAATGCCTCATTTGCATGCAAGACTAGCTATCTTGTATGTGTATTTTGTGAGTGGATACATCATTCTAGTTATAACTTAGAAGTTTATTGCATTGCATATGAGCATTCTTTGTTTGAAATTGTTAGGTTTTATCGGGGTCCATAACACATTGATGTCTTACTTGCTATCAGAGCATATATATATATATATATATATATATATATATATATATATATATATATATATATATATATATATATATATATATATATAGGTTTAGATTCTATGGAAAACAAAAAACCCTAAAAATCATAAAAATGCATAAAAAAATACTTAGAGATCATAAAACTTTTTTTTTTTTGAATTTTTTTTATTAAAAATCACAGCCTTTTCTTAAATTTCGTTGAAAAAAAAATCAATATTTTTTGTATAATTTTTTTTTTCAAAATTTTTTTCAACGAATTTGTATAGAAAGCTGCGATTTTTTCAAAAAAAAAATTTGTGATCTCTAAGTATTTTTTTATGCATTTTTATGATTTTTATGGTTTTTTTGTTTTCCAAATAACCCTTCCCTATATATATATATATATATATATATATATATATATATATATATATATATATATAGTGTCAAATGACTAAATGATAACACTATAAACAATGCCTAATTTGCATGCAAGACTAGCTATCTTCTATGTGTATTTTGTGAGTGGACACATTATCCTAGTTGTGACTTAGAAGTTTATTGCAATGCATATGAGCATTATTTGTTTGAATATTCTTACATGATGACGATGTGAGACACTTCTCACTTTATGACTATATGACTCGTATGGTTAGACATGTGATATTGATTTGTGAAAAGGATATAAACATATTGCATTACATCTATTCTTTTTATAACTATATTGATGATATTTTGATTATGAATAAATGATTGATAATAACTCATGACTTTTATTTCAGATTACTTGGGGTTTACCACTAACTAAATATTTAAGAGTTTTCAATGAGTTCAAAGACTATCCTAATTTGAGGATGATTTAAGACTTAACTCTTTACCAATAGTTTTACAAATGATTTTTGGGAACTTCTTATTATTCAAGGGGATGTGCCAATTAATTTGACTTCACAAGTGTGAAATATCAACATTACTGCTTTCCCAATGCCTAACATATTTTGACATGTATTTAGGTGGTAGTGGCGAATGAAGACTTAAAAGAGGACTTGAATATTTAGAAAGCTATACTTGTTGTGTGGTTGCTTGAACTTTTATTTAGATATTACAATTGATTATCCATCCTCTAAAGTACTTTTAAATTATTGATCTTTTACGAACAATGACTATGAGACCATATTTCCGTAAATAATGTTTTAAATTTGATTGAAGATTCTTGAAATGATTTAAATCAATTAAATCAAATTAGAGGTGTTTCATTGGTGGTTGCAAGGAGAATTCAAAACCGTAAAAGCAATTAATCCAAAATCGTATTTTCCATTCTATTTTTTTTATCCAAATCGTAGTTTAACATCATTTTCAAGTGTTAAGCTCTTGAGGCAGGTATATTCCCATTTAAATGTTTGAGCTTCTATCAATGGTAAATCACTTCCTAGATTTATCGGTCACAAATTGGTGATAATACTTTATAATCCAATGTATTTAGTAATAACTTATGATGCTCTATTACAATCATTGAAAATTAATCCATATACTTGTTGGATAATGAATTATGAAATTTAGACCGGTGTTTTAAGCCCTAACATTAGTGAGTTACTCCTTGACCTGTTTAAATCTAAATCTGAACATGGATTTAGTACTATAACATAATTAGAAACTTGATTTTAATACTATAAGTTCCATTGATAATGTATAATAATAATAGTTGTTTTTTGTGTTTTGAAACTTGGTTTGCCAATGAAGTTGTGACATCCCTATTTTCACGTCCAGAAAAGACCAGTTGGTTATGCTTATTTAAAAATCAGAGTATCATTTTTTAAGAATAATATTGCGGAATTTGTTCCCATAAAACATGATAATGATGTTATCAAATCATTTCCGAAGAAATGTATTTTATTTATATTAAAATATTTGGGATGTCATTGTCAATACAAAAACATAAGCATAACGAAATATCATAAGCCTTACAGTAGTTAAACTAGTGGCTTAAAACTCCTTGAATCTCTCAGCATAATGTATCTTTAATATCGATAACTATGATACAATAAACTGAGATGGTCGGGTTGCAAAACCTGGTGAGCACATAGGGTTTTCAACACACAACAATATAATTATTATGTTTAATCATCGAACAATTAACCCAATTTTCCATCCTCATTATCTTATTTATCCTTTAGGTTCTACCCTAAGAATCATTTATTCTTCATTTATTTATTCCTAATGAATAGGCACGAAGTCCATCGCTGCCAGGGTTTATCTAACATGCACTAAGTCCATAGCTGCCGATGTTATCTATTAGGCGCAGCTACCATTGTTATCTATTAGGCATAACTGCCAGTGTTATCTATTAGGCACAGTTGCGATTGTTATCTATTAGGCACAACTGCCAATGGGCATAACTACCAATGTTATCTATTAGGCACAGCTGTCAATATTATCCATTAGGCACAACTGCCATGATTTTTAGAGTACATCTGGTGAACACGTAGGTCAAAAACACCTACAGGTTGCGAGTCTGGTAGTGTTCCACTGAACTGTCTAGAATAGTCCATAGTTGTCATCTATACTCTGCTAGATGACTGGATCAACTTTAAAGTCAAGGATTCTCATCATCTTTCACCTCTCATCATCTATATCATCTTTCATCTCTCATCATTCACATACCCATCTTTACCCAATATATTTATAAGTATAAAAATACGTATATTGTTTAAATCACATAAAACATGTATAAATCGTTCATTTAGCATAGATATCAGGAACACATATATTAAACACATATAGCATGTATTATTAAATACTTCATATCTATGTGTAAAATGAAAGTAACTATGCACTCACTTGTTAAAGTGATTATTTGTAACTTGGGCAGTGCTTCGCTTATAACAAATGTCTTTTCCTTTGAAGAAACCTAGTATCATTATCACTAAGTCTTAGTCTACTATTTATTGCGACTAATTATTAGTCTAGATTTATCATTAACTCAAAGTCTACTTCAAGATCTATCAAGTAAGGAACAACCAGGTAGGATCATATCGGAGGTAGGGTCTGTTTAGTATACGAAGTATACTGTTTGGAAATCCCACTTTTGTGACAACCCGAAACTTTTTTTCCGTTATCCTTACCTAGTTTCCGTTTATAAAATTTGGGTTTTTAGTTAATTCCGTCAAATTTCTTAGTTTGGGAAGGACCTTACGTTTTAAATAAATCTGAATTGATTTATTTCCGTTCGCGTTAGTATTATTTTTGGTCTAACGGAATATTCTAAACTCAGTTCGATCGAGTTTCGTATTCAAAATCGATGTTTTCTAAGTCAAAGCATAGCATCCGGGCCAAACAACCCTTCGAAAGGAGCTTACGGCCGCAAACACAGCTTACAGCCGTAAACTCTGTTTACGACCGTAAACCCTGTTCACGACCGTAAACCCTGTTCACGGCCGTAAACCCTCCACCCTACCCCTTGGCCGTAAACTCACCCCTATATAAGGGATGAGTGGCCTTCATTTCTCACTTTACACACTCCAGAAGCTTTCTCTCTCTACTCTCTCTCTCTCTCTCTCTACAAACTTCGAATTCCCTCCAAGATCTTCAAGAAGTAAGTGTTTTTCCACCTTGAATGTTGTTACAAATCCATTTCTAGTGATGAATCCATGTCTCATCTCCTAAATCTCATCTTTTTCTAGATTTTCTCTCTCACCAAGAACACCAAGAACACACACTAGTTCTTGGTGGCTAAAAAACCTCATTTCAAGCTTCCACTACGTAAGTACACTACCCTTAGCTTGTTGGATACAAGAATCACTTGTTAAACATCTAGAAATCGTGACCAGAAGGGTGTTTACGGTCAAGGCAATCTCCCTTGACCGTAAACTCTATTTAAGTGGTGCAAAGTTGCCACAACATCCTCCTAAGCCTAGAAACGAGGCTTAGAACACTTCCAGAAGGCTAGAAAGGACCTTAATACGCCGAAAATCGCACCTTTCTCCAAGTGTTTACGGCCGTAAACTCATGGGCCGTAAATCCATGGACCGTAAACACTTGGGCCGTAAACTCTGTTGGGCCGCAAACCCTTGACCGTACACTCCTGATTACGGCCGCAAACTCCCCTCTTCAATCACATGTGATTCTAACACTTAGTTTTAAGTGTTTCCTAGTCCCTAAGGTGGTTCCCTTCCATAACGAATAGTGTTATGCCCTCACCTAATATATATATGTACTTTTACATGCTAAATAGGATCCGTTTGTGTCCGAGGCTTTATTTGACACTCAGCAATTCCTAGCAACTTACACTCGGATCCCACGTCAAACAGTGAGTTCATACCCCTATGATTTTCCGAGTTTTCATGTTTTCAGGGGGAGAATACAAGCAAAAGTACAAGGACACTTGTGCTCAAGTTATCTTATTTTGCATAAAATAATTATATGTTCAACATGCTTTTAACACAGAAAACCGTTTTACCAAACGATTAAGAAATCAACTCGTAGAAACAGTTTTCAAAACTAAAGCAAGGAACTTGTAAATCTTGTCATAAAATGTGATATTTTATAAAGGATTTATACAAAACATAAACATGATCAATTAGTATAATGACTTGAAATCCCTGTAAGTAGATCAATTATAAAGGATTTATACAAGGAACTTGTAAATCCCTGTAAGTAGATCAATTAGTATAATGACTTGAAATCACTAATAAATCTTGTTTATATGGTCATAATAACGATAATGAACTTAAACACAAGTTAAAGTATGGTAAGCATAACTCACTTACAAGGGGGTTTAGCGAGAAACTGGGCTCTGCGCGAGCAGAACTTCTGAGTCGAAAGTTCTTCTTCTCGAGGCCTTTTGGCGCTCCGGGACTCGCTACTAACACTTAGGAGGTGCTAAAGAAAATGTCTTAGGACCTCGGGGGTTTGGGAGAGAATGGAGTTGAAAGGTGTGAAGAAATGAGTGAATTTTGGCTCTATTTATAGGCAGTCCATGGGTCTCTCATGTCGTGAGACATGCCTCTCACACCGTGAGTCTTGCGTAGGCACCAAGGCTTCGCCTAGTGCTGACACGTGGCGCAGGACGCAGGTAAAACAACCAATTCAAAAAAATTCATAAATTTCGCATACGAGCTCCATTTTTGACGTTCTTTATATCCACACGTAGGTATTTACAAGTACTCATGTTTCAGATCAGCGACGGAGCCAAGGACCACCGGTATCCACCTCTCAACCGCTGTCAACGACGACGAAGCCAGAAGCCGCTGTCGCCGTCGCTTGGTTCTTCCTCCACGGCTCCCGGCGACGGATCTTCTCTCCTCTCCGCTCCGTTCTAATGTTGCATCCCAAGCCACCGGTCGCCTCTGCTACGCCATCCTCGTGCCCTTCTCCAGCCGCCTCGCTGCTAGACTCGATGTCGCGGATAACCGCGGCTGTCGCCGCCTTTCGCGCCGCTGCCACCGCCGGACGTTATGTTGCTATGGTTGTCATCGCCGAGAGCCACCAGGTGGGTGGCTAAACCTTTGAACGGATTCGTTACTGCTGCGTGGTCATGAGCAACCAGAAACCCTCGGGAGCGGGAAGGAAATTCATCGCAGCCACCTGCTGCCGCCATGCGCCACCTGTTGCCGCCTTGCGCCACCACCGGCCACCATAGGGTGGTTGTGTGTATGTTTATGTTGTTTAGTGTATGTGTTTATTTTTAGTTTCAGCATTGTAAAGTGTAAATTACAAATTGAATAATGGAAAGAAACTAAAAACCACCACCTTAGGGTGGTGGCTGCCGCCTCCCTAAGGTGGTCTGTCAGGGAATAAGACCATCTCAAGACAACATATTTCAGACGGAGTAGATGTGATCTTGTTGCGAGGAATTCGTACACCTGTGGATTTTAGGGCTTTGCGAGGAATTCGTACACCTGTGGATTTTAGGGCTTTGCGAAGAGTGGTCACGAATACCCTGGGTAGGCAAGGGTGTGCCCAGGATGGTGACCATGTTACTAGAGTGGTTGGGCGAGTAAGGGAATGGTAAGGAATGATTTCGAGGACGAAATCTAATTTAAGTGGGGGAGAGTTGTAACACCCGTTTCTTTATTAGTTAAATAAATAAGTTAGTGAACGAATGGTAGCCCTAAAATAAACAATTATATATACAGGGTGTTGGTTTCGAGGAGTTAATTGGCATAATTTAGAAGTTGAGGGTTAAAGTGTAAAAGCCAGACTTAATTGGTAAGTAATATTGAAGGCATGGGCTGCTTGGTAACAATTAGGACTTAATATGAAAGGAATTATGGAACCAAGGGATAAAATGTAAATTCTGGATTTATATTGTAAAGAATTATGGAGTTTGGGGTTAAAAAGGTAAACCATGGATTAGTTTTGCAAAGATTCTCAAGGGGGAGGGCTGTTTTAGTAAAATCTAGACTTAATTTGTAAAGGAATTGAAAGGGCAGGGTTTAAATGGTAACTTATAGACTCCTTTTGAAGGGATTTCATGGAGGAGGGGCCGAAATGGTCATTATGGCAAAGATTTGATGGGGGACGGGGTATATAGCTTCATTACCCGTCAAGCCCTAACCCTAAGCCCCTTATGTTGCAGCCGCCATCGTCGGGGTTCTCCAGCCGTCACCCTCCCCATCTTCACTTCCGGTAGCCGCCACCTCCCTCCTACTCATGTTTCCGATCAGCGACGACGCCAAGGACCACCGGTATCCACCTCCTCGTTCGAATGTCGCCGTCTTTCCGGAATCCTCTCAACCGCCGTCAACAACGACGAAGCCGGAAGCCGCTGTCCCCGTCGCTTGGTTCTTCCTCCACGGCTCCCGGCGACGGATCTTCTCTCCTCTCCGCTCCGTTCTCATGTTGCATCCCAAGCCACCGGTCGCCGCTGCTTCGCCATCCTCATGCCCTTCTCCAGCCGCCTCGCTGCTAGACTCGATGTCGCGGATAACCGCGGCTGTCGCCGCCTTTCGCGCCGCTGCCACCGCCGGACGTTATGTTGCTATGGCTGTCATCGCCGAGAGCCACCAGGTGGGTGGCTAAACCTTTGAACGGATTCGTTACTGCTGCGTGGTCATGAGCAACCGGAAACCCTCGGGAGCGGGAAGGAAATTCATCGCAGCCACCTGCTGCCGCCATGCGCCACCTGTTGCCGCCTTGCGCCACCACCGGCCACCATAGGGTGGTTGTGTGTATGTTTATGTTGTTTAGTGTATGTGTTTATTTTTAGTTTCAGCATTGTAAAGTGTAAATTACAAATTGAATAATGGAAAGTAACTAAAAACCACCACCTTAGGGTGGTGGCTGCCGCCACCGGCCGCCGTGTCGGGTGGCGGTGTGCCTTGTTGGATCGTGACTTGTTTGGATATTTGGTCAAAGGGACTAACAAACCCTAATGGTTCTAATGGACCCTAATTGACCCAATAAAACCCTAATGGGCTTAATGATATTCTAGTGGGTCTAATAGGCCAATAAAGCCCTAATGGACCTAAAAGCCCAACAAATTGATAAATGGACTAGTATTTGGTTTGGAAACCCTAATGACGATAAAACCCTAATTTTGAGGATTAATCGGGACACGCACATGGGAATTATTTAATAGTTTGAAATATTCAAATAATAATCATTGGCAAAGATTAATCTAAGCAATATTGGACTTAATGGATTAAGTCCTTAGTGGGTTAAGCCCTTAATGGGTTAAGTAGGAAACTTAACCCTAATCATCATTTTATGTGAAACCCTAATTTCACTTGGGTTTATTGTTGGGACTTTCTATTGGGCCTTGATGATTGGGTTATTAAATGGGCTATCCAAGATCAAGCAAATGGTCTAGAATAATTTAATGGGCCTAAGGTAAGTCCCATGTAAGGGGTTTTGGCCCAATTTGGAAAATTGGGCCATAGATGGGCCATAGTTTGGGCCTTAATGATTATATGATGTTGGGCCTTAGAATGAGACCATGTATAGGCCTAGGCCCAATTTGGAAAATCGGGCCATGTGTTGGGCTTTGATTCCTAATTGACTTTGGGCCTATGGATTTGGGCCTTGGGCTTGAATAAGCCATGCTAGGGGTAATGTAGTAATTACCCAAGGAATATACTTATGGTTATGTAGTGGGACCCAATTATTAATTGGGTGATGTTTGATATTGACAGTTCGAGAATCTGTCATCCAGCAGCTGGGGTTGAGTCTGCGGGACATCAGCAGTGTGGGATTGTGTCTACGGGACTTCAGCAGTGTGAGGTGAGTTACCTTCCAGTAGCGGTGGGTCTACGGCCACAATGTCGGCTCACTAGTAGGAGTTGTATGTTAGATGATTGTCTTTGTGATATTCATCTAGGTTTGCTGCTACCTGTTATGTTTTATGTGCTAGCATGTTATGATGTTATGTGATAGTGGTAGTAGGGGTGAAATAGTCCCCGGTTACCGGTCGATAGGACCGAAGGGGTAATTTAGTACCCAGCCATGCTAGCCAGATTATGATATATGTGATATGATATTATGTGGTAGTAGTAGGGGTGAAATAGTCCCCGGTTACCGGTCGACAGGACCGAAGGGGTAGGCCAGCACCCAGATATGTTAGGCAGTATGTGATTTATGTTTATATGCTAGGGTTTTATGTGGTAGTGGTAGGGGGTGAAATAGTCCCCAGTATCCGGTCGAGAGGACCGAAGGGGAGGCCAGCACCCAGATATGTTAGGCAGTATCCGGTCGAGAGGACCGAAGGGGAGGCCAGCACCCAATTATGCTAGGCAGTATCCGGTCGAGAGGACCGAAGGGGTAGGTCGGGCACCCAGATATGCCTGGCAGTATGTATGATTATATGTATTTGTATGGTATGTGGTATGATGGGGGGACTCACTAAGCTTTGTGCTTACGGTTTACAGTTTTGGTTTCAGGTACTTGTTTTCAATGGAAAGGAGTCGGCTTGATCGCAGCGCATCACACTATGTTTTCCGCACACGAGATCTTTGGGATTACACTCTGATATTATTTTATGATAATATGTTTTGATTAATGACACTTTGGTTTGACACGAGATATTATTATGAATGTTTTTATACTGATGGTTTTATGTAATAACTTATTTAAAAATGAAATTTTTGGCCTTGAATTTTGGGGTGTTACATAATTCTTGACCGATTTTAAATTTAACAGTCTGAAAATATTACACTGTTAAAGACCGTGTAAAATTCATAACTTCTACATACAGACTCCGTTTTCAACTGTCTTTTTATCGTTGAACTCCTATTAATGAGATATTAAATTCTCATTTAGGTCATTTTTGATAAAAATTGACCGATCTAAAATTCGATTTCTGAGCCATATACTGCTACGCTGAAACTTCGAAAAATCATAACTTCCTCTTATGAATTAATATTTGGACGTTCTCTATATGCACGCTCTCGGTTTAATGAATTCTATGACTTTAGTTTAGATTACTAAGGCAAAAAAGTAATTTATCAAAAATTCACTTTTTACGTTACACAGAGCTGTGCCGGTTTAATCGCAAAACTTCGATGAGTCACAATTTCTTCGTTATAAGTCGGATTTCAACGTTCTTTATATTAACGGAATCCTTGTGACATATACTATAACTTTGGTTAAGATTATTTATCCTAAATAAGCTTCTATCAAAAAGTCATTTTTAACGTTATTATCTCTAAATTGACTAGCCAAAATATGCAGGCTTTACAGAAGTTGATTATCTCTTTAATCAATAGGTTAACTAAGTTAATGATATTAATTATAATATTATTACATGTTTAAATTAAGTTTTGAACTAATTTTAATCACCTGTTTGTTGGGTTATGGGGATACAAACAAATAGATAAAGCCACAAAGGCATAATGAAGCAATACAAATAAATCCCAACTCAAGAAAGGATCCAAGTTCAATCAATCTTAAGCAACAAAACACAACACAAAAGATAGATCAAAGAAAACATACCTTGAAGTCTTTGATTAGTTTCTTGCTTACTTTATGGATGTAGAGAACCCAAACCACAACTCCTATTTCGTGATCGCATCCAATATAAGATCCAATAGTACTAGTGTACTAACGATGTAGAAATAGTACTAGTGTACTAACAATGTAGAAATAGTACTAGTATACTAACGATGTAGTCATCTAACAGAGTAAAGGTGATGACCACAAACTAGTCAAGGCAGTACTGTGGGACACAGGCAGGTTCATAAAATGTAGGTGATGAACTACGTGTTCATTTTGATGTACTCTACTTCATACTGACATGTATTGCGGAGAAATACCTGAAACAGAACTGTCAGCAACGATGTTCACGATGATTCTTAAGATAAAGCTTAAGTGATGAATATAAAAGAAAAATGGTATGGGTAATCGGGTTAATTTTTTGATGTGAAATAAATAATTAAACAAATTAATTATATTATTATGGGTTGAAAACTCTATGTACTCACATGTTTCCTAACCTAACCTACTCAGTTTTTTTGTACCACAGGAAACAATACAACGATAATGATGTCTGGACCTGATGAAAGATTCGAGGAAAATATACGATGTTGTAAGGTATGTAATGACTACGTTTATGAAACATTCCAAGTGTTAATAATCAATCAAAAACATTTCTTCAGAAATACTAATAGGTCACACTAACAACAACTTCATACAATTGATTATTTATTAGAAATTGATTTTAATAAATATTCAATAAAACTCTTATAATTAAATTGGAAATTATTTCTTCATGAAAATAATAATTTTCATTAGCAAGTGACATAATATATCATATGGTATGATTTATAATTCGTGTACATTATTTGGACTAGAAAGAGTTTTATCTTTTAGCCAAAAGCAAACTTTATAACTTATAAAAGGCTTGTGAGTTTTTTTTTATATAAAAGTTTGACTTTTTTTAATGTAAAATCCGAAACATGCTTCTAGGAAGAATGTTACGGGATTTTTATTATTTTAAAGAAAAGTATGTGTCTTAAAAGCATGAGGATACAAGTTTGCTTTTGGGGACATATGTGCTTAAAGTGTTAAGACCTAATGGTTAATACTTTCACTTTATGCATATAAATAATAGGCTTGCATTCTTGAAATTTTGCTCATTCCCTCTTCCATTCTAATGGCCGAGAGCTCTCTAGGAGACTCTCTATCTCATCTTTGCTTTGAGTTTTTGAAGGTTACTTGCATATCTTTTGCTCCCTCGAAGTTCATATTGGTTATGAACTTCAAGCTTAAGAGTTTAAGAGTTTTGTACTAGCATCTACATCAAGTTGAGTCATTATTGGTGTCTCAAAGGTTCCACATTTTTCATCAACTTCCAAGCCTCCCAAGAGGACCCAAAGAACTACAAAGGTTGTTATTTATTCACCTCTTCATTGGTTGGTGTTTTAATCTTTCTATAACTTGCAAGAAGATCTTTGGTGGGTATAAAATGTTTATGTTATTTCAAAAATTAAAGTCTTCCGTTGCCGTATTTTTCTAGTTTATGAAACTATTTTTGAACTAAAACATAACAAGTTCCGCATTTACAAAAAGAACACTTTTGTTTTTAAATAAGCATAAAGAAATGGTCTTTTTTCGGACCGTAAAAATGGGGATCTCACACCTTGAGTTCTAATGATTTATTGATAAAATGTTCAAATGATAAAATTCCAATGTCAACCATTCACCTATATTGATTTACATTAGTTTTTATTAGTTTAGAATGTGTTTTGCTTGTCTTAGTTAAATTAGATTATAACACCAAAAGATTAAAATCCCCATTTTACTTTTATTTCCGTTTTACAAGTTCATTATAAAGCCTTCATGCGTGAGTTTGCCCTTGTATACCTTTCTCATGGTAATTGTGTAATGATTCACATACACATAATATGAGCATATGAGGTGGAAATTCCAATGTTGAGATTATGTCTCTATTGATGCTTTTATATGATTTTTTTTAGTTTATAAACATATAATCTCCCACTTTAATCATCATGCTTATCATGTGTTAGGGTTGTTAAAGTTTTCTAATAATCATTAAGAGTTTAAGAAGCTATTAGAACCATGCATGAAACATTAAGATCCTTGACAAAATGCAATGCCTTTATGATAAAAGTTTTGTTGTTTTAGTGCCCAATAAGTATCGCATAGACCGTATGTGGTTCATGTGTAATTCACATGACCCGTGTGGTCTTTAGGAAGGTTTTATACATATGTTCATATCTTAGTCATTTGGGTTCTATTTTGTTTTCTATCACCTCCATTGATACTATAGTGTTAAGCAATGAAAGTTTTGGATCATTACGACTTACGTAAAGTTTAGTAATAATAAATTACATTCTGTCACCATCACTCTCACTGCCTTTAATCCAAGTTTAGTAATAATAATTATTTTCTGTCACCATCCCTCTCACAACCTCTTATCCCTTCCCTTCTGGTGAATATCTCATCCCAATTACTAATCACTCATTCTCTATCAATATCGTCCCTCCACGAAGTATGGGTTGTGTTGGCACAAATGCATCATGATAATTATACCCATATTTTAAGATAAGTTTCATCAAATCCTTATCTATTCTATAAACTAAGTAAAGTTATGAGTAACATCAATCCAAGTACCTGATTCCACATAATGACCTATAAATGAATGACAAGTATAATAATAATAATAATAAGAACATGATGGGGGGATTATCTTCTCTTTCTGCAAGTTCGTTGAGCTTCTTGTATTTTTACAATTTTATCCATATAGGTGGAAGCATCAATAAGATATGAATCTTGTAGATCTTGTATTTTGCTAGAATCAATATATGTAGCCTACGATGTTAAAGACAGACAATGTCTCAAGTTATTTGTAACACCCATAAAATTTGAGCCAAATTAAAACATTTTAATCATTCAAAAACCATTACGTTCATACAACTCGTTTTCAAAATAGTTTAAACATCAGAGTATCCCCCAGAACCATATCATATAAATCATAAAACATGAGGAGCGGTACGATCACGCCTTCGCCTTGCCGCGATCCCCTGATGTACCTGAAACAATAAACTGAAACTGTAAGCCCGAGAGCTTAGTGAGTTACCCCCAAAATACCGATACACATACAGTCCACATAACCATGTCACACCATGACATATCATAACAAACTGAACAGAACAACATGCAATGGGTCCACAACTTTACAAGCTGGATTACCCCTGGGCCCTCAGTACGAGTCTGGAATGCCTATCGGGCCCTCAGCTCGTATCTGATATACCATCGAGCCCTCAGTACGAGTCTGGAATGCCTACCGGGCCCTCAGCTCGTATCTGGAATGCTCCCGAGTCCTCAGTATGAGTCTGGAATGCCTATCGGGCCCTCAACTCATATTTGGAATGCTATCGAGCCCTCAGTACGAGTCTGGAATGCCTACCGGGCCCTCAGCTCGTATCTGGAATGCTCCCGAGTCCTCAGTATGAGTCTGGAATGCCTACTGGGCCCTCAACTCATATCTGGAATACTCTAGGGTTTGTTGGCTACCGCACGGAGCAGTACATCCTCAACCCATCCCACATAACATATCAACATGTAACAAATAATGCACATACAGGTAATCAATCAGTATCACAGGTAGTCCTACAGACCCACCCTCTAGCATATCAACTAGCATGCATAACCAACTCATACTCAACATAATACAACTACTAGGATATCATATCCAATGGAACGGCCTTGGTGCCTTAGACCCCTTAGTATAGTGAGGATAACTCACCTCGCAATTGCCGACTGAAAGGATAAGATCAGCTGCTCCGATCACCGACACGAACTCTACCACCGAACACTACCAAAGAACCAATTCCATAAATACCAAAATCACCAAAATACCCTTGGAAGTCAAACTGGTCAACTCTTGGTCAAAGTCAAAGTCCTCAGTCAAAGTCAACCTCCCTAACTGACTCTACTCGCCGAGTCGACCCGTCGACTCGTCGAGTCCCTATACTCAGAAATTCCCATAACCCGAGTCTACTCGCCGAGTCACCCCAAGACTCGTCGAGTCCAACGATCTCCGAGTCCCATCCTGTCCAACTCACTGAGTCACCTCTCGACTCACTGATATGCGTCTTAACCAAAAGGGGTTAGGGGTTCTGCGACCAGACTCGCCGAGTCCAAGAACAGACTCGCCGAGTCCACGACAATCTTCAATAGACTCGTCGAGTTGTTCTTCCTGATAGGTTTTATACAAACAATCCTATGTGTGCATGCAACCCTAATTGGATCTATGTTTTCACTATAAGACATACAACTATATGAACACAAAATAAACCCTGGCATGCTTCTATTATTTTCGAAAATCATATAGAAGTGTAGTAGACATACCTTTGTTATTATATTGCAATAACAACTAGTTTCCTTGATCTCTCGAACTCTTGAAAGCAAGCACCACAATTGTAGTGCCTCTAATGGCTCACAAACACTTTGAAGCAAGAAGGCAATTAAGAGAGAGAGGGGAAGGATGCTAATTTCGGCCCTAGGGTTTCCCTTGGAATCAAGTGGCCTAAAATTGAAGCATAGGGCATCTATTTATACTGTAGGGTGCTAGGGTTTCAGTCTAAACCCTAATGGATAGCTTAGCCACCAAGCAGCCCAAGGAACCTTCTGGAATGAGGCCCTTGGACGAAAATGTGATGATCCCTCATCATAATTTCGTTCTCCCTTAGTCCATTAGGTTTCCCAGCTCAAAACTCAACTATCACACATTTGACAGTTTATACCCCTTTATTTAATTAATCTCTTTTAGTCACCAAATTAATTCCTAATTAATTTATGACTAATACTAATTAAATAAATATGATTTCTCCTTTAATATATTATTCTTATAATATATTAATAAACCATAATATCTTCTCTCTCATATCAAATTACCTTGTCAAGTTACTTTGGTGAAGGCAACCCAAAAGGACCATGCACACTCGGGTCAAGTACATACCAAATATAGTTACGGACTTAGACACTAATCCAACAGTCTCCCACTTGGATAAGTCTAGTAATCTACATCTCACATATAACTTCCGTATCCGATTAGCAATCGTAGCTTTCAATAGCCGCTGTCAACTCTGACCAATAATCTGTCCTTCAGATAAGGGATCGTATAATCCTCTGTTCTAGATATCATGCTAACAATACTTATTGTTTAGCATTTTATTTCTTGATCTCTGATTTGTTCGACATAGAACTCAGTTGAACACATCAACTTCATCCTGACCGGGCCCGACACATAAGTCAAACCAAATCATCAAGTGGCCAAGATATCGCTTTTATTCTCATAGAATAAAAGGAACAGAAAAACGTCGACTAATATGCCTTTATCATTTACTAGTTAAACCACACACAATAATGTGTTTTATAACATCAAGTTACTGATGCGTTTTCGCATTATCAATGTATAATCAACTAGCAAACAATAACCATATCTCTAGGTTTAAAGATTATATGATATTATCATCTTGCGATCACTTGTGATAACATTCATGAAGTGATACCAGCAAGTGTGGGTCTATTCCAATGCTCAATACAAATTTCATAAGCACTCATAAACTTTGCAGCAAACCTTTGCTATGTCTAAAACCTTTCAGACAATCTACAAACAAATTTATGACAATCTTCCTTCATATCTACTTCCAACATATGAACGATTGTGGACTGTTCGAATAATCTTATTATTCAGGAAGTCAAAACATGCAAAATTGAAACAATAGATAAATAATCAACACAAGATAGAAGCTTTCTTATAAATAACACACCTTTATTTAATCATTAAATGTTGAATACATGATCATCCATTACAAGTTTCCTACCTATCTAATCTAAACTAATATCGTCCTTCAGCCCTACGCTCCTAGCGTGCTGCAAATGCTTAACCCTACTCAGTCCCTTCGTGAGGGGATCTGCTGGGTTATCTTCTGACGATACCCTCTTCACAACGAGGAGTCCCTCTTCTACTCGATGTCTAATAAAATGGTATTTCCTGTCGATATGACGAGATCTGCCATGATCCCTTGGTTCCATGGTTAAGGCAACCGCTCCTTCATTATCACAAAAAATTTCCATGGGCTCTTTTATGGATGGCACAACTCCAAGGTCTCCAATGAAGTTCTTCAACCATATAGCCTCCTTTGACGCCTCGCTCGCCGCAATGTACTCTGATTCGCACGTTGAATCAGCTACGGTTTCTTGCTTGGAACTTTTCCAAGTCACTGCTCCTCCATTCAGGGTAAAGACCCAGCCCGACTGCGATCGGTAATTATCCCGATCTGTCTGGAAACTAGCGTCACTGTACCCTCGCACCCTTAAGTCATCACTCCCACCCAGGACTAGAAACCATTCCTTAGTCCTTCGTAGGTACTTAAGAATATTCTTGACAGCAATCCAATGTGCCCTACCAGGATTCCCTTGATATCTGCTGACCATGCTCAAAGCGAAAGCCACATCAGGGCGAGTACAGGTCATAACGTACATAATTGAGCCAACTGCGGAAGCGTAAGGTACTCGGCTCATATCAGCTATTTCTGCCTCTGTACTCGGGCTCTGAGTCTTACTCAGTTTGGTATTGCATTGGATTGGTAACTCCCCTTTCTTGGAATTTTCCATACTAAAACGTTTTAGTACCCTTTCCAAGTATGTATCCTGACTGAGTCCTATCAGTCTCTTACTTCTGTCTCTCACTATCCTTATTCCCAGAATATATGCAGCCTCTCCGAGGTCCTTCATAGCGAAACACTTCCCAAGCCAGGACTTGACTTCCTGCAATGTTGGGATGTCGTTTCCTATGAGTAGTATGTCATCGACATACAATACGAGGAAGCTCACTATACTCCCACTGGCCTTGACATATACACATGACTCATCTTCATTTCGCAGAAAGCCAAACTCTTTGACCTTCTCGTCAAAACAAAGATTCCATCTGCGAGACGCTTGCTTTAATCCATAAATGGATTTCTCAAGCTTGCACACTCTATTTGGATGCTTTGCATCGACAAAACCCTCTGGCTGATTCATGTAAACATCCTCAGCCAACTTCCCATTTAGGAAAGCGGTTTTTACGTCCATCTGCCAAATTTCATAATCATGAAACGCAGCTATCGCAAGCATTACCCTAATAGACTTTATTTTCGCAACCGGTGAGAAGGTCTCATCATAGTCAACTCCAGGAGTTTGAGTAAAGCCCTTCGCGACCAATCGCGCTTTATAAGTGTGCACTTTCCCATCCATGTCTGTCTTCTTCTTGAAGATCCACTTGCACCCGACCGTCTTACGACCTGGCACATTGTCAACCAAATTCCAAACTTGGTTGTCATACATGGACTGAATCTCGCTATCCATTGCCTCTTTCCATTTAACAGACTCTGGGCCTGCCATGGCTTCCTTGTAGCTGTTAGGTTCGTCCAGATTTACTAGTGTACTATCACTAATAAACGTATCCCCGTCAGTAGTAATATGGAAACCATAAAACTGGGGTGGAACAACAACTCTACTTGAACGTCTAAGAGGTAAGGACTGGTCAATAGGTTCAACAGGAGTTTCCTCCTCAGGTTGCATGCCAGTGTCAGAGGTTCCTTCTTCTCCTGACTCTTGAAGCTCTTCAAGGTCAATCTGACTCCCACTGTCTCCTTGGCTTATGAGTTCTCTTTCTCTGAAAACCCCTCTCCTAGCAACAAAGACAACATTGTCATTTGGTCTATAGAAGAGATAACCAAAAGACTTCTGTGGATAGCCGATGAAAATAACACTTCTCACTACGAGGTTCTAGCTTGTCGTGAGTCTCTCGTCTTACGAAAGCTTCACAACCCCAAACCTTGATATGTGCTAACGAGGGAGCTTTCCCTGTCCACATCTCGTGAGGCGTTTTGGTAACCTTCTTGGTGGGAACTAAGTTAAGGATATGGGCGGCAGTCTCCAAGGCATACCCCCAGAATGAGATTGGTAACGAAGCACGACTCATCATAGAGCGAACCATGTCCAACAAGGTTCGATTACGTCTCTCAGCCACACCATTCAATTGTGGCGTTCTAGGAGGCGTCAATTGTGAAACTATTCCACACTCTTTCAGATAGTCGTGAAACTCAAGACTTAGGTACTCTCCCCCTCGATCAGATCGAAGCATCTTGATTTTCCTGCCCAACTGATTCTCCACTTCATTCTTGAACTCTTTGAACTTTTCAAAAGTTTCTGACTTTTGCTTGATTAAGTAGATATATCCATATCTGCTATAATCGTCTGTAAAAGTCACGTAGAAGCGACAAGCGTCCCTTGTGGTGGATCTAAAGGGTCCACATACATCTGTGTGTATGAGATCCAATACACCCTCACCCCTTTCACATGTGCCAGTAAAGGGTGACTTGGTCATCTTCCCAAGTAAACAAGACTCACACACGTCATCGTCCCTAAGGTCGAAAGACTCCAAGACTCCATCCTTTTGGAGTTGGGCTATGCGTTTCTTGTTCACATGGCCAAGGCGACAATGCCACAAGCATGCTTTGTCCAAACTTGTGGACGAATCAATATTCAAAACATCATTTCCTAAATTGTCAATAACTAACACAGATTCATAAATCCCATTACAAGGTAATGCATTGAAATAAAAGACACCATTCAAATAAGCATTAATAGAACCATTACTATTATCAAATGAATATCTGAAACCTTGTCTAAACAAACCATGAAAAGAAATGATGTTCCTTGCCATATCTGGCGAATAGCAACAATTATTTAAATCTAGTCCTAACCCATTACTCAACACTAAGGAATAAACTCCGATCTTGGTTACTGGTGAAGACTTCTTGTTTCCCATGATCAAGCTTATCCTTCCATGCTCCACTTCCCTACTTCTTTTTAGGCCCTGCATATCAGAACAAATGTGGTAACCACACCCTGTATCAAGAACCCATGAAGTAGCAAATGATGAGTTATTAGATTTAATTAAATACATACCTGAAAAGGTGGGCTTTATCTTCCCATCCTTAATATCTTGCAGATATTTAGGGCAGCTTCGTTTCCAGTGGCCCTTCTGGTGGCAATAGAAGCACTCTGCTCCCTTGGGGTCAGAAGAGGGCTTAACAGAACCCGCTTTGGTCCCACTAGAAGAAGAACCATCTTGGGTCTTACCCTTATGGTGGCTCTTGTAAGGAGCCTTCCTCTTCTTTCCCTTTCCTTGGCCAATTGCCAACACAGGAGCAACTACAGTAGAGGGTGATGCAACAGATTTGTCCTTGAGGTTGCTCTCAGCTGTCCTCAGGAGCCCTTGAAGCTTACTTAGGGTGACCTCTTCCTTATTCATGTGGTAGGTCATTCTGAACTGGCTGTAGCAGGAAGGCAAGGAGTGGAGGATGATGTCGATAGCCAAATCCACATCAAACTTAACATTAAGTTTGAGAAGACGATCAACATATCTTTGCATTCTTTGCAAATGATCAGTTAGGGATTCTCCACTCCCCATCTTAGCGGTGATCATGTTGGTGATGATCTCATAGCGCTCTTGCCTCGCGCTCTGGTGGTACCTGTCCAGCAAATCTTGATGCATCTCATATGGATACATGTCCTCATAGGACTTTTGGAGTTCAAGGTTCATGGTGGCCAACATGATGCAATGAACCTTCGTTGCATCACGCTCGTGGGCCTCAAAGGCGGCCATCTCTTCAGGAGTAGCTTCTTCTGGGTTGATCCTTTCAAGCTTCTCGTCTAGGACATATTCTTTGTCCTCATAACGAGTTATCATGCGAATGTATCTCATCCACTCGTTGAAGTTCGAGCCATCAAATGTCACTTTTTGACACAGGTTCATCAACGAGAATGACCCAGAAGTGTTGTTGTTTGCGTTTGCGTTTGACATCTGAAATAGAAAGGAACAAAGTTTGATTAGAATGAATCCCTAATTAAACACCCACATGAGAAATTAGGGCTAGGATCCAACAACATTATTTACAACTTAGAAAAGGGATGCCGTAATCTAAAAGTAAATAATTTGAAGGTAAGTGAATGACGATTCACTAATTTTCACCATGAAAAACGAAAGAGGTTAAGTTTTAAATGTATTTGAAAATTCCTAGATTTCTTTTTGAGATTCATTGAACATTTCAATGGCATGTTTAAATCTCGATATGCACTTCAAATTTGCGACTGGGATGCCGAGGATCGCAAACAAGTTTGTGAATAACCATGCGAATCATCATGGTGCACTCAATGTCTTCATCACCTAATCAATGTGCTGGTTAGCCACACACGCTCCATTGATCTATGATAAGACTTCGAGCCACCCTTTGTCACCAATGTCAATCCCAAATTAGTGTGCTGGTTAACCACGCACGCTCCACTAACGTTTGACAGGGGTACAAAGTGTAATTCCATGGAATAGCATCATTTTTCACATTTTACCCTAAAGTAACTAAGAGTGGGAATTTGTAAAACAATGTAGTTACTTTAATATTTCCATTATACTTATAATGAGGAATTAAGTGCCCTATCCTATCCGTTCGGCTAACGACCCTCCACCAGTCAAGCAAGCGGTAGATGTGAGTGTACATCCATTAAGCGCCATTTTATAGGCAGCAACCTTATACCCACCTTATAGACTGACTTCGTGAATGAGGCCTACTAGCGATAAGACTAGCTTATTCTTATACATATATATAATAATTAATCTTATAATATCATAATTGTATAAGGGTGTATTTTAAAACATTTTAAAATACTAGTGTCTTTGTTGCATTTAAAATTTTCGAAAATTAGACAATTTAATTTAAAATTTTAAACACCAAAAATCTTTGATTTATTAATTATCAAAATTAAACAATTAATTTAAATTATTAAATCATGAAGGATTATCATAAAATTAAACAATTAATTTATCCTAATCCTTTTTATCCCCTAGATTTCGAAATTTATGGAAAGGATAATTCAAGATCTTCAATTATCTAGTTTAAACAATTAAGTTGATAATCACAAAGATGGCATTATCCAAATCCCTAAAATTTTGGGATCTTGTCTTGGGGGGCAAGGGATTTTCGAAATCCCTAGGGTTTCATAACCCTAATTTCGAAAATGTGAGGCTAGGCAAAAGGGTTTTAAGAACCCTATCAAAATCGCCAACTAGGGTTTTGCAACCCTAATTTGCGAAAATCATCAAGCCTTAGGGTTTACTTGCCATAAACCCTAATTTGTCAGATTCATAATATGTATCAAATCCAATTGAAAACAAAAAACCAAAGGCTCTGATACCACTGATAGGTTTTATACAAACAATCCTATGTGTGCATGCAACCCTAATTGGATCTATGTTTTCACTATAAGACATACAACTATATGAACACAAAATAAACCCTGGCATGCTTCTATTATTTTCGAAAATCATATAGAAGTGTAGTAGACATACCTTTGTTATTATATTGCAATAACAACTAGTTTCCTTGATCTCTCGAACTCTTGAAAGCAAGCACCACAATTGTAGTGCCTCTAATGGCTCACAAACACTTTGAAGCAAGAAGGCAATTAAGAGAGAGAGGGGAAGGATGCTAATTTCTGCCCTAGGGTTTCCCTTGGAATCAAGTGGCCTAAAATTGAAGCATAGGGCATCTATTTATACTGTAGGGTGCTAGGGTTTCAGTCTAAACCCTAATGGATAGCTTAGCCACCAAGCAGCCCAAGGAACCTTCTGGAATGAGGCCCTTGGACGAAAATATGATGATCCCTCATCATAATTTCGTTCTCCCTTAGTCCATTAGGTTTCCCAGCTCAAAACTCAACTATCACACATTTGACAGTTTATACCCCTTTATTTAATTAATCTCTTTTAGTCACCAAATTAATTCCTAATTAATTTATGACTAATACTAATTAAATAAATATGATTTCTCCTTTAATATATTATTCTTATAATATATTAATAAACCATAATATCTTCTCTCTCATATCAAATTACCTTGTCAAGTTGCTTTGGTGAAGGCAACCCAAAAGGACCATGCACACTCGGGTCAAGTACATACAAAATATAGTTACGGACTTAGACACTAATCCAACACTTCCAACTCGTCGAGTCCAAGCTCATCATCATAAGACTCGCCGAGTCACCCATGCGACTCGCCGAGTTACTACGTGACTCAAAGTCTAATCTCTAGCCTGACTCGCCGAGTCATCTCCCAGACTCGTCGAGTCCATACGTGCATTCCCAAAATCTCGAGACACAGAGCTGCTCCTTTGCTCCAAACAATAGATCGGGGTCTCTAGAGTCCATTAGCAACATAAAGTTGCTACCTTTACGTGCTTCTTGCCCCATAATACCAAAAACCAAGCTAGAAAGGGACTTAACTCTTGGGGAAAGGCTTTTGCATAGCAACCAAAAGGGCTTTCTGCATCTTTGATCCAAATAGAGCTCAGATCTGGAGTTTCAACTCCAGATCTAACTTATACACCAAGATCTCATCATATCATCTCCAAACAAGCCCTAAAACTTCCATGAAAATGGATCTAGAAAGGGGAAAGCCAAGGATAACGATTCATTACCTCCAAAACGACCTCCTGCTGAAGAGTAATCTGAATCTCCACAAATCTCCTTGATCCAAGCTTCTTGATCTTCAAGATCTCTTCACAAAACACTTAACAATGCTCCAATTTGCTTCCAATGGCTCTCACTCACGATTCTAGGGTTTTTGGGTCTCAAAGGGGGCTAAAGGAGCTGAGGGGAGGACATTAAGTCCTTTAAATAGGGTGCAACCCCGAAGATTAGGGTTTTTCCTCGACCAACACCGACTCGTCGAGTCCAGCCGCCGACTCGCCGAGTCAGGCCACTTAACCCCGTGCCACGCACCCGCTTCGACTCGACGAGTCAAGAGACCTACTCGCCGAGTCCCTTCCTTTATTTTCACTTAGCACCCTTCAACTTCTTGCTTCCGAACTTGGGATGTTACATTATTAAGGATGGCAGTCCATGTAACTGCTTTGAATTCTAAAATTTAGGGGCAAAACTACCTGCAATTAATATGATATGTTAAACAATAGTGTTATTGAAATATATGATTGATTTATTAATATACAAATGTTTATATTAATCTATTTCTTTTATTCTACATAGTTTAGTTGGAAAAATTAAGTCATATCCATAGAGGTCAAATAGTTAGTCTTGAAGCATAAGACTTTTGTAAAAGATAATTAAAAAAAAGCACAAACTATGCGTCTTAATTAAGATACAGATTACACACATACACATGTTTCTTATCGTCAGATGGATGAGTAGTGGTCGTGGTGGTGTCAATCATCATCACAGGAGAAAACCACCAAAAAAACATGGTCCGAAGAATAAGAAGGGTTAGAGGAGATCGTTCAGTTGAGTTTAAATAGTGGGGATGAGGTGTGTATGACTTAGATAATATAATTTTTTTTGATAGAAAATACAAAATAAAAGATAAGATGTCATTTTACCAAGCTTAACAAACCAAAACTAACAGTTATTAGTTACAGAATATATAGCTAAATCCACAATGAAACCTTCAAACATTTTTGCAAGTTGAATTATTTAACCTTAGTAAAAAAAAAATACTCCTTTCGTCCTATATTAATAGTCCATGTTTTTTTTGGTTTGTTCCAAAATAATAATCTACTTCTAAAAATAAACATATATTTTACCATAATATCCCTCATTATTACTTAAAATACCATACAATTAAATGCAACTATCATGAAATTAAATGCAACAAAATGGTAAGAATGTTATTTCATTTAATAAAGTTAATAGTAATTAATGTTTTCTTAATCCGTCTGTAGACAATTATTTTGAGACGAAGAGAGTACAAACGAGGACATTTTTACATTTTATTTTTTATTTTTTATAATTATATATAGATCACCCAAAATGGTTAGGAGGTGTCTAACCCAAAAAAGGAAGGGTTGGGACTTGGGAGCCCACTGGTCGAAACGGCGTCGTTAGTCTGGTGGAACTTAAACCCTCGTCTATCAGTACTCACCACTGCAATTACAGTGTGTTGCGTAGGTAACGCTGCTACGATACCTTGTTAGGGATTCAAATGCACGGGCAAATGATCTGAGGATCGAAATACATTGAATAATCCGAGCTGCTTTTCATATCTTTCGAGTTCAGTTGGTGTGAATTTTGAGATAAAGCCATCAAAATTCTGTTACACATAGGTCTAACTTAGTAAGAAAAAGATGAAAATGAAGATACATACACAATCCTTCCTACTGTTCGTCTTTTGTTCGATGTTGATTCTCAGATCTGCCGTTGTTCTATCAGAAGACCTTCTCGGAGTTGCTCCGCAAGGTGTAATTTCTACCCTTATGTTCGTGATTGTTGGTCGACTGAATGACTGTGTCGTTATTTTCAATTTTCAGTTTCCCCTTTCTTTTGTTGAACAGATGAGGAATACTACAAGGGATTATTTTCGTCAGGAACGATTAAATGCAAAGATGGATCTAAAACTTTCACAAAGACGCAACTTAATGACGACTTTTGTGATTGCTCTGATGGCACCGATGAACCAGGTCTGCTAGCCATTTCCCTGTTGAAAATTAAGTTTTTTTTGGCGAAATTCCCAACTTGAATAAGTTTGTAATCGTTCTTCACTGTAGTTTTATTTCTTAACGTTCATTGATTACTGTTTTTTATTCATTAGAAGTGACAAAGGCCACATGTTTCAAGTTAAGCAAACAACGTAACTGTTTAGAATAGAGATACTTGAGAACAATTTGCTTGATAGTTGATAGTAATTGCTTAGAATTAGAGACAACAGTAGGTGTGTTTTATCATAGTATTGTTGAGCAAACAAAGTGTTGCACAAAAACCTGAATATATATGCTTCCTTGCATTGATAAATTGTATACATAGGAAGCTAGGAGCCTTTGTTCAGGTTGTAATTACACTTTAATCTTTTGAGTGAGGGTCTCATTATAATGTTAAGCTACAAATACAATCTTGTTGCAGTGATAATAGTTTAAAATTTTGGCATTTCAGGAACATCAGCATGTCCTAATGGGAAATTCTATTGCCAAAACGCGGGCCATACCCCACTTTCTATATATTCTTCCAGGGTTAATGATGGAATATGCGGTAAAACCAAACTTTTATTCTTAATTATTACACACATATTAGATAATAGTGATATAATACTGATATCTGGTTACATTGAGCAGATTGCTGTGATGGAAGTGATGAATATAATGGTAAAATCAAATGCAAAAACACCTGTTGGGAAGCTGGAAAAGTAGCAAGAGACAGATTAAAGAAAAAGATTGCAACTTTTCATGAGGGTGTTGCTATAAGAAAACGTGAAGTTGAAGAAGCAAAAGTTTCAGTAGCAAAAGATGAAGCAGAGTTATCTAGGTTAAAGAATGAGGAGACTATTCTTAAAGGACTTGTTCAACAGCTCAAGGGTACTTCTGTAAATTCTCTTTCTAGTGTCTTCACATAATAATTTACTTTTATCTTTTTTTGTTTCCTTCAAATTTCTAGATCGCAAGGAACAAATAGAGAAAGCAGAGGAGAAAGAACGTATCCAGAAAGAACAAGAGGAGAAACTGAAAAAAGAAGCTGAAGAAGCAGCTTTGAAGGAACAAAAAGGTGAAGAAAAAGTGAATGCTGAAGAGCAAGAATCCAAAGAAAGTACTACCTCTGACAATGACAATGAGGTTAGAGAACAAAGAATCTTGATTTTTTTTTTTTTTGAAAAGTTCTCACATCTTGATCTTTTATTAGGATCCAAACAAGGGCTCTGTTGAATCTACACACAGTGATGATGATGGAAAGGATGCATCTCATGATAATATAGAAGAAGAGGTACATCATACATGATACATGTTATATTCATTTTGTTCATTTACTGATATATATATTTTTGTAATATTCAATTGTATTGAGATTTCCTCTCTTTGTATAGCATGTTGAAAAGAATGAGGAATCATCTCAACATGAACATGAACATGATCATCATCATGACCCTGAAAATAAGGTACCTTATTAATCAACTTAGGGGAATTAATTCCTTATTTCTATCTTTTATATAATTTGTGGGATTCCCTCTTTTTTTCTGGAAGAATTCCGTATATACCCTTATTAAACATCAAAAATATCATATTTGCTCAACTTAATTTCTAATTATCATGTTTACCCTTCATAAAACTTTAAAATATTGTATATGCCCTACTTAAACAACAAAATCTCAATGGTAATATCTAAATATTCTCCATCTACAACATGAAAATATCCTAATATAGTTAAAATTTTTAATTATTATAATAATTCTAAGATATAAAAAATGATTATAAACTATTAAAACCATTGTAAAAAAAGATTTAACAAGGGCATATATGTAATTATCCTTTTTTTTTTCAGGAAGAAGAAGCATCTGAAGATAATGAGTCATTATCAAGGGAAGAATTAGGTCGAACCATTGGTTCACGTTGGACAGGGAAAAAAACTGAGCATCATGATGATCATGATCATGATGATGATACACATGAGGAAGAATACAGTGGATATGATACAGAAACTGAGGAGGACCACCGTAACTATGATGAGGATGATGACACAGAAGATCATACAAATGATGTTGGAGATACATCACATGATGATGATTCTAGTAGCTCACACAAATATGATTCAGATGATGAAATTGACATGTCAGGTGCACAAATTGTTATTTTAATTTTGTTATTTGAATTTTGAATTTTGAATTTTGAATTTTTAAATGGTTAAGATATGGAAAGCACAAGCAACCCATCATGGTTGGAGAAGATTCAACAAACTGTGAAGAAATTTCTTCAATCTGTTAATCCATTTCAGACTCCAGTCGATACCTCTGGTAAAAAAATAAAAAAATAAAAAAATAAAAACCCTTTTTTTTTTTTGAAATTTGAAAATTTATTTATTTATTTAATTTTATGTGTTTTAGAGGCTGAAAGTGTACGAAAAGAATACGATGATGCAAGTGGGAAGTTGTCTAAAATACAATCAAGGATAACAAGTTTAACAAAAAAACTAGGACACGACTTTGGTAAAACTTTTTTACTTTTTTTTTTAAATAAAAAACTAAACCAAAAAAGTACATTATAAACCTTATATTTATCTTTGTTTGACATTACAGGACCAGAGAAGGAGTTTTATTCGTTATATGGTCACTGTTTTGAGATCAAAGAGAACAAGTTATTAAACTTTACTTTTTTTTTATTATTACTTTTTTCATTTTTCATTTTGCTGAATTTTGATTTTTTTAAATCACTTTAGGTATGTTTACAAAGTTTGTCCTTTTAAGGACGCCACCCAAGTGGAGGGGCACAGCACAACTACTTTAGGGTACTTTTTTTTTTTTTTTTTTTAAATTAATTAATTAGTTTTCACTGAAAAATTAAATTTCTCAAATGTTTTATTTCTTTTATTATATATAAATAATAGGCAATGGGAGAAATTTGATGAGTCATACAGAGTCATGCTCTTCTCAAATGGTGACAAATGCTGGAATGGACCTCAAAGAAGCTTAACTGTACTTATCTCAATATTTTAATCTTTACATTAATTAAAAAATTACAGAATTGCCCCTTTGAACATATGATATTTTCTCAACATTTTACAGGTGAGATTAAGATGTGGATCAAAAGTTGAAGTTGCTGATATAGATGAACCTAGCCGTTGCGAGTAAGCCCCCCCCCAAAAAATAATTTATTTATTTATTTTTATTGTGAATTGTGAAAAAAAAATTTAATTGCAGATACTCGGCATTATTAACTACTCCAGCCCTTTGTCAAGAAGGAAGACTCAAGGTACACATGTCTTTCATCATTTTGTCTGTGAAAAAGACGAAAATGCCCTTCTCATTGTAAAAGAATAACCTGAGAAAGATTGTATGGAATGTTTCAGGAGCTACAAGATAAATTAGAAGCAGTGATAATGGAACAACCACAAGGTCACGATGAGCTTTAAGTATTTCTCATACTATTTATTATGGAAAAAGCAAAAAAGAAAATGACCGATTTGTCCTTTTATTCCATTTTTGGGATGAACTCGCTAAATAGGATCAATACAACACTTCCATGAGATATATGGAGTGAGGCTTATAAGAATATAGTTGGTTTTTCGAGGGGACTAGAATTGGTAAAACTAGAACATTGATTCTATAGTAAGTTGTACCTCATGCATTGGAAGTTGAACCTTTCCATTTATGGAAAAGGGAACTGTATTTAGATAATCTTGAGAGGTAGATGAAGATGTGTTGGGGGACTGTGAATCCATTCTTTTGCCAAAAAAAATGCTCTTTAAAATGATGAATTAAATATGGATTGATCTTAATTTTCTGTTGTGGTTCTTTATTTTTCTATGCGAGAAATACCAATTTACTTACATTATTTATTTATTTATTTGTCATTACATTTTACTTTTATATCTTCATATTACAACATTGTACTTTGAAAAATCTATCGGTTTATGGGAATGTCATCCTTATACTAATCAATTTTCGTTGCCATGATTGAGTAGATTTTCAAGTACAATGTGCTAACAAGATTTTTTTTTGAAAGTATTTTTAAAAAACAATTACTCAATAAGAAACAAATTAAAAGCTATAACGTTGTAATAGAAAGAAATGAAAGTTGGATGTTATAATAAATAAATAAATGAAAGCATGTTTCTATGATCCAATTATGCGGATTATGATAAAAGAAAAAGACAAAAATAGTCATTCCCCTACTAACCACTCATTTCATAGGGCACTACAAAACAGGGACAGGGAGGTAGGGGCGAGCTTTAGAACCGGACTAGTTCGGAACCGAAACCGGTTTTCCTATATTATAAGAACTGGGAACTGGACCGCTAGTTTTAATTCCGGTCCCGGTTTTTCAGTTATTTTTCGAACTAGAACCAGTTGAAATGTTGTAGATGATATGTTATCTTCCGGAGCCTATAAATGATTCAATATTTAACCAAATTATGACTTTTTTACATTCTAAATTGAAGTACAAACATTAAATTGCATGATGAAAAAAGAATCAAGTAATTATTAGTGAGTTATACACATTTTAAAAGCGAGACAGATTCCAAAAAATAAAAACAAAATGCTGAAATAGAAAATACGCAGCATGATATGTCGTCTTCCCGAGTCTATAGTTGATTCAATATCTAACCAAAATATATGTTTGTACAATCTAAAATGAAGTACAAACACCAAATTACATAATTGAAAAAATTAAGTAATTACGACGTCATATGAATGTGTTATGCAAATTTAAAAAAACGGGACAGATTCAAATAAACAAAAAAATGTTGAAACAGAAAAAACGCAGTATCGATATTTTTTCTTTCGGGACATGTGTCTGATTCAGTATCTAACAAAAATATATGTTTGTATTGTAAAAAAAGAATTACAAACTCCAAATTAAATGTTGGAAAAAAAATCAGGTACTTCCGACTTCATATGAGTGAGTTATGCGCATTTTAGAAAACGGAAAAAATGTCAAACTGGTTCCGATTTTTAGAACAGGGATCGGTTTTCATAAAAATGGAGAACCGATAACTAGACCTTATTATCAATTCCGATTCCGGTTCAGTTCGGTTCCGATCTGGTTCCGATTCCGACAGTTCTAATGCTCATCCCTACAGGACCTTGTGAAATGGTAAAAAAGATATCACCATTTTTTTTTATAGCGGGGCTTGTGGGATGGATAGGCACTTGGAAACCTATGAAATGGATTCCTAACTTATGTATTTATGTATTACCACCTAATATTGATGTTCATTCTCCCAACAAACACTCGTTTAACACTAACATTGGTATTAATTGTTATGCCTACCACATTATCCGACTACTATATAAACAAAATAAAAATATACCATACTTCAAATCAAATCATTTACTTTCTTTTCTCATTATTATAAAAAATAAAAAATAGTCATCCAAAAAGTCTGAGAGAGGTGTCAACTATTAATGCATGTAGAGACGCTCTCATAGTAGAGATCCAAGAAAAAAGAAATAACCGAATAATATTAAGAAACTAGTTTTAAAACTCATGTATTATATGAGTTAATTTAAAAATAAAAATTAATATAAAAGTCAAAATATTAGAGAACTTAAAATTTATAAGAACATAAGAAAAATAATGAATTATTATAATGGAAATGTTTTTTATCTTTTAAATTTAAACAAATAATTTAAATAAATAAAATAAACTAATGAGCTTTAATTTTGGGAATTTTGAAATTAAAAGGTGAGTTCATTAATGAAATTGATATACATTTATTACAATTATTCAATTAAAATATTATGTGAAATTTAATAAAATAGAAAAACTCATAAAATGACATGTAGAAAAAAAATTAATTCAAAATAATCAAAAAATAACATTTGGCAAATTGAACGAGAGTGTGACAAATTCCAAAAAAACTTTCATTTATTAAAGAGGATAAATAAAATTTTAAGAACAAATGAAATCTAATGCCAATATAGACATCAGACAATTATGGATTTCTTGAATAGCAGAACCGTCTTAAAAATGTTAATAGGATTATGCAAAGTTTTATTGAGGGTAAAAAATCATTATATCTGCTGTCATTTCTAGACTCCTAATAATACAATTAGTTATTATATAGTTATTTCTTAATTAATGTAACAATTATTGCAATATAATATAAGTTTTCGTGGAACAAAATACAAAGTTATTACATCTAACAAAATATTCCAAAAATAAAATACACATGTCTATGTCTTCTTGCCCCCTAGGAAAATCTTGTCCACTTTACATGCCTAATACGATCAATCCAATCACCAATTTCTAGTAAAATAAGATGGAGCCTAACCATATGATCTTTAAAGTCCTCTGTTTAAAACACTTTGCATGCATTCCCTATGATTTCATTTCTCTTATTTTTCTTTCATTTGGAATGAATATGCCAACAACATAGTCCATAATGTGCATCAGGGAAAGCACACATAACAACTCACTCAACTGGTTTAGGCGTTTAACTTTATCATATATGATAACCTAAGCCCTTTAAATCACCGATTTCTCTATGGAGATTTGATAAAAACCACTTCCATGATCCCCTTTCCTCAATCTTCCCCATTCCATAAGCTAATAACAATATTCAGTCACTAGGAACAATGTTCCAAGTATTTCACTCTCAAGTGCCATTGTTTTTGTAACGAGTACTCATTGTAAGCTCATAACAAATTTTTGAATCTAAAAATGACACGACTTACAAAATAAATAATGTGATAACGAATTCTAAATAAGAACAGTTTAAATTGACTTTGGGCATCTATCTTGATATGTGTTATGGCGCCTTCATTTGCAGTTTATGACAATACATGGAAAGTTGCGTGAATGAGTTTTTCGGCAACCCATGCGAATGTAACACCCCGTTTGAAATAGAGTAATTAAATAATAAACCCGGAACCCCGAAATGTAAATTTATAATTTATATTATTTTATAATGACCCTAAAATCCATAATTATTTAGCGGGGTGTTGGTTCGGGGAGCCAAACAATATAATTTAGATCTTCGGGGGTTAAAGTGTAAGATCAGGGTTGGTTTAGTAAAGGTTTTCAGAAGCCAGGGGGTGCTTGGTAACTATTAGGACTTAATTTGAAAGGATCTTGGATGGCTGGGGCTAAGAGGGTAAATTAGGTGCCTAAGTTGAAAATAATTGGTCATGGAGGGGCCATATGGTAAGTATTCGGACTTGATATGTAATGATTTTCAGAAGGGAGGGTTTAGATTGTAAATTAAGGACTTGTTTTGAAGAGAATTGGGATGGAGGGGTTGGAAATGTAATTATGGGGAGAATATGTGCATAACCGGGTATAAACTCGTCACTTGTTCGTAACCCTAACCCTAGCCATATGAGACAACCGCCACCCTCCTTCTTCACTTCCGGTAGCCGCCACCCCATTGGAGCCCTCCTCAGCCGCTGTTGGCATCGCCGAGTCCGACAACCATCGTTCCGCCTGCTGCTTTGTCAGCGAACGCCGCACCACAACCCTTTTCATACACGTTTTCCGACCGGCGAAAACTGTCCATTGTTGCTGTAACACCCGCAGATTCGGGCTAGTCAATTTAGAGACGATAAGCGTCGAAAATGACTTTTTGATAGAAGATTATTTAGAAGGAGTAATTTTAACTAATTTTTATTATATGTTACAAGGATTCCGTACATATAAAGAACGCTGAAATCCGAGTTATAACGAAGAAGTTATGACATGTCGAAGTTTCGCGACAGAACCGGCACGGCACAGCGCGACGTAAATAGTGAATTTACGATAGAGCGATATTTGGCCTTAGCGATCTAAACGAAAGTCGTAGAATACGTTAAACCGAGAGCGTGCATAAAAAGAACGCCCAAATCTGACTTCGTATGAGGAAGTTATGATTTTTCGAAGTTTCGGCTTAGCAGTATACAACCCGAAATTAGAATAATAGATCGAGCGGTTTTTAGCCGACACAACCTAAACGAGAATCCGAGATCTCGTTAATAGTAGCGTAACGATAAAAAGACAGACGAAAACGGACATCGGATGAAGAAGTTATGAAATTTTCACGGACTTTTCCTGTCCCGGCCCGTTAAAAATATAATATTAATATAATATTAAAAATAAAGTTAAAATTAGCCAATGGAGTCTAAATGAAAGTTGTAGAGCATAATTTCGCCTACGCGTGGATATAAAGAACGTCGAAAACGGAGTTCGTATGCGAAAGATATGAATTTCTGAAGTTCGGGGCGCGAACCCCAAAGCCGTGTCAGAGACCACGACGTGAAAACAGTGTTCACGATGTGAACTCAGTGAACGGCACATTTCGAGCCTAGAATACACACGGCAAGCCTAGGGGGTGACCAGAATCGAAGTCACGACGTGAACATACATGGTTCACGTCGTGAATCTCATATTTTCACCCTATAAATAGAACTCGAGGGCTGCCGATTTCTTTTGCTAATTTACCATTCTCCACCCCTTTTTCTTTCTTCTACTTGGCAAGAAATACCCCCGAAGCCCCGGTATTAATCCCGACACCCGAAGCAAGTCCCGACGCCCCGAAGATCCCGAGAAAAAGAGTTTTCGAGGCGAAACTCTGCCCGCGTGAAGCCCGATTTTTTTAGAAAACATCCTGGTTCATCGAAGAATATTGTTTTAAGGGACGAAGTGCTGTCCAATCGTCGTCTTATCATGTGAGTGCATAGTCCCATTCATGAACATGATTTTAATACAAGTATTGTTTGAATGTATTAAATATATGTTTTGTGTGAGTTATTTGATGATGTCTGAATTAAGTGTTAAAGGACATACCTTATTGTTTATGATAACTTAGGTTAAAGAGTAAACCTAAGGTTTGTTATAATGGTTATGGGGTAGTATCTCTTTATGAGTACGAGTGAGATATATACGGAGAATAGAATTTTAAAATATGTCATTGATCCGGGAGCATGGATTAGACATAGTTATTCGTCCCTAGTCCGAGAGTATGGATTGGACTTAGTTAATTGTCATTAATCCGGGAGTATGGATTAAGACATAGTCAGTTGTCCTTAGTCCGGGAGTATGGACAGGACATATAATCTGTCATTAATCTGGGAGTATGGATTAAGACAAAGTTAGTTGCCCTTAGTCCGGGAGTATGGACAGGACATAGTTATTTGTTATTAGATCTGGGAGTATGGATCAGGTCGAGATGTTAGTTTTAGATCCGGGAGTATGGATCAGGTCGAGAGGTTAGTTTTAGATCCGGGAGTATGGATCAGGTCGAGAGGTTAGTTTTTAGTCTCGTTGAGAGGATTGACAGGGTGGGGTAAGAGTTGGTTATATATATATAGAGAAAAATTTTATATTGCGTGAATTCTAAATTATATATATGTTATAACATTGTGGGATTGAAATCCCTATGTACTCACCAGGTTTTCCAAACCTGACCCACTCAATATTTTTGTATCACAGGTATCGATACGAAGCTACTTTACACTGAGAGATTTAAAGGAGATGTAGATCACTAGTGTAAATAAATGTAAGGTCTGTTTATGCTTATGTTTCAGTATTGATGATGACATCCCAAAGTTTTAATATGAACAAAATACATTTCTTCGGAAATGCTTTGATAATATATTTATCATGTTTTTCTGGGAACAAATTCCGCAATATATTTATTTAAAAATATACTATGATTTTCAAATAAAGCATAAACAAATCGGTCTTTTCTGGCCGTGAAAATGAGGATGTCACAGTTGGTATCAGAGCATTAGTTTAAGCGAACTAGGAATTTGTAGGATTTCTAGACTTAAACTTAGAATGCTAAGTGATGATCGTGAAATGAGTGTCTACCATATTTTAGACACGAGCACTAGTATATTTTAGGGAAGTTGCCTAAAATACTTTTATGTGCTAAATGTTATATGTTTGCCATATATGATGTTATTTGTTTGGATCTATGGTCTGTTGCCGACCGGATCTGGAAACTTTATGTGTTTAGGATTCTAAGCGTACGACTACGATATTAGAACTAGCATGTAAACGTTTCGGAGTGATAAGGATGATTTGAATATCGATCGTGAATGAGGATCTAAATTCACCTTATTCGGTGTATAGATCAAAAATGGCAAGAACCAGAAGTGGAGCTGGAAACGTGAACGAAAACAGGAATCAACCACCTGTGATTGAGCAAGTAGTTGTTGCAGCAGCAGCACCTGAGCCGATAACAATGGCTGGAGTACAATTGATGATTCAAACAATGTTGGATCGTCAAATAGAGGAAACTAAACGTCTGCTTCAACAGAATCGTGACGAACTTTCAATGCCGATTGAATAGCCCGAATTGAATGAAGGGCAGTCGGAAGGAGGAAACTTCAGTGGGATTGTTGGTCAAGCCAACCCACCGATTGTTAGGCAAAACAACCAGGATGGAGGAAATGACATACGTGGATGCAAGTACAAGGACTTCATGGCATCCAAACCACTGTGTCTATCTGGAAGCTCGACACTAGTGGAAGTTATGGACTGGATCTCCGAGATGGAGACAATGTTCGAGAGTTGCGAGTGTAGCATCAGACAGAAGACCGCTCTCGCGATTCCTCTGTTAAAGTCTGGAGTACTGAGCTGGTGGAAGCTACTAGCTGGTTCGATGCCCAAGGGAGAAGCTAGCAAGATGTCTTGGGAAGATTTTGTGGTGCAACTGAAAATGCAATACTGCTATGAGCAGGATCTTCTGGAAATCAACAATGAGTTCCAGAATCTAAAGAAGGGAAGGTTGAGCGTCACCGAGTACGCTATTAGTTTTACGGAGAAGATGAATCTTGTTCCTTACCTGGTTCCAACTGAACTCTCCAAGGTTAACAAGTTTGTCCGTGGATTACCAGCGGACTTTGGTCCGATGGTCAAGCAAGCAACCACTTTGAAAGCCGCCATCTGGGCTGCTAAGAACGTCGAGACCCAGATAAGGGAAAAGAATCTGGAGAGGGCCGAAGTAGGCGAGAAAAGAAAGTTTGAAGGATCCTCAAGGTCCGATGAGAAGAGAAAATTCTCGAAGTCTGATTCGAAGGAGTTCGAAGAAGGACCACAATGGTGTGATAAGTGCAAGAGGAAGCACATTGGGAGATGCTCTAAAGAGATGACCTTCTTAAAATGCGGGAAGACTGGTCATTATTCCAGTGAATGCACAACCAAAAGAGAAGCCTGCTTTAAGTGTGGTGAAGAAGGACACTTCAAGCAAAACTGCCCAAGAAGAGAAGGGGCTACAAGGCCGAATGTGCTGCCACAGCCAAAGGCAAGAGCATTTCAAATGATCCTTGACGAAGCAGATGACAATGCGAAGAATCAAGGATGAAGAATTCATATCAGGATATAGCTAGTATCAGGAAGTGTTAGAGGCATAGTATAGGGTGAACTTGAACCTTTGTGTAATCGTTTCAAGGAATAATATAAAACCTTTGTTTTGTTATCTGGTGTGTTAAGTTGTTATGTGATTTTCTTGTATGGTGACTTGGAAAACAGCGAGACAATACTTGGGACGAGTATGAGTAGGTGTTAATGGTAGTAGAGGCCTATACTACCGGAAGCACATGACTCGCACTTGGATCAGGGAAAGTCACAATGTTACCAAGAAGCTAGTGATTGGTCTCGTTTTATTCAAGTATGTCGTTACCATCGTTTCGGTAATGACTAATGAGATGATTGTTATTCTGACCCTAGTGGTCATATCAAATTGAGTCCGACTACGATGAGTTTGTTACGTGGTTCATAGAACCAAGTTCGATGTAGCATCTGACTTAAGTTAGAAGATTGAAAACAATGCGATCGATAGCGTCGCGCTCGTTGTTAAAGAAGCTTGTATCTAGAAATGCTACATGCTAAAATGTGATCATATCACATTAGAATATGAAGGAAGGTATTGTGACATCCCCTAATTTCTCGGCCAGAAAAGACCGATTTAATTTATGCTTTTTAAAATAAAATCAGAGAAATCTTTTTAAAAGATGTTGCGGAATTGGTCCCCAAAACAAGGTGGCTATGTGGGTGTGTGTTATTTGTATATTATTGTGAATTGTATTGTAGTCGGTATAAGAATAATAAAATGAAACTCATAACCACCACCGTGAGGTGGTGGCTGCCGCCTCCTGATGTGTGACAACCCGAAACTTTTTCCGTTAATGTTGGCCCAATTCCGTTAAATAAAATTTGAATTTTATGTTGTTCCGTCAAATTCTTATAGCTTGGGAAAGCATTAATTTATATAATTAAATTTTATATAAGAGTCGGAACCAAAATCACGTGAAAACCCGATTCTTTCTTATAAAATCAACAAAAACCGGCCTGAGTGGTGTTCACGACCGTGAACCCGATCACGGCCGTAAACCGTTCACGGCTGGTGGACCCCACCACCGACCATGAACCCAACCTATATATATATATATATATATATATATATATATATATATATATATATATATATATATATATATATATATATGTGTGTTCTACCCTCATTTATACTTTTCTGGCCGAAAACACACTTTCTCTCTCTAAAATCATCACCCGAAAAACGCAAGATTTCTCTTCATCTATCACCCAATCCACCTTAGAACACGTTTTGGAGCATCAAACATCCGCCTTTCATCAAAATCAAGCGTTGTTGTTCTTGAGTTCACGGCCGTACACCCTTCAAACCTTCATAAATTCACCAAGAACACCAAGAACAGACCGTGAACCCTTCAAGGACCGTAAACCCTTCAAAGACAGTGAACCGTTCACGGCCGAGAACAGTTCACGACCGAGAATAGTTCTCGACCGTATTCCCTTCACGGCCGCAATCATCCCTACATTGTGAATCTTGGCTGAAAACCTGCTTTTCCACTTCGATCGAGTCTCTGTAACATTCCTTAACCAAAAGCAAGTGTTTTCCAACACTATAATTAATGGTTTCGCTAATAATAAGCGTATATGTATTTAATTATTAGGATCCCGTTAAGTGCCGTGTATATCAACTCGAGGGTCTTCGTTTCCAGTCTCGTTGTCTGGCATACACACGACCAACAGTGAGTTCATACCCCTATGCTTTTATTATTTTAACGTTTTCAGGGGGGGGGATACAAGCCAATCACAAGTAGTTTTTGTGAATGTTATACACAGAATTTCAAACAGGATTAAACCTTATGCAATTGCTACAACCAAAAGATCATCACATTTTATGAAATGCTTAAATATCTTATCCCTTTTGTAACATGCTGAGCATAAGGAAAGTTTTCAACTCACAACTATAATTGCATAGTTTTCAGAACAATACACGAACCGAGTACTTAACATACATGCAAACTATAATAGGTATAGTTTGGGATATCAATATACAATTTCACAATTTCAGAGTTATACATTAACAAACATATAAACTATGGTAGAACTAGTTTATGGTATACATTACTATCTTTCGGATAACAATAGTACATTACTAAATAATTATTTAAGTATAATTATTTTTACTCTACAAGACATACATTCATATTCAAGTACGAGAGAACATAACACTGCACGTAAACTAGTTAATACAGGGTTGTGAGACATCAATTCAATTGTACCCTTCGGGGTGCGGGCTAAATCCTATCATAGCATAACCAGAGTCTCCTAGAGGGAGAGCGTGAGATTTGTGAATAGATCTATTCGGGATTGACTATCCCACACCTGAACTGCTAGCTACAGTTAGGCAGGCATGCCTGGGGTGACAAATGTCATAACGTCCGACGCCTGAAGAACATCGTAGAGGTCATTAGGTCATATCAAGCATGGTAATACGAACTCACAACATTATAAACTAACCATTTGTTTATGGGATTTCATTCTTCATTAGTTATATTTTAATTAATAGAACTACTATACATTATATTGGAGGATTCCAGGGGATAAAATACATGGTTTTATTTGAAGTAATGAAACTACTATACATACTGGTGATAGTCATGGTTTTCATACAAAAGGGGTTTTACATTCAAAATAGTATCATACAATTCATCTGGTGGTAAACAGGCATTCAAACTAATACTTTATGGAACACTGTAACAAACTCATATGTTAGAAAATATTGGATTTTCTTGGAAACATACAAACATTTTCACTGATTCATTAACGGGTTCTCATTACAAAATCATGCTTATGAACTCACCAGCTTAATGTTGATACTCTTTTCAAAACCGCTTGTATTCTCAGGAAATCAGTAGACAGGTACTCTCGCAGCTTTTAAGAAGACGGAGCCTTTAGAGTCACGTCTTTTTATAATTTTCTATACTTTTGGTGTAAACAAATATGTATCAAACAGATGTAAATATTTTACTTATCTAATGTAATGGTTGTGTTTACTTTGATTACTATGATGCAATTGTTGTGATATTATACATGACGTCCTCCACCCCCGAACGTTTCCGCCGTTTCGGTTTGGGGGTGTGACATGACGCCACCAGCTGCCGTGTTGGGTGGCGGTGTGCTTGTTGTGTTTCATTCGTTTGGGGATACTTGGACAAAGTGGGCCCAATGAAGCCCAAATTGACCTAAAAGCCCAACCATGTGATTAATGGGCTAGTATTGGGTAGGAAACCCTAATTAGTGTTTGGAAAACCCTAATGGCATAAAACCCTAATTTTTGGGAATTGATCGGGACACACACGAGAATTATTTAATAAACTTAAAATATTAAATAATAATCATTAGCAACTTAACCTAAGGCAATATTGGACTTAATGCATTAAGTCCTTAATGGGTTAATTAAGAAACACTTAACCCTAATCGTCATTTCATGTGAAAACCCTAATTTCACTTGGGCTTTGAGTTGGGACTTTCTATTGGGCTTTGGTGATTGGACTATTAATGGGCTTTCCAAGAATAAGTAAATGGACTAAATAATTATATGGGTTTTAGGATAAGGCCCATGTGAGAGTCTTGGGTCCAATTTGGAAAATTGGGCCATAAATGGGCCATAATTGGGCCTTTATGATTATGTGATATTGGGCCATGGGAATACCAAGAGTTTGGACTACAATAATTGGATGGGCCTTAAGGAAAGACCATGTAGAGTTCTGGGCCCAATTTGGAAAATTAGGCCATATGTTGGGCTTTAGTCCATTGGTTGACTATTGGGCCTTTGGAGTGTGAGTTGGACCTTGGGCTTGGAAGCCAATTATTAATTGGGTGTTGTTTGATGTTGACAGCTCGGGAATCTGTCAACCAGCAGCTGGAGTTTTATCCGCGGGACTTCAGCAGTGTCAGATGAGTTTTCCTCACTATACTCAAGGGTCTAAGGCACCAAGGCCGGCCCTTTTTGGATTGTTATCCTGATATGTTATGCTGGTACGATCTGTTAGATCGATATCCTGGTAGATAGGATGGTATATGCTATTATGATCTGTTAGATCAGTATCCTGGTAGATAGGATGTCATTATGCTGCTATGATCAGTTAGATCGGTTTATCTGTCTATAGACTGTTATGTGATTATTTGTTATATGTGCACATGCTTGATTGGTGGTTGAGGCTTATCTGCTTTGTGCAAAAGCCAATAGACCTGGGCATTCCAACCTGATGGTTGTGGGTCGTGAGTATTCCATCCCGAGGATGATTGGACTCGTAGTATGTGGGCATTCCAACCTGTTGGTTGTGGGCCTGGGGTATTCCATACCGAGGATGATTGGACCCATAGTATGTTGGCATTCCAACCGGATGGTTGAGGGCCTGGGGTATTCCAACCCGATGATTGACTGGACCCATAGTATGCTGTTTGTGATTATATGTGTATTATTGTGTGTATGGGTATTTTGGGGGAACTCACTAAGCTTTGTGCTTACGGTTTCAGTTTATTGTTTCAGGTGCTTCAGATGACTCGACAAGGCGAATGCGTGACCGTACACATCCTCGTGTTTTGGACTTATGGTTCTGGGATACTCTGATATTAAACTATTTTGAAAAAATTTTGTAATAACTAATGGCTTTTGGATGATTGAAAAAGTTTTAAATTAGCTTGATTTTTATGGGTGTTACAAGTTGGTATCAGAGCTTTGGTTTGAGTGAATTGGAGGAACACTCGTGTGAATCCAATCTCAAATCAAGGAAAGATTTTCAAAATGATTTATAAATGGTTTTCAAAATAAGTAAAGGAGGATGCAGAGTGTACGATCAGCCGGAGCCAGTAAGTAGACTCCAAAATACCATACGGTTATTTGATATTGTGATATGATAGAAAAACATGGTAGTACTAGGCTAGGGATCTTCAGGAATTGCATGATAGAATTGCCTGATTGTATGATGCCTGATAACCTAGAGTTTTCCTTATATGAAATTGACATCATTACTGTAGTTGCTCAGTGTATGCATCATAAGTTATACATAATTAAGATTTTATAGCCTGAGAATATTTGGTTTAGCTTTATTTCCTGTTCCTTGTTTGGTTGTGGGCTTAGAGTAGGACCGAGTATTCGAATGTCTATAGGGTCCAGTGTTATGTATGGCTAGCATACACTAGTGCTGCAGGGTTGGTGGAAGTTTCAGGGATGGGTGGGTTGTGAGAGGCCGGGAGGCCAGTTATGAGATATCTAGCATTCCTCTAGGAGTGAGGATTGAGCGCTCTCTATGTTTATGTATATTGTTAGGGTGTTGTGGTGATACTTCAGACAAATATGGGTATGTGTGGAAGGTAGTATGGGCCCGTACTACTGAAAGCACAGGACCCATACGCATAGCAAGGAAGTCACAACCCCTAGGGTTTGGTTGGGAGTTGGTTCCCTGTCATTATATGGGTTATCAGAGATCTTCCTGTTGTATTACCAGAATGGTGGTTACGAGACGTCTTGAGACGGATCCGGGTTAGGATCAGGGAGCTGGTAGCCAGGATAGGCCAGCATTGTCAGAGGATCGTGTCAGTGAGATCACCCGGAAGGAGGTGATCGAGATTGTCCGGGGACTGTTGCCGGAGATGTTTGAGTCTATCAAGACTACCATGGATGAGTATTTCGACGAGCGCTATGCAGTCATTGCCGAGACGGTTGTCGCGGCAGCTACAACAGCTGTAACGACGACAGGGGGAGGAGCTGGTCGAGCTCTCCAGTACCATGACTTGTTACTGGGATGTATTCTGATGAGTAGAGGGCTGCAGTTATTTGTGATCAGGGAGATGTTTTGTACTCGTTACATTCCTCGGGTTGAGCGGGAAATGCTGGCACATGGTTTCTAGATTTGAGGCTTCGGGGGTTTTGCTCGAGGCTGGAATATGACTCGCAGGGACTCCGGAAAGGAGTGATGATTATGTTCAGCTGGTGTTTTGCAGCTGGAAGTAGAATGATTAATTGATGAATTGGGTCTTCAGGTGTATGAGAAGTATCTAGATGTTGGAACCCCCCAGATATCAGGAGTTGAATAGTTAGATGAAAGACAAGCGGACTCGGCTCAACAATAATGATTTGCTATGAGAGGTCTGTCAGGGAGCCATACCATCTCGAGACTTCAGAATTCAGATTTAGTAAATGTGATCATATTGCAAGGGATTCGTTTATTTTCAAGTTTTAGAACCCTGCGAGGGTTGGTTACGGTTGCCTTGGAAAGGCTAGGGTTTTGCTCAGGATTGTAGTTCAAGTTGTTTGGAGTGGTAAGGAATGATTTCGAGGACGAAATCTAATTCAAGTGGGGGAGAGTTGTAACAGCCCGTTTAAAATAGAGTAATTAAATAATAAACCGGAACCCCGAGATGTAAATTTATAATTTATATTATTTTATAATGGCCCTAAAATCCATAATTATTTAGCGGGGTGTTGGTTCGGGGAGCCAAACGATATAATTTAGACCTTCGGGGGTTAAAGTGTAAGATCCGGGTTGGTTTTGTAAAGATTTTTAGAAGTCAGGGGGTGCTTGGTAACTATTAGGACTTAATTTGAAAGGATCTTGGATGGCTGGGGCTAAGAGGGTAAATTAGGTGCCTAAGTTGAAAATAATTGGTCATGGAGGGGCCATATGGTAAGTGATGCGACCTGGCTCCGAACCACCTAACGCTGTCGTGAGATGGTCGTTAAAATAGAACCTGGGAGGTCACAAAGAAAGAAAGGGCGTCAGCCGCTCTCCAGGAGGAGGTCCCGGAAAGACGCTCCGACAGTCAAGTTAGTGAGGTGAATATGGAGTATGAAGGTAAATGATTGAAGTCGAATGGCTTACCCTTCAAGGCAGAGTGATCGACCTTTTATACTGAAGATCTTCCTCGGTCCGTACGAGGGACAAGGACTGTGATACCAACAAGATCCGCCGTTCTTATTGGAGGGCCATGCTCCACGTTTGTGTCCAGTCCAACGATTGGTCCAGGCGATAATGCTCTGACCGTGCTCTTTGTCGCCTTGAGCCGTTATCTTTGGACTGTAGCTGAAGGACAATATTTGGCGATGACGGACTTCCTGCGCGATCGCCTCGCGGGAGTCCTGGGTCGCCGAGGTTGTTGAGTCACTGGCCCGACTTCTCGTTGCGAACGCCTCATCGGGGTTCGCTTGCTTCTGGACCGCTCTGAGGGGCGCATCATCAAGTCCCCCAGTCCAGTAGTCATAGCGTATGCTCGCTAGCTATGATGTTCTGGACTTAACTCCTGGTGCACGTGTCACGCTTTTACTCGGTCGTCGCTTCGTTCTTGGTGATGTGACGTTACGACGTGTGAACGGCGGTTACGTCAGCCGTGTCAAGGATTTTCATGAATCCTGCTTTTTCCTCTTTTATATTGCTTCCAAGCGGTTTTCTTTCTCAGTTTCTATCTTGTTTTTTCATATCTTCTTCTTCCTTCCTTCTTCTGTGTTTTTTCATGGCTTCCTCTCAGGGCTTGATCCCTAGCTCCGCCGAGTTCTTCACCCTCCAAGAGGCTTATGGTCTTACTCCGGCTGACGGAGTGGAGTTTCTGGCCTCCAGATCTCTGATTACCCGGCCCCCTTCTGGGAAAGTGGGTGTTTATCTGAAAACCTTTGATGCCGGTCTTCGCCTTCCGCTGACTAACTTTCAGGAGGAGATACTCCGCATACGGGCTCCGTTTCTGACGTTCTTTATATGCACGCGTAGGTAAAATTACGCTCTACAACTTTCGTTTAGACTTCGTCGGCTAATTTTGACTTTAATTTTTATATTATTATTTTTAACAGACCGGGACAGGAAATCCGTTAAAAAGTCATAACTTCTTCATCCGACGTCCGTTTTCGTCTGTCTTTTTACCGTTGTACTACTATTGACGAGACCTTCGATTCTCGTTTAGGTTGTGTCGGCTAAAAATCACTCAATCTAAAATTCGAGTTTTTAGCTGTCTACTGCTAAGCTGAAACTTAGAAAAATCATAACTTCCTCATACGAAGTCAGATTTGGGCGTTCTTTTTATACATACTCTCGGTTTGACGAACACTACGACTTTCTTTTATTTCACTAAGGCTAAAAAGTAGTTTATCAAAAACTCACTTTTTACGTCATTCGGCACCGTGCCGGTTTTGTCGCAAAACTTCGACAGGTCATAACTTCTTCGTTATAACTCGGATTTCGGTATTCTTTATATATCCGTAATCCTTGTCAAGCCCACTACAAGTTTCTTAATAGATATCGGCTTTATCTAATATTTATTTCCGAAGCTCATTTTTATTCTTAATTAATTAAACCCTAATAATTAAGCATAAAGCACATAATTTTCACATAATATTCACATAATTCCTTTTCATTTCTTCAAAATGAGTTAAAAAGGTTAACCTAGACTATAACGTCAATATTAATGCCTAGCCTAGAAACACGGGCGTTACAAGTGCATGAACCAACTCGGCGAGTTGTATGAGTTTAGCCTTGGACTCGTCGAGTCCCTTCATGGACTCGGCGAGTCTGTTGTTCAGACAACAACAAACTTCGTTTTTTCAGCCAATTTTGCAAGTATAACAAGAAAACAAGCCTAGGCTCTGATACCACTGTTGGGTTTTGAGCATTCTAACACTCCTAAGTGTACATGCAACCCTAGAAACCTTGGATCTATGTTTTATCTATGATACATGCAAAATTTGTTTTTCCAAGGTTCATATCCTATCTAGCATACATGGGAACTTTTAATCATAAAAGTAAGCAAGAAAACATACCTTGTAGTAGATTGGATTCCTTGAGAACCTTATGAGCCTAGCACCTCAAGTGTGATGCCTCAAATGTCTCACACAACACCAAATACAATTGAAATAACCTTGAGAGAAATGGAACACTTCTAAAATCGGCTAAGCCTTATTGTTTTCACACTAGTGCCGATTTTGGTTGCTCACATGTTGCTTATATAGTGTGTCATAATTAGGGTTACACCATGTAAACCCTAATTTGACATGGCTCTTCATTTCCATGATCCATGGGTACAAAAACACCATGGAGCATCCATGGAGCATCCTATTGGTTTTATCCCAACTTGATAATCCATGGAGCATTAGCCCACTATACAAGTATGGGTGATTTACACAATCAACCCATATATTTAATTAGTCTTCTTTTGATCACTTAATTAATTCCAAACTAATTCTTGATCAATACTAATTAAATAATATTATTAATATATTAGAACTTATAATATATTAATAAACCTTAAGTGTTATTTCTCTCATTTTGGTCTATCCAAATGCATGATGCCATGCAACCCAAATGGACCATGCTAATCGGGTCAAGTACATCCCAGAAATAGTTATGAACTTAGACACCTAATCCAACAGTCTCCCACTTGGATAAGTCTAATAACTATATTTGCAAGAATAACTTCAGGAACCGATCAGCAATCGTAGCTCTTTCAAGGTCTCGCGGAACTGAGATGACGATGATATTCCATTTAAGATAAGTGATCATATAATCCTCTGTTCTAGATATCAGCCGGATAAATACATGGAACAATGTCTTGCTTATTGTCTAACAGTTTGTTTCTCGATTTCCGATTTGTTTGACATAGAACTTAAGTGAACAGATCAACTTAGTTCTGACCGGGCCCGGTACATGGGTCAACACAAAATCATCGAGGGGCCCAGATATCGCTTCTAATCCAAGAAGGAACAGATAAACTTCGACTCATATGCTTGTTCTACTACTTGTTGAATCATACACAAAGGCACGTTTTATAACATCGAGTTACCAATGCGTTTTTGTACGATCAATGTATAACCAATTCATAGGCAACAAGTCATATCTCTAGGTTTGAGGACTTATATGATATTACCGTCTCACGATCACTCGAGATAAATTCCATGAAGTGATACCAGTGAGCGTGGGTTGAATCCAATACTCAGAACTTATGAGCACTCATGAGTGTTGTAGCACCACTTTGTCCAACATCTTAGACCTCTACAAGCCAACCCATGACAGTCTTGATTCATATCTACTTCCAGCATATGACCGACTGTGGATGGTTTGAATAACTTAGTCATTCAGGAAGAGCGACTTAGTTATTCTGGAAGTCAAAACATGCAAAGTGAAACACAAGAATAATCGAATCAACTATGGTCTCAGAACTTATGAATATAAATAAAAACACCTTTTATTTATCACCATATTGATTACACATTATTCATTGTATACTGTTTCAAACTATCAACTTTATACTTGAATTAAAACAATAGTTTTCCCATGCTCCGAGCATGTGCACTATGTTTTCTAAACAGTAGTCATGCCATACACCAAGTATGCACACTATGTTTGTCTAAACATTAGTCATGCCATACACCAAGTATGCACACTAAGTTTGTCTATGATCTTTACTTTGTGAAATATATCGACTGAACATTAATTCCAATGATACTTATTTCACAATCCCAAATCCCTACCGCAAATGCAAGAATTCCAAATTCCTGCCATTTACCTAAATCTGTTAGATTCTAAACTTATATGCATTGGTCCTCTTGTAATGATTATGCACAAAGTCACAAAGACTTGTCAACAGATATTACAGAGTATTCCAATGGAGATCAACTCCATGGAACTGAAGTCTCATATTCAAAGTTCATTGCCTTTGAACATTCTTCTTTGCATTAAGTTTCCTAATCTTTCACAAATTTGTTGAATAACTTCCACCTATGGGAACATTTCCATATTACCCTTTTGACTATTACTTCTGAACAAGAGTTGCATCTTTTTTCAGAATATGTCAATAAGGTCCTTCCAAAATTAACACTATACTTCCAACTATCCCTGAGCAACCAATCTTTGGTAAACCTTAGATTGTCCTCGACAATTGCTTAATCAAATTAGTCATATCCAGTTCTACTACTTTCCCCTCTTAATGCACTAGGCATTTTGGAAAAATTTAGAACAGATGAATATTATAGCACATGCAATCGATCCTATATTCGAAGCATATGGGACACGATTCATAAAGACATGATACTAGACCAGTCATTTGCTATAATATTTCTATTTCTATTTGCCAAGTTCTCATAATTCAGATTATGAAGAGGGATGCCGTAATCATAATCGAATTTTAGAACGCAAATAATGGACCCATATATAGAATTTCCTTATGTTGAGCCATTCCAACATGAAATTCATATATATATATATATATATATATATATATATATATATATATATATATCCTTGACTAAATATGATTAAAACCTCAATCTAAGCTTTTAGAATTGAAGTGAAGTATAATTTCCTCTCCCTTAATTATAGCAAATCAACTTCTCCCAATTGAAACCTTTTTGTTTTCTATAATTAACATTGCTAACTTGCAACACTTATCATAATTATCATGCTCCCACTTGCATGACTTATGCTCCCACTAGCTTTGACATGTACTCAGAAATCAGCTGGACTTCTAGAAATCAATACTTTATTGACTTTCTTACCAAAGTTCATAATTCTGATACGAGATGCTTTGATAAAACTTTATCAAAATCATACACCTTTCCTTAGATAGCACACATGTGTGTCTAAACAATTTCAGAACTATGAAAAGGGATGCCGTAATCATAGTCTCAATTGTTTAGACCTTTTCCATTTCTCACAAGTCCTTGTTAGTGTGCCAGTTAACCACACACGCTCCACTAACGACTTTGAGAATGCAAATATCACAACTGTTATCTACTTATAATCTACTTAGTGAAAGTGTTTCCTCACCATCATTTTCATGAATTGGAGAGAAACCTTATGACACTTAGATTTTATGGTGTATGTGTTCTTATCCATGTGAATTTGTCAAAACCATAATCACAAGACAAGGATAATGACAAATCCAAACTCATATGGACTGAACTCAATCTTAATTTCTTGCCTGCCTGGCAGCACAAGGGCCTGCCATTGCTTCCAAGTTGTTATGCAACCAATTGAGAACTCTTAGAACTCATATGCAAAGCCACCTTTAACTGGAATGGGCACATAAATAGAAATATGTCAACACGATAGGTTATAAACCTCACGTCGCGTGCTAGTGTCAAACTACAGGTTTTTATTCTTGATTAGATCTTGAAATTCTTTCAGGATCTTTAAGACTCCCACTGTCTTCTTGACATATAAGACTATCTCACCAAATATTCAAGAGATAGTGCTGATTCTTTATCAAGACAAACACTTCACACAATTGGCCTAAGTTGGTCTTTATTTTATCCAAAACATCACAACTTACCAATTTCAAATATACAAGATTAGAAAACATTTTACTCTTACATTTGACAAGTGTTATAAACCTTCTTTAAGATATGTCACTCAAGTTACAATCTTGGAGTATGACTCTAAGAATTGTTTTGGAACAAAGTATGGCTCATCTTATTGATTTAACCATTTCAACAATTATTGATTCCTCTTCTTAGCCATATGAATGCACTAAGATGTCCTTAAAAGACCAATTGTGACATGGTTTCTTAATCATTAAGATGATCACAAAACATGATACTAAAGTACTCTCCCATCTTTTCAGATTTGAGAAACTTTTATCCTTCTGCCTAATTTGATTCTTCTCATCCGTCCTGCCATACACTGAATTTTTTTGTCCAATGTTTCAGAATTATACTTAAACTTATAAGTATAACCATATTTACTAAACCTTAGTAAATCATGACGAATTGTCTTATCAACCTTTTGTGGTGGACCTTGATCAGTGCACAAGAATGTGTACTCGATCCCTTAGTCCTTCACTTGACTCACATATACATGTGAACAAGGAACTAGTCTTAATTTTCGAAAGCTGAAAGTTCTTATTCATCATACTGTACAACTTGTATGATTCCAAGTTTCTATCCAACTAAAAACTTGGGTGATGAGAAGCTTTCCTTATTTGGTAAATTTAGACACTACCACAAACGAAAGAATCAAATTCATATTTCCATTATTGAAGGAAACATACAAACATTAATTTTCCATAAGTGCAATTGCAAGGACATATAAAATAAAACAAAATTTTTATTGATTTATCAAATGCGGAAAGACTTTCCTTACAATGCAACTTTAAATGAAAACTATGCTATTACATATTTTCTAGCAATCTATCATAACTCTCTAAGTAGTAGCTCAAGAATCCGATCTTCGAACCATGCGATTGAGATCCATCTTCGCGATCAGATTCAACATACACTTTCTTTAAGTTTTCTTCTCTTTGCTTGATCCTGCCAAACACCAAAATGTAATCGAGTCACATTTTGTATTAAGAATCATCAATAAGGAACTTAACAGAGTTAGATAGTGGACTTACCTGAAGCAGAGTCAAATCCTTTTGATTTTTCCTTCTCTCTTAGATCTTTCAGGTAGTTAGGGCAGTTTTGTAACCAATGCCCCTTCTCTTGACAATGAAAACATATAGACTATTTGGGAATGGTACACGGGACTATCACAAACTTAGTTTTTACCTTTACCTTTTGGTCAACCGGGTTGACCAAGGCCGATCCCTTTCCATTGGGAAGAGAAAGCTTTTCTGGACTTCCAATGTTACCATTGTCAATGTCCATGGAAGTTTGAGAAATAGACCTTCCACCCATATTTGCTTGACCATTGCGCCACATCATTCTGACTCAGCATCAACAAGCAAATAAGATAGATCTATTAGGGTCATGTCGTGATCTGTCACATAGTAGTTCTTAATGAACTCACCATAAGACCCAGGAAGTGACTGAAGAACCCAGTCAATAGCCAACTTCCTTGGGACAATGACACCCAACATTCTCAAACTGTCAAAGTGTGACTTCATTCCTAAGACATGAGTGCACAAAGGTCTTCCATCTTTATGTTTCATTGCTAGTAGGGCTTGAGTGACCTTGAATTTCTCAAGTCTTCGAGCTTGTAGGTCAGGGAGAATAAATGGAGGAGGTGGAGGTAGAGAAGTATGATTTCCATGAGATTTGGGAAGATCACAGTTGTCTAAACCAGACATCTACAATGGGAGATATTCAAGTTAGTTGATTTTAAGTCCTTAATATAACACCCAATATGAAATATTAAGGCTAGGACCCAACACAATATTTTATAACTTGGAAGAGGGATGTCGTAATCCAAGCTATAAAATATGTGAAGGTAGGTGAATGACGATTCACCAATTTCCACCATGAAAAACGAAATAAATTATTAGGTTTTAATTGGATTTGAAACTCCTAGATCTTTTGAGATTCATTGAGCCTTCAATGGCATGTTTCAATCTCGAGTGTGCCCTTCAGGTTTTGTGACTGGGATGCCGAGGATCACAAAACAAGGTGTGAAGTAACCATGCAAATTACTTGGTACCCTTAGTGTATTACCCCTCAATCGATGTGCCGGTTAACCACACGCGCTCCATCGATACTATGATAAACATTAAGTTACCCTTTGCCTACCTTGTTAAGTCCAGCTAGTGTGTCGGTTAACCACACGCGCTCCACTAACCAACTTAAGCAAAGTGCAAAGTGTAATTTATGGGCTAGCACCTTATTCACATTTTCCTAAAGTAACTAAGATTGGGAATTTATAAAAGGTTTAGTTACTTTATATTTATCATTAATACTTTTAATGAAGATTTTTAGTCCTTGTCTTACCCGTTCGGCTAATGGCCCTCCACCGATCAAGGAAGCGGTGGGTGAGAGTGGACACCCATTAAGCTGCCATTTTATAGGCAGCAACCTTATACCCCCCTTATAGACCGACTTCGTGAATGAGGCCTACTAACGGTAAAACGACTTGTTCTTATACATACATATATATATATATATATATATATATATATATATATATATATATATATATATATATATATTATTAACTTATAATATTATAAAGTATAAGGGTTGAATTTTAACTTTTAAAATTCTAGTGGTTTAACTTGAGGGAAAGTTTTTTAACTTTCAAAACTATTCAATTCCATAACTTATGTGTTTAAAGTAGTTTTAATTCAAAAAACTCTTCAAGTTCCATAACTTGAGGAGAAGTTATGGAAGACTTTAAACAATTAAAAGAATATGACTTTTCTTTATTCATAACCTATGGAAATATTTATGAGTTTTATGAATCTTAAATGTGACTTTTCATATAACTTGAGGACAAGTTACAAAAACACATTTTAGAACCAACTCTTAGATTAATTTGGATTGAAAACAACAATTTCACATAACTTTTCTATTAATCTAAGCAACTCATAAGAACAAGATAATTTAATCAAACTTTATCATGTAATTAGCCTAATCATTAAACTAATACAAAACATGAATCTATTGACAATTATCTTTGAAATTGGATTAGCATGAACATTACCACATCAAAAACAGGTTTATAAGTTGAAAAACAGCTTAGGGTAATGTTTCTAGTCCAATTCCAGCCAAAACAGTCGAATATATGCTGTCTGGGGGTCCAACTCGTCGAGTGTGTGACATCCCCTAATTTCTCGGCCAGAAAAGACCGATTTAATTTATGCTTTTTAAAATAAAGTCAGAGAAATCCTTTTAAAAGTTGTTGCGGAATTGGTCCCCAAAACAAAACATGATAAAAATTTATCAAAACCTTTCTTTAAGAAAGTGTATATTTTCCTTTTATATTAAAACCTCGGGATGTCATGTTCCGATACAGATCAAAAGCATAAACAAGACATTATAAGCCTTTCAACAGTTATTTACAACTACTGGCCTATAATCCAAAAATCTCTCATCATCATTCGACTATGCTCGGGGTCCACTACCTGTAAGATAAGAAGCTGAGTGGGTCAGACTTGGGAGCCTGGTGAGCATATAGGGTTTTCAACCCACAATAATAATAATAAACTTATTAAGTTCATCAATCAACAATAACCCTGATTACCCATTTCAGTTATCCTCACTTTACGTCCCTAAACACCTATCACAAGGGACCTAGCCTAAGGATTTTCATCGGGGCGACAACACTGATTTGGGGGTTTCCCATCAATTTATGTCAAATAAGGCAACCATGTGGGGGATGGAGTACATCAAATGAACACCCAAGCTCATTAACACCTACAGGTTGCGAGCCTGCCAGCGTTCCACTGGACTGTCTAGAAAAGTCTGTGGTCGTCATCCATACTCCGCTAGATGACTGGATCACAAAAACATCGAGGCCTCTCATCATTTTATTTCATCACACATCAACTATCTACCCATGTTTTACCCAACATATTTGTAGATAAAAATACATATACAGTTTAAAACTTGTATAAAACATCTATTTAACAGTCACCTCAATTAAACAATTAATATAATTACACATAGCACGTATTTTATAGAAAATACTTCACATCTAGGTGTAAGATGAAGGTGACTACACACTCACATCATTTACTGATAATCGGGCAACACTTCGTTTCCTAAAACGATCGTTTCTAATAAAACCGGGAGTTTTATTGAGAAACCGGGCTCTGCGAAGGTTGGGCTTCAAAACCGAAAAGATAAATTTCTCGGGCTTCTCGGGCACTTCGGGGCGTATTTCGGGTGTTTGGTATAATACTCAGGCTTCGGGGGAAGTTGGAATGAAAGAAATATTGAAAAAGGGGTTAAAAATGACAAGTTTCCAAAATATACCTGGGAGGTCTCGCACCCTTCTATTTATAGGGGCGAGGCTTCTGATCCAAGGGCTGAGAAGTCTCCACGCGTCAGCAGATCCGAAGAAGAAGCACATGGCTCGCACGTGCGAGGGTCCTGGTGTAGCCTCCGGATTGGACCGAGGTCTATGGTCCGAGGGTTCGGTCGTGGCGCTATGTGCGAAGCTCGGACACGTCAAGCAAGGGCACGCGTCGTACTCTCGGCTGCACAGCGCATCGATGACTAAGCTCCTTCGGACACGAGGCGACACGCGGACTGCTTCGGTTGGTCCTCTCTTCGGTCGAATCAGCAGCGAGCACGTGGCATGCATGCGAGATTCCGGGTGACGTGGCCGAAGTCCCCCCATGCGAAATTTCTCTGATTTGGCATTTTTTCTCGATTTTTGTGCAAAAACTTCTAAAATCCATAACTTTCGCATACGGGCTCCGTTTTTGACGTTCTTTATATGCACGCATAGGTAAAATTACGCTCTACAAATTTCGTTTTAGATTTCGTCGGCTAATTTTGACTTTAATTTTTATATTATTATTTTTAACAGACCGGGACAAGAAATCCGTTAAAAAATCATAACTTCTACATCCGACGTCCGTTTTCGACTGTCTTTTTACCGTTGTACTACTATTGACGAGACCTTCGATTCTCGTTTAGGTTGTGTCGGCTAAAAATCACTCGATCTAAAATTCGAGTTTTTAGCTGTCTACTGCTAAGCTGAAACTTAGAAAAATCATAACTTCCTCATACGAAGTCAGATTTGGGCGTTCTTTTTATACATATTCTCGGTTTGACGAACACTACGACTTTTGTTTAGATCGCTAAGGCTAAAAAGTAGTTTATCAAAAACTCACTTTTTACGTCATTCGGCACCGTGTCGGTTTTGTCGCGAAACTTCGACAGGTCATAACTTCTTCGTTATAACTCGGATTTCGGTATTCTTTATATATCCGTAATCCTTGTCACGCCCACTACAAGTTTCTTAATAGATATCGGCTTTATCTAATATTTATTTTCGACGCTCATTTTTATTCTTAATTAATTAAACCCTAATAATTAAGCATAAAACACATAATTTTCACATAATATTCACATAATTCCTTTTCATTTCTTCAAAAAGAGTTACAAAGGTTAACCTAGACTATAACGTCAATATTAATGCCTAGCCTAGAAACACGGGCGTTACAAGTGCATGAACCAACTCGGCGAGTTGGATGAGTTTAGCCTTGGACTCGTCGAGTCCCTTCATGGAATCGGCGAGTCTGCTGTTCAGACAGCAACAAACTTCGTTTTTTCAGCCAATTTTGCAAGTATAACAAGAAAACAAGCCTAGGCTCTGATACCACTGTTGGGTTTTGAGCATTCTAACACTCCTAAGTGTACATGCAACCCTAGAAACCTTGGATCTATGTTTTATCTATGATACATGCAAAATTTGTTTTTCCAAGGTTCATATCCTATCTAGCATACATGGGAACTTTTAATCATAAAAGTAAGCAAGAAAACATACCTTGTAGTAGATTGGATTCCTTGAGAACCTTGTGAGCCTAGCACCTCAAGTGTGATGCCTCAAATGTCTCACACAACACCAAATACACTTGGAATAACCTTGAGAGAAATGGAACACTTCTAAAATCGGCTAAGCCCTCTTGTTTTCACACTAGTGCCGATTTTGGTTGCTCACATGTTGCTTATATAGTGTGTCATAATTAGGGTTACACCATGTAAACCCTAATTTGACATGGCTCTTCATTTCCATGATCCATGGGTACAAAAACACCGAGGAGCATCCTATGGGTTTTAGCCCAACTTGATAATCCATGGAGCATTAGCCCACTATACAAGTATGGGTGATTTACACAATCAACCCATATATTTAATTAGTCTTCTTTTGATCACTTAATTAATTCCAAACTAATTCTTGATCAATACTAATTAAATAATACTATTAATATATTAGAACTTATAATATATTAATAAACCTTAAGTGTTATTTCTCTCATTTTGGTCTATCCAAATGCATGATTCCATGCAACCCAAATGGACCATGCTAATCGGGTCAAGTACATCCCAGAAATAGTTATGAACTTAGACACCTAATCCAACAGTATTAGCCATATTTGTTATGTTGCTTTTGTTGTTGGCGAAGAATCTGGTTGGGCTAACTTGAAAGCACAGGTTGATGCTGGGATTTATGACCCCTCCGCCAGCGACTTGCAGTCTAGTCATTCTTCGGCTTCGGATGATGCTCTCTTGGCTTTCGCAACCATGGATTTTGCTGGCTTGCTTGGGTTGGGCCACCTGGGCGTGGACGGGGTGCGCGCGCTGTGTGCTTTTGATGAAGGTGAAGATGTTGTGGATAATTTGGGTGTTGGGGCTGGTGGGGCGGGATGCGGAATTAAGGTCGATGATGCTGGTGGATTGAAGATTGATCGTGCAAGTGCTGGTGATGATGTGTGAAGTTGTTTGGAGCTGCCCTGTGAGGGTGTGAGAAATCTTTGGAAGCTTTGTCTTATTTTGTTATGTTTCGACCGTCTTGTGGCCTCTAAGGCCTTTATTGTATCTCGAATTGGTAATGTTGTTTTTATGGCCCCTAAGGCATTTATGTATGGATAGACGATGGTTTTGTTTCTTGTTTGCTAGAACATGCTTTTTGTCTTGGCTATGTTGAACCTTCTGTGTAGGTTGTTTTTTTTTTGCATGTGTATTGTGTATTCTACTATTTTGTCGTGTGCATGTGGATTCGCTAAGTATCCTCTGTGTTGCTTCTATCTTAGAGATATGTTGAGCATGCTCGCTGCATTTCATACTAAAGATAATGCAATTTATTTTATTCATATGATTCTGATACATAGTAATTTTGCACTTTAATTTCCTATCAGACTACCCTAAGTGTCCGCCTGTTTGTCCGGGTGATCAATCCGGCCACGGGATATCTTCCTTGTTCTCCCTACTGTATAGGGATGTCATGTCGTCGTCCTCCCTTCTGTATAGGGGTTTGTCATTGCTCAGAAGTGGAACCTTCTCAAGTTCCTTGCATTCCATTTCCTTGGTATTTGTCTTCCTTGCGGGGTTTCCAGGGAGTATGACCCGTTGCGATGTGCCTCTATTACTTTGTATGGTCCCTCCCACGTCTGGCTCAACTTCCCACGGGGTTGTGCATGGCTAACTTCATTCTTTCGCAGGACATAGTTTCCAACCCGGAAAGCCTTGTCCCTGACTCGCTGATTGTAGTATCTTTCCACTACCTTTTTGTAGGCGGCCTGGCGCATGCTCGAACGCTCTCGCCGTTCTTCCAGGAGGTCCAGGTTTTCCCTTAGATTTTCATTGTTTTCTCGCTCCTGGCAATATGCTGTTCGTATTGACCCTATCATAATTTCTGCCGGTAGCATCGCCTCCGCCCTGTACGCCAGGCTGAACGGTGTTTCCTTTGTGCTGGTCTGTGGCGTGGTTCAATATGACCAAAGGACTTCTGGTAGCTCGTCTACCCAGTTACCTTTTGCTTTGCCTAGCCGCTTCTTAATCCCTTGCACCAACGTCCTATTGTACACCTCTGTTTGTCCGTTGGCTTGGGGATGCGCCACAGATGTGAATCTCTGCTCTATTCTTCTTTCACTACACCAGCCCCTGAAGGGGTTTTCAGCGAACTGCAAACCATTATTACTGATTAAGATTTTGGGTGTTCCAAATCTTGTTATGATGTTCTTCCAAACGAATTTGATTATTTGTTTGCCAGTGATACACGCTAGCGGTTCGGCCTCTATCCACTTTGTGAAATAGTCGACCGCTACAACTAAGAATTTTACTTTCCCTGGCGCTTCTGGTTAAGGGCCAACGATATCGATTCCCCACTGATAGAAAGGCCATGGGATGACTATACTTGTTAGCTTGGATGGTGGTACCCCTTGTGCCGGCGAGAAAGTTTGACATTCTACGTAGGCCCGGGTTAATTCGACTGCGTCCTGGTGTATGTCTGGCCAGTAGAGCCCCATGCGTAGCACTTTGCCTGTGAGCACCCGCGCTCCCTCATGGGCTCCAGCTGACCCTGCATGGGCTTCCTTTAGAGCCTTCTTCCCTGACTCACCATCTATTCACTTGAGCCATGGAGTCGTATGGCCTTTTCTATACAGTGTTCCCCCTAGGATTGCATATTGGGGCTCGTATCCTTGTTTTTCGCGCCTCCTCGTGGCATCGGGGAGTATGCCGTGTTGCAAGTAGTCCATGATGGGCGTCATCCAGTTGGGCTGCACTGTTGATAGGGAGTCAACCTGGCGTTCGTCGATACTCCTTTCTTTTAGTACCTCTACCAATACTTCCTTTGAGAGGTGCCCGAAACATGTTGATGCAAGTTTGCTGAGGGCATCTGCTCGCCTGTTGTTTCCCCTCGAAATCTGCTTTATTGTGAAACTTTTTATCGAGCTCGTGATTCGTTGTACCGCCTTAACATATTTCTCCATTCGTTTGTCCCTTGGTACGAATTCCCATGAGACTTGGTTGGCTGCTAGGCGTGAATCAGTCAGAGCCATAACCCATTCCGCCCCCATTTTTACTGCCAATCTAAGGCCAGCCAGCAAGGCCTCGTATTCGGCTTCGTTGTTGGAGGTACGGAAGTCGAAACGTAAAGCGTATGTGACTTCTTCGCCCGTGGGGCTGGTAAGGATTAGCCCTGCGCCTGACCCTTCTTTACTGGAAGCCCCGTCCGTGTAAAGGGTCCACTGCTGGTCGGTCTTCTCCTGTGACCCCCCTTGCGGTGTCGTGCCGGCTGCTTCTTGCTGGAGTTCCCCTGGGATTTCGAGTAAGAAATCCGCCAATGCCTGTCCCTTGATGCTTACTCTGGGGTGATAGCTGATGTCGTGTTCTCCCAATTCTATGGCCCATTTTGCTAGTTGTCCTGACGTTTATGGTTTCAGGAGTACTTGTTTGATCGAGCAGCTAGTCAATACTTCTATTTGGTGGGCCTGGAAGTACCGACGGAGCCTGCGCGCTGCGTAGATTAGGGTGAGCACTAGTTTATCGATGATTGGGTAATTGGTTTGGGGCCCTGCAGGGCCCGGCTCACAAAGTAGATCGGGAGCTGCCATCCCTGCCTCTCGACTACCAGCATTGGTGAAATGGCGTCTCTTGATGCGGACAGATAAACTTGCAATGTTTCTCCAGGTATTGGGCTAGCCAGAGTGGGGAGTGCACGAAGCGCCTTTTTTATCTTCTGTAGCGCCGATTCGGCTTCTGCCGTCCATTGGAAATTATTCTTTTCTATGCACCCTTTAAGCGTATGGAACAGTGGCATGGCTTTTTCAGCTGACTTGAAAATGAAACAGTTAAGCGCTGTTAGCTTTCCATTCAAGGCTTGTGCATCCCTCAATGTGCTAGGCAAAGGCATTTCCTCGAGCTCACTTATCTTGGTTGGGCTCGACTGGATTCCCTCCTTTGTCACGTAATACCCCAGTAATTTTCCCTCTTCTACCCCAAAGGTGCATTTAGCGGGGTTTAACTTCATCTTAGCTCTCTCCAAGGTTTGTAGTGTCTCCTCTACGTCTCGTAACAACTTCTGCTCGTCTGGGCTTTTGATGACCATGTCGTCGATGTAGACTTCGATGTTTCGACCGATTTGGTTGGCGAACAAAGAGTCGATGAGCTGCTGGTAAGTTGCTCCAGCGTTCTTAAAGCCCAAACGACATTTTTGTGTAGCAGAAAGTACCATGATCTTTGTAGAATGTTGTCTTCTCTTCGTCGTTTTTGTTCATCAGGATTTGATGATACCCCTTGTATGCGTCTAAGAAGCATTTCCACTGGAATCCTTGTAGGGACTCTACCTTCTGGTCTATTTCTGGTAACGGGTAGCAGTCTTTGGGGCATGCCTTGTTGAGATCTGAGTAATCGATGCACATATGCCAGCTACCGTCGTGCTTTTTTACCATTACCGGATTAGCGATCCATGTAGGGAAAATTGCTTCTCTGAGGATTCCGGCGCTGGTTAATTTGGCTACCTCGGCGTTGATCACCTTGTTTCGGTCCCCCCTTTGGACCCGTTTCTTCTGCTTTATCTCCTTAGTCCCTGGTTTTATCATCAGCTTGTGTTCTATGATCTCGCTGTCGACTCCCACCATGTCTGTGGGCGTTTAAGCGAATACGTGCTTATACTTTTGAAGGAGCTGGAGCAACACTCCTCTTGTCTCCGTGGGGAGGGTTGTTCCCACGATCACCCGTTGGTATGGGTATTCCCGGTTGATTACTTCTCCCCCGTCCGACAAATCCGGTCTTGGTCTCTTGGCTTCGGCTGAGATGTCCTTCGGTTGCATGATCTTGTAGCACCTGAGCTCCCTTGGGGGCGTGGCTAAAATCATTTCCGGTCCCTGGGTTGTGCTGAATTTGACTATCCCGTGGATTGTTGATGGGACTGCTCCGAATTTCATTAGGGTCGTCCGTCCCAATATGATGTTATGCTCTGATGGGTGTCGTATGACTTCGAAATCTACCAGAGCAGTTCGTCGCGTAGTTTTGTCTTGGCTGATCAGTGTAAATGGTAAGTGGATCATACCTAAGGGCCACAAACTTTGGCCAGTAAATCCTGTGAGTCAGCCCGTAGCTGGTCTCAGTCCTGCCATCCAGGCATTGGGTAGCCGCCGGAAACAGTGCTCGTAAATGATGTATGCGGAACTTCCAGTGTCGATGTATACTCGGTGAACAACGACATCCCGGATGAATCCTTGAATGACGAGAGGGTTGTCTCCACTCCAACCAGCTGGGCTTGGGTCGTATATGGAGAATGTCAGCCCCTGTATTGCCTCTGTGATGCTCTGTGTGCTCTCCATGCGTTCCGCTCTCCCCCTTTTGTGGTGTATCGTCAGGATTTCCAATTTACGGTCTGTCCTTCCAGTGGTGTCTTTGGGGTTTTCTATGTCGAACTTAGCCTGTAAGCTCTTGGCGATTTCTATCACGTTTCCTTTTAGTTGTTTTTCTTCAATTTCCCTTTTTAGAACTGCACAATTGACTGTGTCATGCATCCTGCTTTTGTGGTACTCACAATATCGCGTCTTGGTGCCTTTTGCTGTTGTTTTCTCGTCTACCGCATAGACTTCTGCTCGTCTTCCCGCCTTCCGAAAGGTCTAAAGCGTCATGGCGATCGTCTGTCTCGCCCCATGAATCTGCCGCCCCCGGGGATCGTGGTGGGGGGTAGGGTGGTGGCTTCGCCTTCCGGCGGAGGCTGTCATGGCGTTGAGGTATGCTTGCTTCGACGCTTCGCCTTCCTCCTGGCATAGGAATCGCTCCACTCGATCTTTTAGTTCTGCCCTTGTCTGAGGTTGCTTGCCCATGAGCTTCTGGGATAGCGATCCTGGCAATAGTCCCCAGGTGAATGCCCCCTCGATTAGGCCTTCGTCGTGCCCTGGGACGTCTAGCGTTGCTTTAGTGAATCTAGCGAAATAGTTCTTGACTTATTCCCCCTCTCGTTGTTTGCACCCGATGATCGAGTGGCAATTGCCTTTGTATTTCTGGAGTTGCATGAAGTTAGTTAGGAAAAGGTACTTCATTTGTATGTATCGATGTGGCTGTCTGGGTCCATTCGTATGTATCGATGTGGCTGTCTGGGTCGGTAGTGCCATCGTATGTTTTAAGGTGGGGTAGTTTGGCAGTGTTAGGAATTTCATATTCCAGGAGCTCTTTGACGAATGGCGATGTAACACTTCGTGTTAGGCAATCTTGGGTTGGGGTTCGCTGATTGAAGTGATACCCAGGCTGCTGCATTGCCAAGAAGGGCTGTACTAACATGTTGTTATAGGCTGTAAGGTCCGGCGTTACTGAGCCGTAGAAGTTTGACGGCTGAAATGGGGTAGGGAAGGTGATGCGACATCAACCTCCGGCGGCTCTTCTGGTCTTCTGCTGCGGCGGAGATCTGACATCACAGTGCAAACCCGTTAGAGCCGTCCCAGGGACTGTGCCCCAGGAGCGGCTCCGACGGTCAAGTTAGATCAGCTAGAAGATCTGAGATGGTCCTCCATAGCTGGAGAGAACCATCTTGGTGCTAGTGGTGGTGTATGGTGGTTGACGGCGGCGGGTGGCGGCTGAGCCACCCGGCCGGAGTGTAGTGTGGCGGCTGAGCCAAGGGGAAGGTCCCAGGAAAGTCCCTCTCCATGGAGGAGATACTATTCATTATATAGGGGACAATTAGGTCAGGCCTTGGGCCAGCCCAACTCAGGCCCAACTAGCAAGGAGCTGGGCAAGGCCGCCCGGAGGCGCCGGGCGGGGCTTGGCGGGCGTGCACCAAGAGAGGATGGCAAGGGAGTGCCAGGCGAGGGAGCGCCTGGCCGAGCCGGCAGGATAGTCCCCAGCAGGACTGGCAAGGGAGTCCCCGACAAGGCTTGCAAGGGAACGCCAGGCAGGGCTGGCAGGAGCGCACCAGGCCAGACTGGTGCGCTAGAGCAGTCTAGGCCATGCCAATGGACCATATATCATCAAGTCCCCCCAGTCTGGTGTTATTGGTACGCGGCCAATGACATCGGACTGGAACTAGTCATATAAACTGTGCGTCGTCAAGTCCCCCTAGTCTGATGCGATTGGGTTGCTGACAATCAGATCGGACTAGATAAAGCACCAATACAATAAATAATAAAGAGAAATGACCGAACCTCGCCCACGAGAGTCGTGGGGTTGTGCGATGAGCCAAGCATTGCTTATGTAGCTTGAGATGAATTGATACTCCTTCATTGAGAGGAGCGCGAGCCGATCGGTGCGACGCAACGTAACTGTTGCTGCGATAATGCAGACCGAGGCTCCTAAAGAGTGTTACACGACACTGATGTCGATAAAATGTCGGGTCGGGGTAGCGAGGAAGCGTAAGCTTGCCATTCAGTCCCTGAGACTGTTATCCGACGTGATTGTTGTGGTAGCCATGCGAGATGGGATGTCACCCGTGACCATCTACATAGTCTGCATTAATAACCGTCTTGAGGGTCTTTCTTGCTCGGGCTACACCTAGCTGGATTCCCCCTAGTCTGATGTGGGTAGCGTAGGTAGCCGCGTCAGACTATGTTGTCAAACCAATAAACCGTAAGGTTGTTGATCATAATATAAGTGGCAGATATTCCGAGAGCTGTGTGATTGCTAGCGAGGGTCATGCAGTGAGACTATTGCTGATAGCCAGACAATAGAATTGTTGAGGGATAGGCAGTGAGGCTATAGGTTGGGGTTGCATAGCAAGACCGTTTCCGAGAGCCAGGAAACAGAGGTGTCGTGGGGTACGCGACGAGGCTACAGGTAGGGTTACACAGCAGGACTGTTTCCGAGAGCCAGGAAACAGAGGTGCTGTGGGATACGCGACGAGGCTACAGGTAGGGTTACGCAGCCGGACTGTTTCCGAGAGCCAGGAAACAGAGGTACTGTGGGATACGCGACGAGGCTACAGGTAGGGTTACGCAGCAGGACTGTTTCCGAGAGCCAGGAAACAAAGGTGCTGTGGGGTCGTAGGTAGCCGGGCCGCTGTCGGGATGACCTTCTTGTTGGAGAATATCCTCACTATAGCATGTTGTAATGTGGATAACACTTCATCGATCGTCCGAGCACAAGAGAACCATGATGACTGTGAGGGAGGGAGAACCAAGATCATGGTGTGGAATAAGCTTGTGATGTGCGACTTATGGTGCGCGACGATGGAGAGTGGCTTGGGCTTAGCAGCCAATGATCATGGAGGTGTTACGCGGGAGAGCATCGCGCGGAATGGATCGGGTTTGGCTGCTAGTGATCATAGATAGATCGCACGGGAGAGCGTCGCGTGGAATGGTCGGGGCATGTTGCTATACTGGAGTCGGGCTGAGAAGCCAGGCGACTCGAGGCAAAGGTACTGAACCTCGCATGCGGAGCTTGCCGCTATAACGGAGCCGGTCTGAGAAGCCAGGCGAATCGAGGCGAGGGTACTGAACCTCGCATGCGGAGCTTGCCGCTATAACGGAGCCGGGCTGAGAAGCCAGGCGACTCGAGGCGAGGGTATTGAACCTCGCATGCGGAGGTTGCCGCTATAATGGAGCCGGGCAGAGAAGCCAGGCGACTCGAGGCGAGGGTACTGAACCTCGTATGCGGAGCTTGCCGCTATAACGGAGCCGGGCTAAGAAGCCAGGCGACTCGAGGCGAGGGTACCGAACCTTGCATGCGGAGCTTGCCGCTATAACGGAGCCGGGCTGAGAAGCCAGGCGACTCGAGGCGAGGGTGCTGAACCTCGCATGCGGAGCTTGCCGCTACAATGGAGCCGGGCTGAGAAGCCAGGCGACTCGAGGCGAGGGTACTGAACCTCGCATGCGGAGCTTGCCGCTATAATGGAGCCGGGCTGAGAAGCCAGGCGACTCGAGGCGAGGGTACTGAACCTCGCATGCGGAGCTTGCCGCTCTAATGGAGCCGGGCTGAGAAGCCAGGCGACTCGAGGCGAGGGTACTGAACCTCGCATGCGGAGCTTGCCGCTATAATGGAGTCGGGCTGAGAAGCCAGGCGATTCAAGGCGAGGGTACTGAACCTCGCATGATTGGGCGTAGCACCCTACAATATATGTGTCTAGCTCGTGTGATAAGTCTGGGTTAAAGCGGAATGGTACCTGATGCTTTGTTGCATCGCTAGTCGTACTAATAAATGACGCCTCGCTGTCTTGGCTGTTTGCAGAGAGCTATGTGGCGGTGCTACTTAGAGCTTGATAGTGTAGCTGCTGTTAGGAGGTGCGTAGCAAGACTGCTGTCAGGAACTGGTCAGCATGGCCGTTAAGAGCTGAGCATCGAGCTGCTAGCAATAGATGAGCAGCATGACTACTGAGAGTTGGGCAGTAAGACTAGCGGGAGTCGGTCAACATGAATGTGAGAGTTGATTAGCGAGACTTCCCGGGATTGGTCAACACGGCTACTGATGACCGCGCAGCGCAGTTACCGATGGCTATTTCGGAATGCTTCACGAGTAGTAGTAGTAATGTACTACTCTTCTCCCTCCCCTTTTTTTTTGAAAATGCTGAGTGGTCTAGACCGTTAACGCATGCTTGCGATTTGAATTTTGTTGAGCGAGATCGCAACGTACGAGCATTGGGCGGCCGTGCGATAAGATATTTTGTAAAAATGACCCAATTAATTGTTGAGGTAACCCAAAAATATGAGATAGCCAAATTGAGAGGAGCCCAAACCGAACTTGTAGTTTATTAGACCCATGTCTTTTTTTATTTAGAGTGCTCTAAACACGTTTTGTGTTGTTCTTTTCCTTTTGTTTAAATAATTTGGTACTAAGGGCATGGGCCCAACTTGTTTATTCAATTTCTTCTTGCGGGTTGCAATAGATACGAGAACATGGATATTACAGGCCCATTATCTTTTCTTTATTGATTATAGGCCGATCTGGTTACTAGGGATACGTGGCCCACTTGTGTTCTTGTCAGCTTGGATGAGAACTTCGCAGCCGCCTAGCCACACCTCGCTTTCATTTTTACGATCTGCCAAGGAAAACGCCAAACGAAAGCAAATGTCAACCAACAACTGGAGATGGCTCTGGTGAAGACGGTTGAAGATGATGGTGATGACGGAGCAGCATCCACCGACCGAAGTGACAGATACTGGGAAAATAGGGTCCGATAGATGTTGCTTTGTCGGAGTCGCCATGGTGTAGGCGAGTCAGAGATTACGGGAGATGGCGATGGTCGACAGGAGGTGGCACAGTGGTGACGTGGTGACTGGCGGTCCATCTCCGTCTGGTAGTGCTACTGAAAGCGTACAACAGTAGTTATTTTGGTGGTTCCTCGCTGGAGGTCGCAACAGTGAGCTCGTCTTCCATGCTTGTGGTCGCCGGTGGTGACTTATGGAGAGGCTGATCGTGGTGGGTTTGGGTGGCGCTCTGGATCAGGTCGAGGAATCACAGACCCAACAATTTTTTGGCTTTAGGTCTCCGGCGGGCTCTGCTGGAGATGTGTTGTCGGAGTCGGCAATGATTAGCGGTGATCGAGGTAGCAACGGACGGGGGCGCTGTCTGTGACCAATGTTGGGGTTACTATCGCCTGGAGTCAACAGGTAGTCTGGTGGTGCTGTGGTTCGTCGCTGGAGAGAGGCATAGTGAGTAGATCGGAGGGGCTATGGTCGTTGGCGGAGCAATTTGAGGTTGCCCGGTGGGTTTGGCTCTTCATCGGGACTCATAACTTGTAGGTGGAGGCCGGAGCAGCGATGAATCACATGGAGGCCAGCTCCCGAAATGGACCAAGGTGGGACCCGCCTCTTTGGGTATTTTATGCTATGTGGATGATTTCAAACCACGTGGATCCCCTCCTAACATTGCTATTGCGTGTTCAATATACATCTCCTACTGCCCCTTTTTTTTTCTTTTTTGTCGGTTGAAGAGAGACAAATCGATTCATGTGGCTCTTTTTTTTTATATTTATATTTAGCTGTAAACTTGTAGTTCTTTTTTTTTGTGTTGAGATTTTGTGAAATGTACAAACAACTCAGTTATGTGTACAAACAGCTGTGTAAATGGAAAGGGTATTAACATAGAGAACCTCGACTAAAAGGATTTCCTGATGAAATATGAGCAACGAAAAAGGTAAAAACTCATAAAACTTATTTTTTCCTCCAATCTTCTTAAACAACAATAAGTAAAGCAGTTTTTGAAAATGTGTGATCAGAAGGTGGGGTAAAACCCATAAAAACTTCTCCTCTCCTCTCTCTCTTTTTTGTTTTTGAAGGTTTTGTACAAGCCATACAACTATATGTACAAATGGTTGTTACAGAAAGTAAAAATATACACGAAAATGCACAACTTGGAAATGGTTTTCTGATAATATGTGAGCAAAGGATGAGATAAAACTCATAAGAAGCTTCTTTCCTTCTCATCTTTCTGAAAAAACCTCAAAATAAAAAGCAAAAACGGATTTAGTAAATTATTTTTCTTAGAAAACTTTTTGCTTCTCTTCACTCTTGAGCTTGCTTAACAAGCTATCAAAGTATGAACAAAGAAACAGATCTGAACAGATTTTCGTTTTCCTTTTCTAAACTTCTGGAGAGAAAACATCATAAATATAAACAAAGGTGCGTAAGAACTCGATTTTTTGAAATGTACAAGCATCCCAGCTTTGTTTACAAACAAATGTTGCTGGGAGTAAGGTTATACACAAAAAATCTTAACTGAAAAACGATTTTCTAATAATATGAACTTGATAAAAGGATAAACTTGTAAAAATTTCCTTTCTCCCCAACTTACTGAATGGTTCATTGAAAAGAAAAACGAAACTGATCTGAAATGCCTTTGCAAACTCGAAAAATCTTTGAATGAACCAAAACTAGAACAGATCCAAAGATCTGGTCTAAGAAACAAAGCAAATCCATAGATCTGAACAAAAACACTAAGTAGATCAGGAGATCTGAGCTAAAAATGAAGTAGATCTATGGATCTGAATGAAAACACATCAGATCAAGAGTTCTAAAAGATAGCTAATCAGATCTGAACGGATCTGATCAAATGAGGGATAAGAATGGACAGATCTGAGAAAACCTGATGTGGAACTCAACAGATCTGAACAGATATAGGAAGAACAAGGTGATGGCTGCTTGTTCAAGTCCGGGATGGTGCCAAATGATGCGACATCAACCTCCGGCGGCTCTTCTGGTCTTCTGCTGCGGCGGAGATCTGACATCACAGTGCAAACCCGTTAGAGCCGTCCCAGGGACTGTGCCCCGGGAGCGGGCTCCGAGTGTCAAGTTAGATCAGCTAGAAGATCTAAGATGGTCCTCCATAGCTGGAGAGAACCATCTTGGTGCTAGTGGTGGTGTATGGTGGTTGACGGCGGCGGGTGGCGGCTGAGCCACCCGGCCGGAGTGTAGTGTGGCGGCTGAGCCAAGGGGAAGGTCCCGGGAAAGTCCCTCTCCATGGAGGAGATACTATTCATTATATAGGGGACAATTAGGTCAGGCCTTGGGCCAGCCCAACTCAGGCCCAACTAGCAAGGAGCTGGGCAAGGCCGCCCGGAGGCGCCGGGCGGGGCTTGGCGGGCGCGCACCAAGAGAGGATGGCAAGGGAGTGCCAGGCGAGGGAGCGCCTGACCGAGCCGGCAGGAGAGTCCCCAGCAGGGCTGGCAAGGGAACGCCAGGCAGGGCTGGCAGGAGCGCACCAGGCCACGCTGGTGCGCTAGAGCAGTCTAGGCCATGCCAATGGACCATATATCATCAAGTCCCCCCAGTCTGGTGTTATTGGTACGCGGCCAATGACATCGGACTGGAACTAGTCATATAAACTGTGCGTCGTCAAGTCCCCCTAGTCTGATGCGATTGGGTTGCTGACAATCGGATCGGACTAGATAAAGCACCAATACAATAAATAATAAAGAGAAATGACCGAACCTCGCCCACGAGAGTCGTGGGGTTGTGCGATGAGCCAAGCATTGCTTATGTAGCTTGAGATGACTTGATACTCCTTCATTGAGAGGAGCGCGAGCCGATCGGTGCGACGCAACGTAACTGTTGCTGCGATAATGCAGGCCGAGGCTGCTAAAGAGTGTTACACGACACTGATGTCGATAAAATGTCGGGTCGGGGTAGCTAGGAAGCGTAAGCTTGCCATTCAGTCCCTGAGACTGTTATCCGACGTGATTGTTGTGTTAGCCATGCGAGATGGGATGTCACCCGTGACCATCTACATAGTCTGCATTAATAACCGTCTTGAGGGTCTTTCTTGCTCGGGCTACACCTAGCTGGATTCCCCCCAGTCTGATGTGGGTAGCGTAGGTAGTCACGTCAGACTATGTTGTCAAACCAATAAACCGTAAGGTTGTTGATCATAACATAAGTGGCAGATATTCCGAGAGCTGTGCGATTGCTAGCGAGGGTCATGCAGTGAGACTATTGCTGATAGCCATACAATAGAATTGTTGAGGGATAGGCAGTGAGGCTATAGGTTGGGGTTGCATAGCAAGACCGTTTCCGAGAGCCAGGAAACAGAGGTGTCGTGGGGTACGCGACGAGGCTACAGGTAGGGTTACACAGCAGGACTGTTTCCGAGAGCCAGGAAACAGAGGTGTTGTGGGATACGCGACGAGGCTACAGGTAGGGTTACGCAGCCGGACTGTTTCCGAGAGCCAGGAAACAGAGGTGCTGTGGGATACGCGACGAGGCTACAGGTAGGGTTACGCAGCAGGACTGTTTCCGAGAGCCAGGAAATAGAGGTGTTGTGGGGTCGTAGGTAGCCGGGCCGCTGTCGGGATGACCTTCTTGCTAGAGAGTATCCTCACTATAGCAGGTTGTAATGTGGATAACACTTCATCGATCGTCCGAGCACAAGAGAACCATGATGACTGTGAGGGAGGGAGAACCAAGATCATGGTGTGGAATAAGCTTGTGATGTGCGACTTATGGTGCGCGACGATGGAGAGTGGCTTGGGCTTAGCAGCCAATGATCATGGAGATGTTACGCGGGAGAGCATTGCGCGGAATGGATCGGGCTTGGCTGCTAGTGATCATAGATAGATCGCACGGGAGAGCGTCGCGTGGAATGGCCGGGGCATGTTGCTATACTGGAGTCGGGCTGAGAAGCCAGGCGACTCGAGGCAAAGGTACTGAACCTCGCATGCGGAGCTTGCCGCTATAACGGAGCCGGTCTGAGAAGCCAGGCGACTCGAGGCGAGGGTACTGAACCTCGCATGCGGAGCTTTCCGCTATAATGGAGCCGGGCTAAGAAGCCAGGCGACTCGAGGCGAGGGTACTGAACCTCGCATGCGGAGCTTGCCGCTATAATGGAGCCGGGCTGAGAAGCCAGGCGACTCGAGGCGAGGGTACTGAACCTCGTATGCGGAGCTTGCCGCTATAACGGAGCCGGGCTGAGAAGCCAGGCGACTCGAGGCGAGGGTGCTGAACCTCGCATGCGGAGCTTGCCGCTATAACGGAGCCGGGCTGAGAAGCCAGGCGACTCGAGGCGAGGGTACTGAACCTCGCATGCGGAGCTTGCCGCTACAAGGGAGCCGGGCTGAGAAGCCAGGCGACTCGAGGCGAGGGTACTGAACCTCGCATGCGGAGCTTGCCGCTATAATGGAGCCGGGCTGAGAAGCCAGGCGACTCGAGGCGAGGGTACTGAACCTCGCATGCGGAGCTTGCCGCTATAATGGATTCGGGCTGAGAAGCCAGGCGACTCAAGGCGAGGGTACTGAACCTCGCATGATTGGGCGTAACACCCTACAATCTATGTGTCTAACTCGTGTGATAAGTCTGGGTTAAAGCGGAATGGTACCTGATGCTTTGTTGCATTGCTAGTCGTACTAATAAATGACGCCTCGCTGTCTTGGTTGTTTGCGGAGAGCTATGTGGCGGTGCTACTTAGAGCTTGATAGTGTAGCTGCTGTTAGGAGGTGCGTAGCGAGACTGCTGTCAGGAACTGGTCAGCAGGGCCGTTGAGAGCTGAGCATCGAGCTGCTAGCAATAGATGAGCAACATGACTACTGAGAGTTGGGCAGTAAGACTAGCGGGAGTCGGTCAACATGAATGTGAGAGTTGATTAGCGAGACTTCCCGGGATTGGTCAACACGGCTACTGATGACCGCGCAGCGCAGTTACCGATGGCTATTTCGGAATGCTTCACGAGTAGTAGTAGTAATGTACTACTCTTCTCCCTCCCCCTTTTTTTTTTGAAATGCTGAGTGGTCTAGACCGTTAACGCATGCTTGCGATTTGAATTTTGTTGAGCGAGATCGCAACGTACGAGCATTGGGCGGCCGTGCGATAAGATATTTTGTAAAAATGACCCAATTAATTGTTGAGGTAACCCAAAAATATGAGATAGCCAAATTGAGAGGAGCCCAAACCGAACTTGTAGTCTATTAGACCCATGTCTTTTTTTATTTAGAGTGCTCTAAACACGTTTTGTGTTGTTCTTTTCCTTTTGTTTAAATAATTTGGTACTAAGGGCATGGGCCCAACTTGTTTATTCAATTTCTTCTTGCGGGTTGCAATAGATACGAGAACATGGATATTACAGGCCCATTATCTTTTCTTTATTGATTATAGGCCGATCTGGTTACTAGGGATACGTGGCCCACTTGTGTTCTTGTCAGCTTGGATGAGAACTTCGCAGCCGCCTAGCCACACCTCGCTTTCATTTTTACGATCTGCCAAGGAAAACGCCAAACGAAAGCAAATGTCAACCAACAACTGGAGATGGCTCTGGTGAAGACGGTTGGAGATGATGGTGATGACGGAGCAGCATCCGCCGACCGAAGTGACAGATGCTGGGAAAATAGGGTCCGATAGATGTTGCTTTGTCGGAGTCGCCATGGTGTGGGCGAGTCAGAGATTACGGGAGATGGCGATGGTCGACAGGAGGTGGCACAGTGGTGACGTGGTGACTGGCGGTCCATCTCCGTCTGGTAGTGCTACTGAAAGCGTACAACAGTAGTTATTTTGGTGGTTCCTCGCTGGAGGTCGCAACAGTGAGCTCGTCTTCCATGCTTGTGGTCGCCGGTGGTGACTTATGGAGAGGCTGATCGTGGTGGGTTTGGGTGGCGCTCTGGATCAGGTCGAGGAATCACAGACCCAACAATTGTTTGGCTTTAGGTCTCCGGCGGGCTCTGCTGGAGATGTGTTGTCGGAGTCGGCAATGATTAGCGGTGATCGAGGTAGCAACGGACGGGGGCGCTGTCTGTGACCAATGTTGGGGTTACTATCGCCTGGAGTCAACAGGTAGTCCGGTGGTGCTGTGGTTCGTCGCTGGAGAGAGGCATGGTGAGTAGATCGGAGGGGCTATGGTCGTTGGCGGAGCAATTTGAGGTTGCCCGGTGGGTTTGGCTCTTCATCGGGACTCATAACTTGTAGGTGGAGGCCGGAGCAGCGATGAATCACATGGAGGCCAGCTCCCAAAATAGACCAAGGTGGGACCCGCCTCTTTGGGTATTTTCTGCTATGTGGATGATTTCAAACCACGTGGATCCCCTCCTGACATTGCTATTGCGTGTTCAATATACATCTCCTACTGCCCCCCCTTTTTTTTTCTTTTTTGTCGGTTGAAGAGAGACAAATCGATTCATGTGGCTCTTTTTTTTATATTTATATTTAGCTGTAAACTTGTAGTTCTTTTTTTTTGTGTTGAGATTTTTTGAAATGTACAAACAACTCAGTTATGTGTACAAACAGCTGTGTAAATGGAAAGGGTATTAACATAGAGAACCTCGACTAAAAGGATTTCCTGATGAAATATGAGCAAAGAAAAAGGTAAAAACTCATAAAACTTATTTTTTCCTCCAATCTTCTTAAACAACAATAAGTAAAGCAGTTTTTGAAAATGTGTGATCAGAAGGTGGGGTAAAACCCATAAAAACTTCTCCTCTCCTCTCTCTCTTTTTTGTTTTTGAAGGTTTTGTACAAGCCATACAACTATATGTACAAATGGTTGTTACAGAAAGTAAAAATATACACGAAAATGCACAACTTGGAAAGGGTTTTCTGATAATATGTGAGCAAAGGATGAGATAAAACTCATAAGAAGCTTCTTTCCTTCTCATCTTTCTGAAAAAACCTCAAAATAAAAAGCTAAAACGGATTTAATAAATTATTTTTCTTAGAAAACTTTTTGCTTCTCTTCACTCTTCAGCTTGCTTAACAAGCTATCAAAGTATGAACAAAGAAACAGATCTGAACAGATTTTCGTTTTCCTTTTCTAAACTTCTGGAGAGAAAACATCATAAATATAAACAAAGGTGCGTAAGAACTCGATTTTTTGAAATGTACAAGCATCCCAGCTTTGTTTACAAACAAATGTTGCTGGGAGTAAGGTTATACACAAAAAATCTTAACTGAAAAACGATTTTCTAATAATATGAACTTGATAAAAGGATAAACTTGTAAAAATTTCCTTTCTCCCCAACTTACTGAATGGTTCATTGAAAAGAAAAACGAAACTGATCTGAAATGCCTTTGCAAACTCGAAAAATATTTGAATGAACCAAAACTAGAACAGATCCAAAGATCTGGTCTAAGAAACAAAGCAAATCCATAGATCTGAACAAAAACACTAAGTAGATCAGGAGATCTGAGCTAAAAACGAAGTAGATCTATGGATCTGAATGAAAACACATCAGATCAAGAGTTCTAAAAGATAGCTAATCAGATCTGAACGGATCTGATCAAATGAGGGATAAGAATGGACAAATCTGAGAAAACATGATGTGGAACTCAACAGATCTGAACAGATCTAGGAAGAACAAGGTGATGGCTGCTTGTTTAAGTCCGGGATGGCGCCGAATGATGCGACATCAACCTCCGGCGGCTCTTCTGGTCTTCTGCTGCGGCGGAGATCTGACATCACAGTGCAAACCCGTTAGAGCCGTCCCAGGGACTGTGCCCCGGGAGCGGGCTCCGACGGTCAAGTTAGATCAGCTAGAAGATCTAAGATGGTCCTCCATAGCTGGAGAGAGCCATCTTGGTGCTAGTGGTGGTGTATGGTGGTTGACGGCGGCGGGTGGCGGTTGAGCCACCCGACCGGAGTGTAGTGTGGCGGCTGAGCCAAGGGGAAGGTCCCGGGAAAGTCCCTCTCCATGGAGGAGATACTATTCATTATATAGGGGACAATTAGGTCAGGCCTTGGGCCAGCCCAACTCAGGCCCAACTAGCAAGGAGCTAGGCAAGGCCGCCCGGAGGCGCCGGGCGGGGCTTGGCGGGCGCACACCAAGAGAGGATGGCAAGGGAGTGCCAGGCGAGGGAGCGCCTGGCCGAGCCGGCAGGAGAGTCCCCAGCAGGGCTGGCAAGGGAGTCCCCGGCAAGGCTCACAAGGGAACGCCAGGCAGGGCTGACAGGAGCGCACCAGGCCAGGCTGGTGCGCTAGAGCAGTCTAGGCCATGCCAATGGACCATATATCATCAAGTCCCCCCAATCTGGTGTTATTGGTACGCGGCCAATGACATCGGACTGGAACTAGTCATATAAACTGTGCGTCGTCAAGTCCCCCTAGTCTGATGCGATTGGGTTGCTCACAATCGGATCGGACTAGATAAAGCACCAATACAATAAATAATAAAGAGAAATGACCGAACCTCGCCCACGAGAGTCGTGGGGTTGTGCGATGAGCCAAGCATTGCTTATGTAGCTTGAGATGAATTGATACTCCTTCATTGAGAGGAGCGCGAGCCGATCGGTGCGACGCAACGTAACTGTTGCTGCGATAATGCAGGCCGAGGCTGCTAAAGAGTGTTACACGACACTGATGTCGATAAAATGTCGGGTCGGGGTAGCTAGGAAGCGTAAGCTTGCCATTCAGTCCCTGAGACTGTTATCCGATGTGATTGTTGTGGTAGCCATGCGAGATGGGATGTCACCCGTGACCATCTACATAGTCTGCATTAATAACCTTCTTGAGGGTCTTTCTATCCACTGTCGACGAAGACGAAAAGGTCGCCGTATGTCGTTGTTCAGTCGTGGGGATCGAGTCCGACAACCGTGGAGACCATGGTGGTTCGTGGTTGTGATGAGGTTGCGTGTGTAGTTTTTGTCTAGTGGGTTTTCTATCGGATGGAGGTCGTGAAGAACCACCATGGCAGCTGGCCATGGTGGCTGCCGTAGATGACGAAGCTGTTGCCACCAATGGCCGCTGCTGCTGCCCGTTTTCTTGTGCTGCTGCCGTCGCCACCCACCACAGGTGGGTGTTGGGTTTATTTTCCGAGCAAATAAAAAAAAGATGTGTGTGCGTGTTGTGGTGCTTGTGCTCGTGTGCTGTGATGGTATAAGGCTGCCGGAGTGTCCCTTGGCCGAAGATCTGAAGAAAAACCCCACCGCCACCACCGTAGGGTGGTGGTTGCCACCGTGTACTACCGCCTGCCGCCCCAACGTGGCTATGTGTGTGTGTGTTATTTATATATTATTGTAAATTGTATTGTAATCGGTATAAGAATAATAAAAGGAAACTCATAACCACCACCGTGAGGTGGTGGCTGCCGCCTCCTGCCACCACCAGTCGCCGTGTTGGGTGGCGGTGTGCTTGTTGTGTTTGATTCGTTTGGGGATTCTTGGACAAAGTGGACCCAATGAAACCCTAGTGGGCCCAATGAAACCCTATTGGGCCCAATAAAGCCCAAATTGACCTAAAAGCCCAACCATGTGATTAATGGGCTAGTATTGGGTAGGAAACCCTAATTAGGGTTTGGAAAACCCTAATGGCATAAAACCCTAATTTTTGGGAATTGATCGGGACACACACGGGAATTATTTAATAAACTTAAAATATTAAATAATAATCATTAGCAAATTAACCTAAGGCAGTATTGGACTTAATGGATTAAGTCCTTAATGGGTTAAGTAAGAAACACCTAACCCTAATCGTTATTTCATGTGAAAACCTTAATTTCATTTGGGCTTTAAGTTGGGCTTTGGTGATTGGACTATTAATGAGCTTTCCAAGAATAAGGAAATGGACTAAATAATTGTATGGGTTTTAGGATAAAGCCCATTTGAGAGTCTTGGGCCCAATTTGGAAAATTGGGCAATAGATGGGCCATAATTGGGCCTTTATGATTATGTGATATTGGGTCATGGGAATACCAAGAGTTTGGACTAGAATAATTGGATGGGCCTTAAGGAAAGACCATGTAGAGGTCTGGGCCCAATTTGGAAAATTGGGCCATATGTTGGGCTTTAGTCCATAGGTTGACTATTGGGCCTTTGGAGTGTGAGTTGGACCTTGGGCTTGGAACCCAAATATTAAATGGGTGTTGTTTGATGTTTACAGCTCGGGAATCTGTCAACCAGCAATTGGAGTTTTATCCGCGGGACTTCAGCAGTGTCAGATGAGTTTTCCTCACTGTACTCAAGGGTCTAAGGCACCAAGGCCGACCCTTTTTGGATTGTTATCCTGATATGTTATTGTAACATCCCAAATTCAGGAATATAAGTTTGGGGTGCTATGTGTAAATAAAGGAGTAAAATCGACGAGTAGGTATCTTAACTCGTCGAGTCGAAGCGGGTTTTGGCCACGTGTTAAGTGACCAACTCGCCGAGTCGGCGGCGGGACTCGACGAGTCGGTGCTGGAAGGAGAAAACCCTAATTTTAGGGTTTGCACCCTATTTAAAGGACCTTATGTCCTCACCCCAGCCTCTTTGTTACCCCTTGAGAGTCAGTAAACCCTAAATCGTGTAAACGTCCATTGTTGAGTGATTGGAAGCTTTGGAAGAGGATTATAGTGAAGGAAACTTGTAGATCAAGAGGCTAGCATCAAGGAGTTCGTGTAGATCCATAATCTACTTCATCTTGGGCACATTTCTGAGGTAACAAGTCGTTACTTTGAGCTTTTCCCTTCTAGATCTATTCTTGGATGATGATTTGGGGCTATTTAGCATGTTTGGGATCCATTTCGGGTTTTGGGACTAGATCTGGGGTTGCAACTTCAGATCTAGACTTATCTTGGTCCAGGAAGGCATAAAGTATCAGCCCTTTAGCTTGTTTGTGAGCATTCTTGTCTTGAACCTTCTCTATAGCTTGTATTGAGCCATAATCACCTTGCATGCACGTAAAGTTGGAAACTTTACGTGTAAAACTAGCCCTAGGAGTCCATATCTATGAGTTGGAAGTAGTGGAATGGACTGAAATCGTCTGTTTGGGGATGCCTTAAGTGAACTCGGCTAGTCTGTTCTTGCACTCGACGAGTCGGGTCGCAAACCCTAACCCATCTGGTTATGATGCGGATCAGTGAGTTGAGTGGACTCAGTGAGTTGGACAGGCTAGGACTCGAATTGAAGGGCCCGACGAGTCTTGGGGTGACTCGGCGAGTCGAGTCGCGAATTGTGGGGTTTCTGAGTTCATGAACTCGGCGAGTCACTAGGTTGACTCGGCGAGTAGGGTCAACCAGGAAGGTTGACTTTGACCAGGACTTTGACTTTGACCAAGAGTTGACCAGTTTGACTTCCAAGGGTATTCTGGTAAATTGAGCACTTATAGATATGGTTTCATCAAGTGTTAGGTGGTGGAGTTCGTGGCCGTAAGCAGAGGATTTGATCTTACCTCTTCAGTTCAACTTTTCAAGGTGAGTTATCCTCACTATACTTAAGGGTCTAAGGCACCAAGCCGACCCTTTGATTTGTTATTTGGGATAGTTACTATTGCGATATGTTAGCTCGACATCCTGGTAGATAGGATGGTTATATGTTTGTATGATCGGTTAGATCTGTATCCCGTGAGAGCGGATGTGTTTATGCTTAGTGACCTATAGTGGTCTGACTGTCTGTATGCTCGTAGGAGATTACCGGTTATATGTGCACATGCTTGTTATGGTAGTTGAGGGTATTCCATCCCGAGGATGATAGGACCCTAGTATGTTGTCTGGTAGACTGTTATATGATTATCTGATATAGGTGCACATGTTTGATTTGTTATGTGGGCAATCCAACCCGATGTGGGCCGGGAGTATTCCATCCCGATGATGATTGGACTCTTAGTATGCTGGCATTCCAACCCGATGGTTAAGGGCCTGGGGTATTCCATCCTGATGGATGATTGGACCCATAGTAGTTATTATATGTGTAAGAGTGTGGGCATTCCAACCCAATGGTTGTGGGCCGAGAGTATTCCATCCCGAGGATGATTGGACTTATAGTAGGTTGGCATTCCAACCCGATGGTTGAGGGCCTGGGGTATTCCATCCTGATGGATGATTGGACCCATAGTAGTTATTATATGTGTAGGAGTGTGGGCATTCCAACCCGATGGTTGTGGGCCGAGAGTATTCCATCCCGAGGATGATTGGACTCATAGTAGGTGGGCATTCCAACCCGATGATTGAGGGCCTGGGGTATTCCATCCCGATGGATGATTGGACCCATAGTAGTTGTTGTATGTATAGGGGTGTGGGCATTCCAACCTGATGGTTGTGGGCCGAGAGTATTCCATCCCGAGGATGATTGGACTCGTAGTATGTTGGCATTCCAACCCGATGGTTGAGGGCCTGGGGTATTCCATCCTGATGGATGATTGGACCCATAGTAGTTATTATATGTGTAGGAGTGTGGGCATTCCAACCCGATGGTTGTGGGCCGAGAGTATTCCATCCCGAGGATGATTGGACTCATAGTAGGTGGGCATTCCAACCCGATGGTTGAGGGCCTGGGGTATTCCATCCCGATGGATGATTGGACCCATAGTAGTTGTTGTATGTATAGGGGTGTGGGCATTCCAACCCGATGGTTGTGGGCCGAGAGTATTCCATCCCGAGGATGATTGGACTCGTAGTATGTTGACATTCCAACCCGATGGTTGAGGGCCTGGGGTATTCCAACCCAATGGTTGATTGGACCCATAGTATGATGTTTGTTACTGTATGTGTATGGTTATGTGTGTATGGGTATTTTGGGGGTAACTCACTAAGCCTTCGAGCTTACATTTATCGATTATTGTTTCAGGTACATCAGGAGATCGTGGCAAGGCAAAGGCGTGATCGTACCGCTCCTCACTTTTTATGATTCTGTTTCTGGGATACTCTGATAATAAACTATTTGGAAACCTTTTTGTAATAACTAATGGAACTTGGGTTATTTTTGAAAGTTTAAATTGGTTTGAAATTTTTGGGTGTTACAGTTATGCTAGTATGATCTGTAAGATCGGTATCCTGGTAGATAGGATGGTATATGCTATTATGATCTGTTAGATCAGTATCCTGGTAGATAGGATGTCATTATGTTGCTATGATCAGTTAGATCGGTTTATCTGTCTATAGACTGTTATGTGATTATTTATTATATGTGCAACATGTTTGATTGGTGGTTGAGGCTTATCTGCTTTGTGCAAAAGCCAATAGACCTGGGCATTCCAATCTGATGGTTGTGGGCCGTGAGTATTCCATCCCGATGATGATTGGACTAGTAGTATGTGGGCATTCCAACCTGTTGGTTATGGGCCTGGGGTATTCCATCCCGAGGATGATTGGACCCATAGTATGTTGGCATTCCAACCCGATGATTGACTGGACTCATAGTATGTTGTTTGGGATTATATGTGTATTATTGTGTGTATGGGTATTTTGGGGGAACTCACTAAGCTTTGTGCTTACAGTTTCAGTTTATTGTTTCAGGTGCTTCAGATGACTCGACAAGGCGAATGCGTGACCGTACACATCCTCGTGTTTTGGACTTATGGTTCTGGGATACTCTGATATTAAACTATTTTGAAAACATTTTGTAATAACTAATGGCTTTTGGATGATTGAAAAAGTTTTAAATTGGCTTGATTTTTATGGGTGTTATAGCGAAAGTTTTAATGCCGCACACACGTTAAGGTTGAGTGTGAGAAATGTCTATTTTGAATCAATCATATCACAAATAATATCATTCCCACGTAATACCCTCTTACTACTATTAGCCATTACATTCTTTAATAAATAGGCCAACACATTTTTATTCGCTTGACAATATGGTTGGGATATATTTGGGTTTGTATGCATGTCTGGGATATATTTGGTTTTGTATGCATGTTTGCTTATTCTCTAATATTTGAATTTGGAACAAATTAACATTTTAGCTAATATAGCCCTAATCACCCATGGATACTTTTTTTCATGACATTTAACACGAAACATGTTTATCGTAGATTTCAAGACTTTAATGTCAAATACCTCTTGACCCCATTTCAATGATATCCTGAGATCTTCTTTGCTTTGTAACAACATATTTATGATATTAGATGTTGGTTTGAGTGCAATTGATGGTTCTTCTATGAAAATGGAATCTAAAATGTGTCTTGGGGAAGGAATTGACCAAAACGACGGTGTTTCTCTACTCCTATCTATATCATCAATAAAATCATATAGATCATCAAATTGTTCTATATTTTGGCCCAATGGCTCTCTATATGGTTATATATTGGAATCATTAAGCAACATAAATAGTTGTGCATTTTCACCGACGCCATTTGTTTGCTTACATATAGCTTCTCCTTCTTTCCCACACTATGAATGTAAGCATTAACTACCTTCCCTTCTTATTTTGTATGTAACATTGAGATTCACAGTAAATGGTTGTGTTTGGTACATTGGAGAAACATACTGACTAGGTCCCCATTTGGTTGGAACATAACGACTAGATCTGCCTACTGTTTCATATTAGAAAATTAAATAATTAGAAAGGTAGTCATATTTAATTTTTTTTGTTGTCATTGGAACAATCAAACACGTTTTACATATATAGCAAACAATGGTTTAAAACATTTTTCTTCAATATAATCATTTTCAAAACAATGTCAACATGTCATATTTTATGTTTTATTGATTAGAAAGTGCCCATATTTAGAAAAAATTACCATCAAAATGAAAACTTATAATTTTAAAAATTATTGCAATCGAATCACTCATCTATAAAGATACTATTTTTATAGTTAGCATTTATTATTAATTTTGGCAATTTATAATTATCTATTTTAGAGAGCAATAAAAATATGCAAACACAAAAAAAACTTATCGAAAAAAAAAAGAAACAAAAGAAATAGAGAGGAGAGTGAAACGTGGGGAGGTTGAGGAGGGGGTTGGGAGGTTAAAGGAAGGAATATGCTGAAGTGGGAAAAATGAAAAAAAAAAAAAGTATTTTTTTGTATATTCCACGGGTCGAAGTATTGATCCGATTAATGAGGTGCTTCCATACAAACATTTTTGGTTACATGAGTATTATAAAAGGGTATAAAATTATTGTTTTTTAGGATGTCTATATCACATAAATATCAAATTATGTTCCAAAAAATCTTTCATATTTTATTTGAACTTTTTAGACTGGTGGGTGTCGACAACATGTTAAGACATGTTACCATATCAAAAAAGTAACACCTCATATGTCATGTCACCCCATGATGTTATAACATCAAATGAGAAATGATCAACATGTTATAACATCCACTAATTTCCATGTCATTATTTATTATTATTATTTTTTATTTTATTTTTAATATTTATAAATTTTTTTTAATAAAACATATTATTTAAATAGAACCTAATTTCTTAATTAAACATAACATTTAAAATTCTAAAAAAACATTAGAACAAAAAACAAATAACATTTAAAAACAAAAAAATTACATTTTTACCCTTAAATTATTCATTTTTGTTATCACCGTACATATGATCAACATAATCATCATTAGACGGGTCAAATGGATCCATTTTTTTGGAATTATTGAAAATTTATGAAATAGAGAGAAAAACAATTAAAATGATGATTAAAAATAATATAGTAATATGTATTTATAGGTAATTTTTTGTTTATTAAAATGTGACATTTGAAAAACAATCGAATGAAAAAATCAAAAGAAAAATGTCTATTGCAGCTCGTTGCCATCACCACAGAACACCACTTAACGAGAAGGGAGGACAGTGTTTCACTATGATAACACCGTTAAAGGCACTCCATATAAAAAAAAACGGACCTTAACTGCCCATACTGCAGTCTTATTCCTATTCTACTTGTTTCCTAAACTTTTTGTATAGAAAGATCATTTTTCATTCCTATGCTTTTTGTGGTGTAGAAATTTAGCATGAAATTTTGAGGGGTTAAAATGTTGAATTGATAAAGAGCTATACATTTGGTCACATTGCTTCTTGACATGGTCTAGAGCCCACAAGAGAATTTTTTTGTATGTAAAATGTGGTAAGTTCATAAAATATATACTAATCGTTAATGGTATTACCAAAGTGAAACAAAATAATATTTTTTTTCCGGTTTTCGAAAAATAACCATTTTATCTCGAATGTCTCATTTCGAACTACTATTCATATTCTGGACTATTTTTCAAACCATTACTTTTGACAAGATAGAAAATGCCGCAACATCTTTATTTTGGAGTTTTTAAGCCGTTTCACAAGATAAAAAATAACTTATAAGTTATCTTTTTTAAAAAAGCAATTCAGACTAACGTTTCAACAATCTTATGAATGATTTATTGTTTTATGTAATATTTTTTTTTGTTTAAATCTCTCTAATATATCAATTATTAATTATAAAAAACCCATTTTCCATTTCCAAGTAAAAACTTCTTGATTTGTCGTTAGAATAAATAATACAATATTATGCTAATATGTACTTTTAAGTGGTATCTGCAAAAACGACCATCTCAAATTTTGGAATACGAAATAACCATATTTTTTGGTTTTACTAAAATAATCATTATTTTGTAAATGTAGACATCTCATGCTAACTTTGTATCACATTGGAAGTTTTTTTTCTTGTAAAAAAAAGTACATTTCATAGTCAAATTTTGGATTTCAAACAAATAAACGTATTCTCGAATTTCAAGTATAAGTCCGAAACTCTATAAAAAAATTCAATTTTCCGAAATAATGTTTTTTTTACTGAAATCTAACAAAATATGAGGTAAACATAGCAAATGAGAAATAAATACGATACAAAAACATACGTCTAACATTTGGTTAAACAAATAATTGATATTAGAAATTTCAAAATGACTATTATGGGAAATTAATAGAGTTCTTTGAAAACATATTATCTAAAGGAGAAAAGTACAATGCACACTACATATTTATTAAAATCTAAAGTGTAATTTCATGTCGTTATTTTTGCAAATGCCGAAAATTTAGGTCATTTTTATATATCTTCCAAAATCATGTGATATTTTTGTGAATATTTTATTTTAAAGATTAAATATAACTTACAAGTTACAAGTATCTATAAGTTTTTTTCATAGTTAATGTACTATTCTATTTTGTAAGACCATGAAAGCCTAGCGGTTGATGTACGAAAATCCACATATGAGGTGTTTGGTTCAAATCCCAACACGTTTAAAATATTGTCAATACTCTGTGATTGACCTCCCATATAGTGGGCCTTGGGGTGGGTTCGACATGGGCCGCTCAAATGGTACAATTTGTCATTTTATAGAGATAATGTCACTAAGGCCCTATGAATTTTTATGTTTTGGTTTAAAAGGCCCTCTATGTTTATTGTTGGCTTTATAGGGGCATAAACTCCGTTTTGGCCTGATATTTGGGTCACCTAACCCATAGTAACCGATTTTTATACTATTTTAAACAACGTGGATGCCAAGTAGCGGACGTGACCATCTAGTATGAACTGATGTGACTATCACATCATATGCACTGTTACCAACTTGCTCCCAAGGTTTGTAAAAGACATGTTGGTCCTCTTAATATACTCAAACCCTGATTAGATAAAAACTAAAAAGCTTGTTACCTCTTTTCGTAAAATACAAGTCTCGTTCCCTTCGATACTACAAATACTAATAGATTCAAAAAAATAGCTTTTTCTTTAATGACATTAACAATAATGACGTGGTCCCCTATTTGTGCGACCTTGAAATCATATGTTAGGAGATGCAAATCGAAATAACGCAACTGAAGGAACTGGTTGAAAAGGATTAGCAAGCGTGGTTGCCAAGTATTAGCCGACGTGACTGCCTAGTATGAACAGACACGACTACCACATTATATGCATTGTGAGTAGCTTGCTCCCAAGGTTTGTAAAAAACACGATGGTCCCCTCTATGAACACAAACCCTAATTAGATAAAAATTGAAAAACTTATTACCCCTTTTCGCAAAAATACAAGTCTCTTTCCCTTAAATACTACAAATACTAATGGATCTAGACAATAGTTTTTTTATTTGATGGCATTAACACCGATGACATATTCCCCCCATTGTGCGACCTTGATCTCATGTGTTTATAGATGCAAATCGAAATGTCGCAGCTGAAGGAATATGTTCAAAATGATATAAACTCGGTGAAGGTTGAGTTATAGGCCTTCAATCTAAAATAATGGTGATGTTGATGATGATCCATTCACACAAATGGGAATTGTTTATTTGTGTTGTTGGATTTTTGGGTAGCTTTCTACTCTTCCAGTAATGGTTGAGCACCACCAAGATTCTCTTTTGATGTTTTGGGTTAGATAAGTATGTATGGGTTCACATGTTGTAGATAAACATGTACAGGTTCATATCTTAGGTATTAAGTCATGTATTGTTACATGCGATTTTTATAAGCAATCTTTTGTTTTGAATTGTTGCATGCTTGCAGTATTTTGTAAAGGAAATACCCAATTAATATTGAAGTGAAAATTCACATATGCTTTGTTTATCTTTATATAATTGAACATTCCAAAAAATATACCACATAAGGATAAAACTGTCACTATCAACCCTTTGATGTAATTGTTTACTGCCAATAGTGGACCATTTGATGCGATTTTTTAAGTTGTAAAGTACAAAGGTGAACCATTTGGTGCAATTGTTTAACTGTTTAAATTGTAAAGTACAAAGGTGAGCCACTAATGGAACTCCAAAACTTTTGTAAGTTTGTGTACAACTTTGGGCCACTAATGGAATATACATGTTTAGGAACATACCAAAGTGTGCACTACATAACACAATTCCCAATTTCCAAAACAACAAATATGGACCTACTGCCAATAGTTGATCAAAGCATTTGCAACTTAAAGTAACAATTTCACATAAATCCATAAATTAACTATTTTACAGCAACCCCTCATAATGTTATGATTTGACATCAACCAAATCACAAATAAACATATAATAAAAACATGTTTTTAGGACAAACAATAACAACTTCCTGTAACACAACAAAGAAAACAATAAAAACATGTTTTTGAGACACTACATACTCAACTAACACCTAATTCAAAATTATTGGTATTGTTCACAAGTTTATCTTCTTCTTACATAACTTCCTGGATTCTCACTATTCCATGTTTATAGTCCCATCTTGTACAACTTCCTAGTTTTTCAATCCTTCCATGTTTCACCAGATTTATGAGTTTATTCATCTTTTGTTTATTTCCGACTCTCAGTTTGGAAGGATTTTCCAATTGATTACATGTTGCCTTGTTGTGTCTAACTTGTTTACATACAATATACAATATCCTTTCGTAATTTTAAGACTATGTGTCTCCTAATCCTCTTAGAAGCATCTCTTATCCTTTTAATGATAGATCTACCTGAAATTCTTTTCTTTATTAGAGACAAATGAGGAATGTAGTTTGTTGTTTTCCATATATTACTTCCATTCATCTCATGTATTAGGTACATGTAAGTGTTAATGTAAAAGATACCATTGTATAGTAGGCCCATGACATATTCCATATTTATATTTAAATAAGAAATTGTAGCCATGAAGTGCACATACCCATAACTATTCAATTGCCATATCTTGTATGTGTAGGTTTTCTTATCCAACTCAACTATATAAGACTCTCCTAAGTTTATTGTTTCAAACTGATTCATACCACTTTGTAGAACTTTCTGGTACCTACAAAATTAATCATACACTTACTCATTATTGGTACATGTCACATGTGGAAAAGATTATAGTAATTTACATTTCTTGAATTTAACTCATTTAGCTTGTGCCTAATATCTGGAGAAATTTGGTTAACCCATTTTGGCTTTTCAATTTCATGTTAAACATCATTTCCATAAACATACATATAAATTTCCTTTAACACAATGATTATTGGTTTCTTCCTGGAATCCATAATAACAGTGTTGATGCTTTTAAAGTTGTTAATCTCAATAGAATTACAACACATTTCAACTTGAAATAAAGCTATGAACCATGTCTTACGAGCCCTCTACATGAGGTAAATATATGATATATGGTTTATCATTTAAATTCCCTTTATTGTTGTATTGAAGAGAGGTTCAACAAAGGAATTTATTTCCTTCCTATACCCACCTCTATGTTGAACTTCTTTTTAACCTCTTTCGTAATGACCATAGTTTCAAAATTTTGGCATAACTATAATCATTAATAGGAGAGTTAAATTTGAAGTAATGCTCATCATTCATCCATAAAGCCCAAAGTCTAAACTTGCAATTTCTAGAAGAGAATTTTACCAATAACCATTTAATATTATTTTTTGTAACATAACTGATATGAAAGATCTTGTATTTGTATGCCTAAAAGTCATTATAAAATGATATTGCTAATGGTATATGATCCTATTGGGTCAGACCTTATGGCAAGTTATGATTAATTGATTATTTATTATGGTAATTTGATTATTAAGAAATATAATCAACACTTGTATTTAATTGGAAAAAAACATTATTTTATGAAAATACTATTTCCAACATATTGTGAATTATTGTTTCTAGGAAATAATAACAAAAGAGAATAAAAACTAGCTTAACATCATATTGTATGAATATAAATGTTATGTACCATCGTGATTTTTTACCTCATATATTTTTTTAAAACTCATTTAACAGGACATGTTAGCAGAAGTCTTTTTAACAAACATTTCGAAAACATCACCAATGTTACTTAATTATCAAAAGCAACCTCCCATCAAGATTAAAGTTCACAAAACCAACGTTAAATGAAAACCCAATGACATGTATAAAATGGAATCATTACTAAAGTACCAACTAGAAAGTAACTACCCAAAAGTCCTCATCCTTACCAAGCCATCAATCATGCTACCTGTACCAATGCAAGACAAAAGCAACAAGCAAGAAAAAAGTGTCAACAAATGCTAAGTGAGCCAACCATAAGTACAATGTTAAGATACATGCGTAACCCAGAGTGGGTCAGTGATCATCACATATCATGAACACGATTAATCATATTACACATAATCGCATACTTCACATTTCATTATATGAGCTTTCATTATGGTCTACCTTTATTATTCATCTTTTAATACTTATTAAATATTAATTATCACTATTCCCTCCTCAGGGCCCATCACCAACCCGCAAGGTAGACACCCACCTATAGGTCCATCACCAACCCATAATCAAGGCCTATACACTACTAAATGACCGACTTAACCCTTACCCATTAGGTCCATCACTAACCACTAGGTCCATCACCGACCCAAAAGGTGAATACCTCATTCACTAATAACATGACCGGCTCAAACCAATGCACTAAGTGAGGTGCGACTCTTTGTCACACCCCCGAACCAGACGGCGGAAACGTTTGGGGGCTTGCGCGTGACTTCATCTTGTAATATCATCACAATTGTATATAATTGAAAAGACAACATCATCATCATGCATATCAAATACAACCAGCATTGTTTACATCAAGTACAATATCATAAATTACATGTTCAAAATATTTAATGTATGTTGATAACAAAATATAACAAATTCCACCATTTCCTGCTGACCTTTCTTCTTAACGATTCCCTGAGAATACAAGTTATTTTGAAAAAACGTCAACATATATAATGTTGGTGAGTTCATAAGCATATTTGAATGAAAAGTTTTGAATAGTTTGTAAACACCAGAAAATCCGATATTTTCTGAAAATGGTTTGAACGTGATGTATCAAAATCAAATATTAATGCATGTGTGTTTTCTATATTTGGAATGTATATAAGAGAAAATGTAATTCAGATAAAAACCCCGTATTTTCTGTAGCACATACAAGATATTGTTTAACAGTTACTACCCCAGATAATCCGATATTTTTTGTTTATAAAAATGTTGTGGTCTCAACCCCAAGACCGAATGACAGTATATGTATGTTTTTGTATCCACAAGATTTTATAGGTATTCTTATAAAATTATGTTGGAGAAGATTTCTAAGTGAGCCGTTTTAACCATACTTGATTTTTGACGAGTTCGTCGGTCGTGGCGTTCTTAGGCGCCGGTTTGATTGACGGTAAGGTTTGTTACCCTAGACTGGCCTAGTCTAGCTGTAGCGAACAGCTCAGGTGTGGGGAGTCACCCCGTATAAATCTATACATAAACTCTCGCTCTCCTTTCAGGAGACTCTGGTTATAACTACAGGCTACGATCATACACTCTAGAGGTATCAACCGACAAGTCTCACTAGATCATTTATTGTTTTCCACGAGTATTGAATTACGATATGTATAATGTTTTCGTATATATATAGTTAAGATTTGCAAAGCCCAAAAAATAGGTATATGAATGTATAAGGCCCAACAGACATGTAATGGAGCAGCTATGGCCCAATAAGCATGTGATGTATAGACTGGGCCCAATAAGCATGTTAATGGGTCACAAAGGCCCAAATTTATATGTAATAAACATATTAGGCCCAACAACATGTAAATGGGCCACAAATGCCCAAATAGACATGTAATGAATATGTTAGGTCAAATATCAAGAAATTAACATTTATGGTCCAAAATATATAAAATATTTTTGGCCCATTTTTATGGAAATTGACATTTTGGCCCAAAATATATAAAATATTATTTTTGGCTCATTATTGTCAAGATTTACATTTTCATTCGACTCAAGTTTTATAAAAATGGCGTTTTCGGCCCATGATTATAAAAATTTATATTTTTATCTCACTTTTCATAGAAATTACGTTTTTGGCCCAAGTTTTGGAAAATTTTCATTTTTACCCCATGAAACCGTAGGTTTTCATTTTTGACTCAAACTTGTGTTAAATGACAATTTACTCCATAAAAATCGAGGTTTTTACAATTTAGGCCCAACAAAACCAAAAAGCCCATTCTTATGGCCCAATATACAAAAATTTGCATTTTTGGCCCTTTTATTCCCAAGAATATCATAAAAACTCATTTTTGTATAAAAGTGACTCTTTTAGTCCTTGTAAATCGTAGATGCCAAAAGAATCTCATCTTTTTGGTTATTTGTAAAAAATGGCCCTTTTTCAAGATTTTTGTTTAGTTTCTTATGAATCTTCACATGTTTAACACATTTATCCTTATACTTAGTTGTATAAAGTGTTGTAGTTCCCAAATATTGTCTAGATCTATGAATTTCTTTACACAATCACAACATACACTTAGAAAACACACATAAACATGCACAATACATAGATCTAACACATAGCAACTTGTATTTGTTGAGTTATGAGCATTCTAACACTCCTAAGTGTACATGCAACCCTAAATACCTTGGATCTATGTTTTCTCTATTATACATACAATTATGAACATCCAAGGTATTATCCTAATCTAGCATACAAAATAATAAATATAACAAAGATAGAATACATACCTCTTTGATGTAGAATGTCTTCATGAAGCTTGAGTGCCTAGTGCCCCAAGTGTGACACCTCAAATGGTTCACATAACACCAAATACACCTGGAATAACTTGAGAGAAACTTGAACACTCCTTAAAATCGTCTAGCCCTCACACTCACACATTAGTGCACGATTTCTTGAGCCATGGGATTCTTTTATATGGTGGCTATTAGGGTTACACCATGTAACTCATAACTTTACCCATTCCTTATGCTCCATGGATTTTAACCTCCATGGAGTATCCATGGGTCACCCCATGGACTTAGTCCAACATAAGGAATCTTGGATCACAAGCCCACATATATAAGAATGAATGATTTACACAATCAACCCATATATTTAATTAGTCTCCTTTTGATCACTTAATTAATTCCAAATTAATTCTTGATCAATACTAATTAAATAACCTTATTAATATATTAGAACTTATAATATATTAACCAACCTTAAGTGTTATTTCTCTCATTATAGTCTATCCAAATGCATGATGCCATGCAACCCAAATGGACCATGCCGGGTCGGGTCAAGTCTTACCAATTATAGTTATGGACTTAGACATTAATCCAACAGTCTCCCACTTGGATAAGTCTAAAACTATTATTGCGTATGACTTCAGGAACCGATCAGCAATCGTAGCTCTCAAAAGCTTCTGTCGAACTCTGACCTTGTTGATGAACTCTGACCTTTATCAATGACTTGTCCATTAGATAAGGGATCATATATTCCTCCATTCTAGATATCATATGGACTGAGACATGGATTATCAATCATTCTCTCTGTCCATTTGTTGTTTCCCGATTTCCGATTCATGATGACTGACTGATTGAACAAATCAAATCAGTCCTGGCTTGGCCAAGCACTCACATGTATCATCTTTAAATCATCGAGGGGCCCACAGATATCGCTTTTATCCCGAAGGTAAAAGGAATGGATAAACTTCGACTCATATGGCTTGTTCTACTACTTGTTGAATCATACACAAAGGCACGTTTTATAACATCGAGTTACCAATGCATTTTCGTGCAATCAATGTATAACCAACTCATAGTAACAACTCATATCTCTAGGTTTGAAGAATATAAGATATTATCGTCTCATGATCACTCGTGATAAAATCCATGAAGTGATTCAAATGAGCGCGGGTTGAATCCAATGCTCAGAACTTATGAGCACTCATGAGTGTTGTAGCACCACTTTGTCCACCAACTTGGACCTCTACAAACCAACCCATGACAGTCTTGATTCATATCTACTTCCAACATATGACCGACTGTGGATGGTTTGAATAACTTAATCATTCAGGAAGAGCGACTTAGTTATTCTGGAAGTCAAAACATGCAAAGTGAAACACAAGAATAAATGAATCAAATATGGTATCAAACCCTATGAATATAAATAAACACTTTTATTTATCACCATACTGATTACTCATTATTCATTGTTTCGGTTTTATCAACTTTATACTTGAATTTAAAACAATAGTTGTCCCATGCTCCAAGCATGTACACTATGTTTTCTAAACACTAGTCATGCCATACACCAAGTATGAATACTATGTTTGTCTATGATCTTTACTTTGTAAAATAGATCAATTGAACATCACTCCAATGATCCTCTTTTCACAGTCCCAAATCCTTACTGCAAATGCAAGAATTCCAAATTCATGCCATTTACTGAAATCTGTTAGATTCTAAACTTATATGCATTGATCCTCTTAATGATTATGCACGAAGTCAGAAAGACTTGACAACAATCATTACAGAGCATTCCAACGGAGATCAGCTCCTTGGAAACATCCTTCTTTCATTAAGTTTCCTAATCTTACACAGATTGAATAATTTCTAACTTTGAAACATTTCCATATTCCATTTTGACTATCACTTCTGAACAAGAGTTGCCTCCTTACAGATTATGTCAATATGGTCCTTCCAGAATTAACATTATACTTCCAACTGTCCTTGAGCAACCAATCTTTGGTAAACCTTAGATTGTCCTCGACAATTGCTTAATCATTTTAGTCATATCCAATTCTAGACCTTTTCCCTTCATAATTCCCCAGGCATTTGGAAAATTTTAGAAATGATGAATATAACACATGTAATCGATCCTATATCCGAAGCATATGGGACACGATTCATGATGTCTCACATAAAGACTAAACCAGTCTTTTGCTATAATATTTCTATTTCAATTTGCCAAGTTCTCAAAATTCAGATTATGAAAAGGGATGCCGTAATCATAATCGAATTTTAGAACGCAAATAATGGACCCATATATAGAATTTCCTTATGTTGATCCATTCCAACATGAAATTCATATATATATCCTTGATTAAATACGATTAAAATCTCAATCTAAGCTTTTAGAATTGAAATGAAGTATAATTTCCTCTCCCTTAATTATAGCAAAACAACTTTTTCAACCCCTGCAACCTCACGAATTGAAACTTTTGTTTTCTATAATTAACATTGCTAACTTGCAACCTTTGTCATAATTATCATGCTCCCACTAACATGATGATTATTAGCATAACACTTATGCTCCCACTAGCTTTGACATGTACTCAGAAATCAGCTGACTTTCTTACCAAAGTTCAGATTTCTGATACTAGATTGTTTTGATAAAACTTTAACAAAATCATGCACCTCTCTTAGATAGCTCACATGTGTGTCTAAACAATTTTAGAACTATGAAAAGGGATGCCGTAATCATAGTCTCAATTGTTTAGACCTTTGCCACTTCTCACAAGTCCATGTTAGTGTGCCGGTAAACCACACACGCTCCACTAACGACTTTGAGAATGCAAATATCACAATTGCTATCTAGCTAAAATCTACTTAGTGAAAGTGTTTCCTCACCATCATTTTCATGAATCGGAGAGAAACCTTATGACACTTAGATTTAATAGTGTATGTGTTCTTATCCATGTGAATTTGTCAAAACCATAATCACAAGACAAGGTTAGTGACAAATCCAAACTCATATTGATTAAACTTGTGCAATCTTAAATTCTTGCCATTTGGCAGCTCAGGTGCCTGCCATTGCTTCCAAGTAGTTGTGCAACCAATTGAGAACTCTCAGAACTCCTATGCAAAGCCAACTTGAATAGGCACAAAAATTTCAACACGATAGGTTATAAACCTCAAGTCGTGTGCTAGTGAAGGACTTTAGGTTTTATTCTTGATTAAGTCTTGAAACTTTCAAGAGCTTTAAGACTCCCACTGTCCTCTTGACATATAAGACTCCCTTGTCAAATATTCAAGAGATAGTGCGGATTCTTTATCAAGACTAACACTTTACACAATTGGCCTAAGTTGGTCTATGTTTTATCCAAAACATCACAACTTACCAATTTCAAATGTACAAGAGTAGATAACCTTTTACTCTTACATTTGACTAGTGTTAACAAACCCTCTTTAAGATATGTCACTCAAGTTACAATCTTGGAGTATGACTCTAAGAATTGTTTTGGAACGAAGTATGACTCATCTTTTTGATTTAACCATTTCAACAATTCATGACTCCTCTTCTTAGTCATAAGAATGCACTAAGATGACTTTAGAGGACCAATTGTGATATGGTATCTTAATCATTAAGATGATCATAAACATGATACTAAAGTACTCTCCCATCTTTTCAGATTTGAGAAACTTTTATCTTTCTGTCATACTTTGATTCTTCTTATTCGTTCTGTCTCACATTGAAACTTCTCCAATGCTACAGACTTATACTTAAATTTATAAGTATAACCATATTTACTGAACTTAAGTAAATCATGACGAATAGTCTTCTTGATCTTTTGTGGTGGACTTGACCAGTGCACAAGAATGTGTACTCGATCCCTTAGTCCTTTCCTTATTCACATAAGGAATTAGTCTTAATTTTCCAAGCTGAAAGTTCTCATTCATCATACTATACAACTTGCATGATTCCAAGTTTCGGTCCAATTGACCTTGGGTGATGAGAATCTTTCCTTATTTGGTAATATTAGACACTACCACAACCGAAAGAATCAAATCCATTTTTCCAATATTGCTATCAATGGAATCTTATAAGCAACAACTTTTCACAAATGCCATTGTAAGGATACTTAAAATAAATAAAATCAAAACCTTTTTCTTTTATTTTAAAACTTTGCGGAAAAACTTATCCTTACAATCCATATGAAAACCTTGTTGTTATCTATTCCTAAGCAATATAAATATCATAACTCTTAAGTAATAGCCCAAAATTCTGATCACCGAACCATGCGATTGAAATCCATCTTTGCGATCAGAATCAGCATGTACTTAATAGAGTTAGACAATGGACTTTACCTGAAGTAGAGCCAAACTTATTGACTTTAACATCCTTAGGTAAATTTGGCAGCTTCGTAACCAATGTCCCTTCCTTTGGCAATAGTTACCTATGTACCCTTGATAATGGGACTATCTCAGACTTCGCCTCTCTCTTTACCATTGGGTCAACCGAGTTGACTATGGCCGATCCCTTTCCATTGGGAAGAGAGAGCTTTACTGGATATCCAATGTCATCATTGTCAATGTCCATAGCGTTTTAGGAAGTTGATCTTAGCAAATAGATAAGATCATTAAGGGTCTTGTCTTAGTCTGTTTCATAGGATTCCCAAAAGAACTCACTATGTGACTTAGAAAGTAGTTGAGCCACCAACTTTCTCAAGACTTTGACACCCAACTCTCCCGGCTTGTCAATATGTGACTACATCTCCAAGATGTGATCACACCTAGACCTTGCCTTGCCAATAGGGCTTGAGTGACCTTAAACTTTTTAGGAACTTGTGGGTTAGGGAGAATAATTGGAGGAGGTGAAAGAAGTATGATATCCATGGGACATCATCTTCATTTAGGAAAGCTTGTTTCAAGAGATTTGGGAAGATCATAAATGTCTAGACCAGACATCTTTTTGGGAGATATTCAAGATAGTTGATTTAAAGTCCTTAATATGACACCCAATATGAAATATTAAGGCTAGGACCCAACAAACTATTTTATAACTTAGAAGAGGGATGTCGTAATCCAAGCTATCAAATATTGGAAGGTAGGTGAATGACGATTCACCAATTTCCACAATGAAAAATGAAATAATTTATTAGGTTTTAATTGGATTTGAAAGTCCTAGATCTTTGAGATTCATTGAACTGTTCAAAGTCATGTTTCAATCTCGAGTGTGCCCTTCAGGTTTTGTGACTGGGATGCCGAGGATCACAAAACAAGGTGTGAATAACCATTCAAATATACTTGGTACCCTTAATATTTACCCCTTAATCAGTGTGCCGGTTAACCACACACGCTCCACCGATACTATGATAAATATTAAGTTACCCTTTGCCTACCTTGTTAAGTCCAGGTTAGTGTGCCGGTTAACCACACACGCTCCACCAACGACTTAAGCAAAGTGCAAAGTGTAATTTCATGGGTTAGCACCAAATTCACATTTTCCTAAGTAACTAAGATTGGGTATTAATAAGAGTTTAGTTACTTGGTATTTATCATTAATACTTTTAATGAAAGGAGAATTATAGTCCTTGTCCTACCCGTTCGGCTAACGACCCTCCACCAGTCAAGGAAGCGGTGGGTGAGAGTGGACACCCATTAAACTGCCATTTTATAGGCAGTAACCTTATACCCCCCTTATAGACCGGCTTCGTGAATGAGGCCTACTAACGGTAAGACTGACTTTACTCTTATACATATATATAAATATTATTAACTTATAATATTATAAAGTATAAGGATTGAATTTTAACTTTTAAAATTCTAAGGGCTAACTTGGAATTAAAGTATTCATAAGTGAAAACTTTTCAAATTCCAAAACTTGAGGGCAAGTTTTGAAACTATTCAAAACTAATTAATTCCATAACTTATGAGTTTAAAGTAGTTTTAATTAAAAAAAAAAAAAAAACTCTTCAAGTTCCATAACTTGAGGACAAGTTATGGAAGACTTTAAACTAATTAATAAAAAAAATAACTTTTTTTTATTGTAACTTATGGAACTAATTAAGGTTACACTTTTTTTTTAATTTAATGAAGAGACTCTTGAACCTCCATAACTTGAGGACAAGTTATGGAGTCATAAAACCATTTAATTAGAACTAGACTCTTCATTTTGTAACCTTTGCCAACTTTTATGAGTTTTATGATTCTTAAATGTGACTTTTCATATAACTTGAGGACAAGTTACAAAAACACACTTTGGAATCAACTCTTAGATTAAAATGGATTGAAAACAACTATTTCACACAACTTTTCTATTAATCTAAGAACCTCATAAGAACAAGATAATTCAAATCATCAATTTTCAAGAAATTAGCATGAACATACAAACTAATACAAATCTTGAAATTATGACAATTATCTTAGAAATTGGATTAGCATGAACATTACCACATCAAAAACAAGTTTATAAGTCCAAAAAACATCTTAGGGTAATGTTCCTAGTCCAATTCCAGCCAAAACAATCGAATATATGCATTCAACTCGATTTTTCAGCTACTTTTGCAAGTATAACAAGAAAACAAGCATAGGCTCTGATACCACTGTTGAGTTATGAGCATTCTAACACTCCTAAGTGTACATGCAACCCTAAATACCTTGGATCTATGTTTTCTCCATTATACATACAATTATGAACATCCAAGGTATTATCCTAATCTAGCATACAAAATAATAAATATAACAAGATAGAATACATACCTCTTTGATGTAGAATGTCTTCATGAAGCTTGAGTGCCTAGTGCCCCAAGTGTGACACCTCAAATGGTTCACATAACACCAAATACACCTGGAATAACTTGAGAGAAACTTGAACACTCCTTAAAATCGTCTAGCCCTCACACTCACACATTAGTGCACGATTTCTTGAGCCATGGGATTCTTTTATATGGTGGCTATTAGGGTTACACCATGTAACTCATAACTTTACCCATTCCTTATGCTCCATGGATTTTAACCTCCATGGAGTATCCATGGGTCACCCCATGGACTTAGTCCAACATAAGGAATCTTGGATCACAAGCCCACATATATAAGAATGAATGATTTACACAATCAACCCATATATTTAATTAGTCTCCTTTTGATCACTTAATTAATTCCAAATTAATTCTTGATCAATACTAATTAAATAACCTTATTAATATATTAGAACTTATAATATATTAACCAACCTTAAGTGTTATTTCTCTCATTATAGTCTATCCAAATGCATGATGCCATGCAACCCAAATGGACCATGCCGGGTCGGGTCAAGTCTTACCAATTATAGTTATGGACTTAGACATTAATCCAACAATATTCTCCCCTAAAAACAAAGTAAAACCGAAATCAAGGGGGTATGAACTCACTTTGGGGTTTGGATTCGGTTTGATGAAGAGATTGAAGAAGATCTCGACTTTAGCAAGCCTCTTGAAGAGGTTTTCGAACTTGGATGGTTCAAAGTTGATGACCTTGAAGAAGAATCTCTTGAAGCTACACCCAAAACCTCGAAAATTTTGGAGGAAAAAGGGAGGTGTTCTAGAGAGTGTTTTGAAGATGTTTGAAAGGAAGATGAGAGAGGTGAAGGGAGGGGTTTCGGTCGAGAGGTAGAAGAAGAGGGAGAAATAGAAGAGATTGAGGTGATGTTTGCATGGATACCCACCATGCAAACATGAGGTGTCACAAGTACATAATTCTTCACTTTCTCCATTTTTTGTTTAGCTACATGGGCCGAGAATGGGCTTAAAAGATTGGTGATGAAATGGTTTTTGGGCCCATTCTTGGCTTGTTCGAATTTTTATGAAACTCCAAACATTTTTCGGCCCATTGGGCCCTTAAGAAGGTTCACGGCCCAAAATGGTAAAAGGAATGGGTTTATGGTCCATTAAGGTTAAGTAAATCATTTATGACCCATCATGGCCCATTGGAGGTAGAATGAATCATTCTAGGCCCAAATAGCCCAAAATGTTATAGATTGATGAATTGAGTCAAATTTGAACCCAATTAGGGTTTCTTGGGCCCAATATAGTCGAATTGATGATTTATTGGTCCCTTAGGCCCAATAGGAGAATCCTAGTCCATAATGAACTTGAACCGGGATTTGTAGGGTTTCCAACCCTTATTTGAACATATGAGATGTATTTGAATGAGCATAGAGTATAATATTCACTTAGAGTACAAGCTTTTACAATGGATGATGTTTACATGATAATAAAATTTCCTAGCAAAATGCCAGTTGTGACATCATCCCCTCGTTAGAGGGAATTTCGTCTGCTTCGTACGCTTCACTTCCCTATCCAATATCTCGACTGGTTCTTCGACGAACAGGAGATTCTCGTTTATCTCGATCTCTTCTAAAGGAATGACAATAGTTTCATCTGACAAGCACTTTTTCAAGTTCGAGACGTGGAACACGGGGTGTACATTGCTGAGCTCCGAAGCTAGCTGCAGCTTATAGGCTACCGGACCAATTCAGGCAAGAATCTCGAACGGTCCGATGTATCACGGGTTTAGTTTTCCCCGTTTCCCAAAGCGGATCATTCCTTTCCAGGGAGAGACTTTCAATAATACCCGGTCTCCGACTTGGAATTCCAGAGGCTTCCGTCGTTTGTCAGCATAACTCTTCTGTCGATCTTGCGACATTTGAAGTCGGGCTTTGATTTGGATTATCTTTTTGTCGTTTCCCGAATGATCTCTGGCCCTGTGAGAGTGTTGTCTGGTGATTGTCCTTTCGTTAGTTGAGTGTCACCCACCTCAGCCCAACATAGAGGCGATCTGCATTTACGACCATAAAGAGCCTCAAAAGGAGCAACCTTGATGCTCGTGTGATAACTGTTGTTGTATGAGAATTCAACCAAGGGGAAGTGGATATCCCATGACTTGCCGAAGTCAATCACACAGGCTCGTAGCATGTCCTTGAGTGTTTGTATGGTTCGTTCACTTTGGCCATCGGTTTGAGGGTGATAAGCGGTACTCATGTCCAATTGCGTTCCCATTGCCTTCTAAAGTGACTGCCAAAACCTTGAGGTAAACTTACTATCTCGATCCGAGATAATGGACACCGGTACTCCATGAAGTCTTACGATCTCCTTGATGTAGATTCGCGTCAGCTTTTCCATCTTGTAAGATTCTTTTATTGGCAGGAAATGCGGATTTTGTTAACCTATCAACGATGACCCAGATAGCATCCAATCCGTCTGCTGTCTTTGGTAATTTGGTCACGAAGTCCATAGCAATCCTTTCCCATTTGCACTCGGGTATCACTGACTGTTGCAATAGTCCCGAGGGCTTTTGGTATTCCACTTTCACCTTGGCTCAAGTGAGACACTTGCCCATGTAAGTGGCGATCTCTGCCTTCATATTTGGCCACCAATAATGCTGCTTGATGTCCAGATACATCTTATCTGAACCCGGATGGATGGAATATCGCGTCTTGTGGGATACATTCATGATCATTCCTCTGAATCACCCAAGTTTAGGGACCCAGATTATGTTCATGAAATAGTAGGCTCCGTCCTCCTTGACTTCAAAGTTCTTGTCCATCCCACGCAGCATTTCCATTGCGATGTTCTCCTACTTCAATGCATCTGTTTGGGCTTCCTTGATTTGTGACGTTAGGTGGGATTGGATTGTTATTGTTAAGGTCTTCACCCGGTGACCCGAGTATTCTTTTCTTTGGCTACCACGTTAGCCTTACCCAGGTGGTACTTGATCTCGCACTCGTAATCATTTATCAGCTCAACCCATCTTCGTTGCCTCATGTTTAATTCCTTCTGATTCAGAATGTGCTGAAGGATTTTGTGGTCGGTGAAAATGGTGCACTTTGTACCGTAGAGGTAGTGCCTCCAAATCTTTAGGGCGAAGACCACCGCTCCCAGCTAGAGATCATGAGTGGTATAATTTACATCGACTGTATTTAGTTGCCTGGATGCGTAGGCTATCACCTTCCCACGCTGCATGAGGACACAGCCTAACCCTTGATTCGAAGCATCGCAGTAGACCACGAAATCTTCGGTTCCCTCTGGTAAGGATAGCACTGGTGCACTACAAAGGGCTCGCTTCAGGGTTTGAAAGGCGGCTTCTTGCTTTTTTGTCCAGTTGAAAGACTCACCCTTTTGTGTCAACATGGTAAGGGGTTTGGCTATCTTAGAGAAATTCTGGATAAACCTCCAGTAGTAGCCTACGAGACCCAAGAATTGACGGATTTCTGTTGGGGTTCTTGGGATAGCCCAACCTTCAATGGCCTTTATCTTGGAAGGATCTACGTGAATCCCTTCCTTGCTGACTACATGACCCAAAAAGTTTACACTGCGGATCCAGAATTCACATTTGGAAAGCTTCGCATAAAGTTTCTCAGCTCTTAGGGTTTCTAAGATTTGACGGAGATGTTGACCATGCTCTTCTCTGCTTCGAGAGTAGATAAGAATATTATGGATGAAGACAATCACGAATTTATCCAGGAATGGACAGTAGACTCGATTCATGAGGTCCATAAATGCAGCGGGGGAATTTGTCAGACCGAAGGGCATCACGACAAATTCGTAATGACCGTATCGTGTTTGAAAAGCTGTTTTGGGAATATCCTCTTCCTGAACTCAGAGTTGATGATAGCCGGATCTCAGATCTATTTTTGAGAAATAACTAGCTCTTTGAAGCTGGTCAAATAGATCGTCGATTCGTGGAAGTGGGTACCGATTTTTGATGGTAAGCTTATTTAGTTCCCTATAATCGATGCACATTCTAAAGGATCCGTCCTTTTTCTTGACAAACAAGAACAGAGCTCCCCAGGGTTAGAAGCTTGGTCGGATGAATCCCTTGCTCAGCAGCTCGTTTAGTTGACTGGATAACTCCTGCATTTCGGCGGGAGCTAACCTGTTTGGTAATTGGTGTGGCTCCTGGTATTAGGTCGATTCGGAATTCGACCTGTCTTTGTGGGGGTATTCCCGGAAGATCTTCTGGAAATACATCCGGGAAGTCACATGCCACTGGAATGTCTTGAATGTTTACTTCTTCTTTGGTCTTATCCACCACATGAGCGAGGAATGTGTAGTTCTTCTTGTGTAGACACTTTTGGGAATTGATGCACGAGATAAGAAGAAAGTTGGCGCCAAGTTTATCGCCATAGATTATTAGGGTTTCGTGATTGGGGAGATGAAGGCGAACGGCCTTCTCGCAACACATAATATCATCATGGTGGGGGCTCAACCAATCGATGTCGATTATCACATCAAAACTCCTAATATTTACTGGCATCAAGTCTATTTGAAAGGAGTGATTGTTTAGTGTTAATGTGCACCCAAATAGATATCTTTGGTTGTTTCAGTTTTCCCATTAGCCATTTCCACCGTGAAGGCTTCGTTGAGCTTCTGGGGTTGTTGATTTAGTAAGTGTTTGAATTTATTACTTACGAAACTTCGCTCCGCCTCACTATCAAATAAGATGCATGCGTACGAGTTGTTAAGTAGGAACGTACCAGTAACAACTGCTGGGTCCTGCACTGCTTCGCCTTGACCCATTGTCAACACTCTTCCTGCTGTTCCTGTCCCCTGATTGTTTGCTTTGGGGCAGTTGTGCCGGAAATGGCCAGTTTCTCCACACCCATAGCAGGTGTAACTGGCCCCATCATTGTTGTTGTTGCGGTTTTTGTTGTTGTTGTTGTTGTTGTTGTTTGACTGTTGGTTTTTTTGCGGGTATGTTCTGCAGTACCTTGCAGTGTGACCCTTTCAGTTGCAGCTTGTGCAGTGCATCTCTCTACATTCTCCTTGATGGTGAAAATTGCATTTGCTGCACTTAGGTAGGGTCCCTGAGTATTGCTTGGGATTATTTGGTGTGGATGAGGCTGGAGCATGTGGTGTGGTGGTAGCTTGAGTTGCAGCATGGACAGTCACAGTTTGTTGTTTCTTTGATGATTCAGAATTTTGTTTACCCTTCTGCTTGTTGTTTTTCCCCTTCTTGTTTTCACCTTCTTTCTTAACTTCCGCTTTTCCCGTTTTGGCACCCTTTTTATTTCCATGATCATACAATTTCTTGGCCAGCCTCTTTGCACTATCATACGTCTCAGGGTTTGCCACAATTACATTCCCTTGGATAGTATTCAGCCAGCAACATTTCTTTAAGCTCTTCCCAGGGCATCGCGTTTTCCACCGGGAGTGTCATGGCCTCTACGTGACCATTCCACCAGGAGAGAGCTTAATCAATGAATGTGCAGGCCGTAAACTTGACCTTGCACCCATCCGGACATCCGCAAATTTCAAAAACTGATTCCACCTTCTCAATCCATCGCTTCAGGGTTATTATGCCTCCCGTCCCATTAAAGGTTCGAGGCTTGGCGTTGGTGAAGTCCTTTTAGGTGCAGGTTCTTGTGGTTCCGTGGTTTGTTCCTTGATTTGTGCTTCCGGTTCCCTGCCCGTTGCCTTCTCCTTTGTATCCGTTGCGAATCTGCGCAAGTGCTGCAGTGACCGCAGCGGACACTGCTGCTTGGAATGCAACTGAGTTTATTTCTGGTGCGGTCGGTGTTGCGTTGTTTCCACGGTTGGGTCTTTGAGGCATCTTTCTGTCAAAGAACGGAAAGATGTTGAGTACATATCGCATTCTGAGTTTAGAATTTCAAAGACTCGGTGAGTCGATTTGTGCATCTAAGTGGCTCCATGTATTAACATAAAACAAGGAAACAAAACACATAGCAGATAACAACATCACGTTAAAAACATAGAGCCTTTCCATTAATAATAATTGTTTTTAATACATGAAAATTTGCCAAAAGGCATACAGTACATGGGGAAACACATGATCCGACAGCATGACGACCCTACAAGTAGTGTAATCACTTAAACATATGATCGATAGTACATAGAGTAAAACATAAAAAGAAAATCATAACGATAGTACATGAACAGGTACTAGCTAACATGATATGGGTCTGTCAACGATATCATATGCCCAAATGTCGTGCGACCAGATTAGCCATCTCGTCCATCTCCCTGACTACCTCGTCTCTCTCGTGCTCGGCCTGAACAACTCGGGCCTATGTCGCTAAAAGTTGTTGCCGAAGAGTGACAACCTCCTCCTCTAGGGAGTCAGTCCTATCTACGGGATCCCGTGGCGCTGTGGAGTAATCATGTACTGTCTCGGAAGTGGGAGGTTCACTAGGTACTTCGTTCGTATTTCCACCCTCCTCTGTGACCTCGTCGGATTCCTCAAACTCATAGTCCGTCTCCACGTATTCTTCGGGTCCGACATCGGGGACTGCCTCCACCACGGGGTCTTCCTCAATTACTCCATGGGCCACTAGGTTCTGGTAGAAAAGAACGCCCTGGTGTGCTCCATCCATGACGACTGTGCGAGAAACTGGGAGTGAGAAGTGTATAAAGGGAGTGTGTATTCAAAATACTCCTATAGTATTTTAATTATTTGTGTTTGAGTTCCTGAGAAGTTTTGGATACGAGGTAAGTTTCTAGGTCAATTTCCCTGCCATGATTACCCCCAAACACATGTTGGTCATATTTTGAATAAATATAGTTGATCAGGCTATATTTATCCTGTTGGGTCTAGTAGTGTTGCGTCCTTGGGCTCGGTCCTTAGCCCAGTTTTGTTATCCGGTTTGGGCCTGTCCAACCGTGTTTATTTTATTAGGGTTTAGTATTTAAGGTGCATGCATGCATCCTTTGTTGGTAGCGCTTTAATAATTATTCTTATCATTGTACTACAAACCCTAGCTCGCCTCTACAGTGGAAGTTCTTTATCGAGCTCTACTGAGGCGTGACTACATTTGAATCATTAAGCATTACTTGGTTCTATATCGTGTTTATTGTGTTTGTTTGCTTTTATTGTTTAGCCTGTTGAAGATCTAATCGATCTAAGAGTTTTTCAACCCATCAATTGGTATCAGAGCAGGAGACTGTGTAATTCATACACATCTCTTCTGTTGAAGAAGATCTTAGGGTTTTCCGCTTTGATTGATATTGTTAGAGCCGTCATTTTCTATTGACGTAGTTCTTTAAATATTCGATCTTACCCTAACGTTATTTACAAGTCTGATCTTGAGCAGGTTTTTGAACAAACATCGTCATGTCCATGGATGATTCTCAGTCAAACCCAATCAATATCTCCAACAGCATAGGATCGACGACCAGGATTCCTATATTGTATACTCAGGATTATGAGGTCTGGACGCATCACTTTGAAGATTACGTGATTGGCTCAGAAGACAATGGATACTTGATCTGGGAGGCGATTACTTTAGGTCCATTCGCTTACTCAAGCACTTCAAGAATTGTTAAAACTCAAAAGGAGTACAATCAACTTGTCAATGATGTGAAAGACATTCCCCAAGATGAGAAGGAAAAGTTTCAGTGCAACATCAAAGCTTTAAGAATGATTAGGTTTGCTTTACAATCGGACACGTTTCGGTTATTAAGCTCATGCACAACGGCAAAAGAAATATGGGACAGATTGAAGGAATTATATTCTACGGATGAAGATCTTGAGCATTCAATCCAAACATTGTTGCTCTCAGAATATGGTGACTTCAAGCAGAAGCCCGAAGAGAAGCTTATTCAAGCCTTCGGTCGCTTCAATCATCTCCTAAGTAAGATGATAAAGCATGGGATTGAAAGGAAAGTCATTGAACAGAAGGTGACATTCATGAATAGCCTTAGACCCGAATGGATGGCTGTGGTGTCTACTGTGAAGGCACATGAACAATTCAAGACTTACTCTCTAGGAAAACTGGTGGGAGTATTAAAGTCACATGAGAGTGTCGTGACTAAAGAAACGAATGTGGTTTCTGGCATGGGTTCCTTGGCCCTAATCTCCAAAGGAAAGAATGCTGCTGAAGAAGAAGAAGATTTGGACCTTTCTGAATATGATCTAACAAGTGAAGAGTATGCTTTGATGGTGTCAAATCCCAAGAAGTTCATCAAAAGAAGGTTCCCAACAAATAAGAACCGAAACTGGAAAGGTAGCTATAGTGTCGAGAAAGCAAAGGAGGAACCGAAGAGTGTTTCTCAGACCGAAGAACCAAAGAAGGAAGTAAAACTTGGAGGTGACTCGGGCATTAATTGTCACTACTGCGGAGGCAAGAATCACTTCGCCAAAGATTGTATGCTGAGAAAGATGTCAGAAAAGAATGAAGATGAGGATGAGGAAGCGAACCTCACACGACGATTGGAAGAAATCAAGAAGAAGAAAGTTGCATCTAATAACACTATGAATGCTCTTATTGTACAAGGAAATATTGTTGACGATGAGTTCGGAGGTGTTGAAGTTTGGTCCACTGATTCAGAAGATGAAGAAGTGAGGAAGCCTACTCATGGCAGGGCTCTGTTGGTGAAAGAAGAGGACGTTGCAGGCAAGTGTCTAATGGTGACTTCTGGGGTGTCACAAATGAGAGGCTATACCACTGATGGGGGACTGGATAAAGCAAAGGAGCGAGAAGACAGGTGTTTTGCAGCGAAACCTGTCAGTGAGCAGGTCAACAAATGCGATGAGTTGATCAAGAAGGTACAATCTATTCTTGTTTCCTTACAAATTCCCATCACAAACTATGAAAAAGAACTAAATGGATTAAAATCTAAATTTTCTAGTATAAGTGGTAGTTTAACTCAAACTCACATCACAAACTCTAACCTAACTGATCAAATCAGCAGGGTATCATCGAAGAGTGAGGAGAGGCGTATGTGGATTGAGCAGAAGGAGAAGGAGTTGATTAGGTCTAGGGATGAAACAATTTATTTGCAAAGAGATAATTTAAAGCTTTTAAAACAACGAAATGTTTTTTGTTTAATTGCTAAACGATTATATTCCAACATTACTCAATTGCATCTTGACTGTGAAATAGGGAAGAAGATACATCATATGATTTTACCCTTCCTTGAGTTAAAGGATGATGAAATCGATGCCGATGCATATAACTGTGAAAACGTTGTTTCTTCTGATGATATTTCTCCCGCTTACAAAATTGGTCTTGACAAAATAGAGTCCTTCATTAAGTCAAAAGACCATAAGGACATGCTCAAAAATTTGTTGGATGAAAATGACAAATTAAAAATCAAAACCGAAACTGTACAGAAATTTGACTCTTTGAATGCCAAGTTGAGTTCAGAAAATAAAATTGATATTGAAAACACTTCTTAATTCAATGAGGATGATGATATGAGTGTAATATCTGTAGAAGATGAGGTTGACTGTTCCGAATTTGTCAAGAGCGAACCCAAAACCAACAGAAATCTTATTTCTAAAAATCCCGTTGAGTTCGCTCTTTTATCCAAAGAAAAGACCAAAGTCCTCAAGGAAAAGGCTGTTATATATCAAAAGGTCCAAACGACTCAAAATCAAGTTTATACAGTTCATGGAGTTACTCAGCAATAGACAGCCGAACTGACAGCATTAGTAGCAGAAGATAACGTTGATGGTTGTGATGAGTTTTTCTGGTCAGCACCGATTGATAACGCTGATGAAACAGAAGGTCTATCTAAGAAATCATCATGGATAGTAAAAGGAAGATATGTGGCAGAACCAATTAATGATCCTACACGCTTTGATGTGCCCAACACAAGTGGTGCCAAAATTTCTTCAGGTGAACCGGTCATGGTGTCTAGCGAAACCTCTTCGCTAAAGAGCGAAGAGGTTTTCGGTCCCTTACAAATGGTGGATGTGTCAAGTATGGTAATAATTCTTTTGGCATGATTAAAGGTTATGGTATGATCACCAATGGCGATTTCTCGATACGAAAAGTGGCGTACGTTGAAGGTTTACAACACAACCTTATCAGTGTTTCTCAACTGGTGGTTGGTACCGGGTTAAAAGTTTCATTCGATGACGATGGCTCAGAGATTATTGAAAAGAAGACGAACAATATTCTGCTGAAATCGAAGCGAAAAGGAGAGATGTACCCTCTGAATCTCAATCCCATACGAGGGAAACCAGCAATCTGCTTACTAACGAAGGCTCATTCAAACAAAAGCTGGCTTTGGCACCGAAGACTCTCCCATCTCAATTTTAAAGACATCAAAAAACTGGTGCTTGGGGATCATGTTCGAGGTCTTCCTGTTCTGAAGTTCGATAAAGAACACATGTGTGCTGCATGTGAAATGGGAAAGCAAAGTCGACAGATTCATCCTTCTCGAGTCAACACAAAAGTTATTGAACCACCTGAATTACTTCACATTGATTTATGTGGTCCATCTTCAATCGAAAGCACTGGCGGTAACAAGTATATACTTGTCATAGTGGATGACTTCTCTCGGTTCAATTGGGTGTTCTTTTTGAAGCAGAAATCAGAGGCCACTCCCAAACTTAAACTCTTTATCAAGCAGATAGAAGTTCAACTACGAAAGGTAGTTCGCAACATACGAAGTGACAACGGGTTGGAGTTCAAGAACAAAGACTTTAAAGATTTTATTGCAGAGAAGGGAACAACTCACAACTTCTCGGCTCCGTATACTCCACAACAGAATAGAATTGTTGAAAGTCGAAACCGATCTTTATGTGAAGCAGCCCGAACCATGCTGAGCTTCGCTTCTCTACCTCTATATTTCTGGGTTGACGCCATTGCTGCTGCGTGTTTTACACAGAACATATCTTATCTCAACAAACGTTTCTCCATCACTCCCTATGAGATCTTGAACAACCGAAAGCTTAATGTAAAGTTTTTCCACATGTTTGGTTCAAGATGCTTCATCTTCAATTCAAAGGAGCACCGAAACAAGTTTGATGTCAAAGCAGATGAAGGAATCTTTCTGGGTTATTCCTTAACCTCCAAAGCATATAGGGTTCTCAAATAGCGTTCAAAGAAAATAGAGGAGACCTATTATGTTACCTTCGATGATAACTACGTCAAGAAACTGAAGACAACCGAAGGCTCTGTGGAGGAAATATTTCTAATCTCTGGTCAAGTTACGGTACCCATTTCAAACCTCTTTGAGCCGTACATGCTGCTATTTGATGAACCAGAAAAGGCTATTCTCTCTGAATCTGAAGCTGCAGACAACAAGGTAGATAACTTGAAGAAGATAATCGATGATGCTGCGAAGAAAATGGCAGAAGAACAACCGGTATCAACCGAACAGCCAGACACAAGCGAACCTCCAAAAGATAGTTCTCATATTCAGGGGGAGGGTTCGTCTTTTCCACATAACCAACATTCACCTTTCCAGGGGGAGAGCTCATCATCATTCATTCCAACTGAAAGTCGAGTCTAGGGGGAGAATTTTGAGCCTGAAGCTGAGGAAGTATCATCATTCGAGGGGGAGAATGCGAATACAAACGATGATGATATTCAGTCAAAATTTGAAGAAGAAGTGAATGCTGAACTGGATCCCTCATATGATCCTAATTACCCTCCTCTCACCAAATTGACCAAAGATCATCCACAAACACAAATTATTGGTGATTCGACAGAAAAGGTTCTCACACGATCACAACTGAAAGCGAAACAAACTGCACTTTTCTCTAAAGTGGAATTTTGCATGTTTAATTCGTTTGTCTCCAAAGTCGAACCAAAGACGATCAAGACTGCACTCGATCATTCCGATTGGGTACAGGCGATGCAGGACGAACTCAATGAGTTCGAGCGAAATAAAGTGTGGAGACTGATTCCAACACCAAAGGATGCTTCCGTGGCTGGATTAAAGTGGGTTTTCAGGAACAAGATGGATAAGGAAGGAAATGTGATACGCAACAAGGCAATATTGGTTACGAAAGGTTACTGTCAAGAAGAAGGCATAGATTACGAAGAGACCTTCGCTCCAGTAGCAAGGCTAGAATCGGTTCGTATTTTTCTCGCCTATGTTGTACACAAGAACTTTGAAGTATTCCAAATGGATGTGAAGTGTGCCTTCCTAAATGGAGAACTGGACGAGACGGTGTATGTAGAGCAACCACCGGGTTTCATGAACGAGAAGTATCCAGATCACTGCTACATTCTGGACAAGACAGTCTATGGTCTCAAGCAAGCACCAAGGGCATGGTATGAAACTCTAACTAGATTTCTCAAAATGTCTAAGTTTAAACAAGGTTCGGTTGACCCAACCTTCTTTCGTAAGAAAGAGGGTGACCACCTTATGATCGTTCAGATTTACGTTGATGATATCATCTTCGGTTCCACAAATCCTAGCTTAACAGCTGAATTTAGGAAGTTGATGGAGACTAAATTTGAAATGAGCTCAATGGGTCCTATTAACTTTTTCCTTGGCTTGAATATAAGATAGGGACCCGAAGGCATTTTCATTAATCAAGAGGCTTACACAAAGACCTTGCTTGCCAAGTTTGGAATGATGGGAGATTCGAAAGTAAAGGTTCCTATGGCGTTTGGCACAAAGCTAATGCCTTCTCTGGACAAACCAGCTGCTGACATGACCCTTTATCGTCAGATGATAGGGTCTCTAATGTATCTAACAACAAGTCGACCAGACATAATGTTCTCTGTTTGTTATTGTGCCAGGTTTCAAGCTAATCCACGTGAACCTCACCTGCTAGCTGTGAAGAACATCTTTCGGTACCTGAAGCGAACCTCTTCTCTCGGTTTGTGGTACCCAGCCAAATCAGGGTTCTTTGTCCAAGCATTCTCAGATGCTGATCTTGGGGGATGTGGACTGGACCGAAAGAGTACCACGGGAGGATGCCAATTTCTGGACGACAAATTGGTTTGCTGGCAATCCAAGAAACAAACTTGTGTGTCTCTCTCCACCGCCGAAGCATAATATATAGCCGCAACATCATGCACATCTCAGGTCATTTGGATACAAAGTCAACTTCGAGACTACGGCCTGAACATGAATAAAATCCCACTATATTGTGACTCGGAGAGTGCAATTAGGATTTGCCATAACCCAGTGCAACACTCAAAGACGAAACACATAGCACTGAGGTATCACTTTATCAAATATCATGTGGAAGATGGTAACGTTGAAATTCATTTCGTAAGAACCACTGATCAATTGGCTGACATCTTCACTAAGGCCTTTCCTGAAGCAAGTTTTAATAAAATCCTATAAGGCTTAGGAATGATGGAAGCTGAATCTGTACCGACAAGTATAAGAACTATTCTCAATGATGGAGCTGGGGCATGTATAATTCTTTATCTATGTACTAGCTAAGTGTCCCTAGAAGCATGTTGTTGCATGTTGACCCAAGCCTCAAAAGATTTTGAGTGAAGCCTTAATGACTTGATATATACAAATCATGTCATCCCAATCAGGCTGTCAAATTCACTCTAATCATGAGCTACCTTACTCTTCTCAAATTAAGTTAAGAGTTTTTCTTCTTAGTCTATCTTTTATAGCAGAGGTACATTCAGTTCTTTAACCACCTCCTATTTATTCTCCATCATACTTCATCTCATAAATGTAACCCTTGAGACTCTCAGAATTACCACTGAGGTTTACGGTTACACAACTTCTGTGTTAATGATCTTAGTTTCGTGCCACTACGTGCCAAGTGAAACCCAAAATTCAAAACCTTTAAAGCATTGACGGTGAACAATTAAATGTTCTAGATTTCACCCTTTGAATTAACGAAACCACTTTTATGAAAGTACCATGAAATCTCCTTTTATTTTTGAGAGATCCTTATGAAAATGTCCTTCACCAAGACTTTTCTTCCCAAAGGATCCAAGTTTTTTTTTTGAGATTTCTAATTAACAGTTATCAACAAGTCACTGAATATGTTCCAAACCTACTTGTTTAACAGGCCACATCGGTCTCACAAGTACTTCGTTCTATTTCGGTCTTATGTCAAGTATCGGAAACCAGAATTGAAGCGAAAGCCACCCTTAATAGCCTTATATATAAAAGATGCCTTTCAATGCTTCTCAACAAGTAATTGATCGTAATTCAATGGGAATCCAAACAAGCACTTTGAAGTCTCTCTTGATTTTGAAGGAAGAGATTCGTGCCCGGGATCCACTGCTTTATGTCTTAAATGACATCACAAATTCCCACAAATAGTTTGATTTATTTCTTTATCTTTGACACTATCTTACACGAAAATCTTGAATTTTCCAAAAGTCTTGTTTGGTTATTCATAAGCTATTCATAAATATATAGCTTCAGTTCCTAACGATGTAATGCAGTTATTTCCAAATGAAGGGATGTGTCAGTATAAAGCCTTTGGTACTTATGGTAATACAGATTCGATTGAAGGTTCAAGCGGTGTCTCAGCAGGAAGTCTAATCAATTGGTGATTTGGAAAGAGGATAAGTATGGAAAGGCGCATGAACTTGAATCGTTACCTAATCATGCGTCATCAGCTGTTTTATCGGAGTTGCTAGTTGTCCAATCACGCCTTTTTAGGCGTCGTCTCCCAAATTAATGGAATCATTGGTCACAATTTTTCTCTCTCTTCAAAATCGTATATATGGGATTGATTTCTGTGGGATTCTTCTCTACCACACTTCAACTCTCTCAAGCAAAAGAAGGCGATTTGGTTTTCACTGTTCATCATCTTCTTCTTCAAGCTTCAACAATGGCAGAATCTTCCTCCGTTCAAGAAACCACTGCACGCTCCACTCTTCTTGCAATCAAGCCCAACCAGAACTTGTTGATCGTTCTTACACCGTTCCTCTACAATACTTACATGTATCAAGTGGTGGAATGTCTAAAGTATTCCCCACTCATCAAAGCTCTATTAACGGTGGAAGTCGTACCGATGGCATGCCTCTCACAAATCTATTCCACTGCTACGTGCGACAAAGGTGCAGAGAAGATTTACTTCGACATTCTCAACCAGAAGGCTTCAATTTCCAAGAGCCGATTTTGCTCGTTGCTAGGGCTCACTTATGACGAATCCATGGTGAATCCTGATTCCATCTCCACATGTCAGCTTTTCTTGATGTTCTACAACATGGGGTACATTGAAACCCTAACTACTGTGACCAAGTTCAAGAAATCATGTCTTCCTCCTCAATGGAATGGCCTCTTCACCCTTCTTTTCAAAGGTCTTTCCGAACGAAGTGCAGGATCTGATGGTGCTAGCAAGTCTTTCATGACTCTGCTTTATGGGTTGTACCATGGTGTCAACCTTGATTATGGTTTGGTTTTGTGGCTTCAACTTGTCCAAACTTTGTCATCTGCTTCTCGCCACACAGAAATTTCATGTGCCCGGTTTTGGACCATTGTCACTCAATGGATTATGGAGCGTTATCATATTCCTATCATGGCAGACTCACTGCTCTCCTCCATTGCTACATTTCATACCACAAACATCATTGTCACTCATCCGTCGAAGTTTATCTTTGTTGGCTCAATTCCTGAGTCAATGTAGGCTTGTGTGTCCCCTGCGAGCAAGCTTATTCAGGAGTACAAGAAGCTCCCCTCTTCTGGTCCAAGGGAACTTACTCCTGAAATGTTAAAATCTATTGAGGAAGCAGACAAACCTGCTAAGCAGGGCAAGAAGCAAGAAGTGAAAAAGGGGGATAAAGGAGGTCAAGTATCAAAGGTTCAGACTCCAAAGAAGCGAAAATCTGAGAAGGCAGCACCTTCCCAGCCCAGGCAGAAGAAGGTCAAGAAACCTGCTCGGAAGCTTATTCTTCAATCATCAAGCGACTCCGACTCCGAGTATGTGCCTACTGGTCATCAACCCACCATTCCTAGAGAATCTGAGAGTGAAAGCTCAGATGATGAAGGTTCAGCTCGTGGTGGTACACCACCTCGTTCGCCTACACCAGAGGTACATGTTCGCTCCCAAGCACCTTCTCCTCCACATGTTTCCATTCCTATTTCCCTACCTCACACTTTCCCAATAATCACATCTCAACCTTCCTCTACCATTCCCATTCCTACACCTATTTTCTCTAAAGCTACAACAACAACCACCACTCGAGTTCAGACCAACGTATCTAATACGGGGGTTCGTACCTCAGCACCCGAAACCCCTGTTATTACCAAACCTCCATCACCTACCCAATCGACAGAGACCAATACCGTTCTTGGTGGTGAAAATGTTGATTATGACACCTTCTACTACAGTCCCTACAGGGTGCAAAGCGACGATGATGATGCTGCCCCTGTCACCAAGCGCCATCTCAAGGAGCTGAATGAGAAGCTAGATAAGCTGATGGCCTCCTCCTCTACTCAGGATTCCTCTTCTGAGTCTACTATAAAAGGCTTGATGGCCACCTGGGTCAAGGAACACGAAGCTTCCATCACCAAAGTCACTTCTGCTATTGATGCTTCAACAAAAGTTTGCACGGAAGCGACCGAAAAAGTCGATAAACTAATTTCTAACGCAAACATTTTTCTTGAATCTTTACAGGGCGCTGCAAAGCATAATGCTATCAAGGTCAATGCCTCAGTTCAGTCCCTCACTCAATCTCTTCAACAAGAGAAAGAGCTATTTAAGGTGCTTCGCAAGAACCTCACCTCTGATCACATCAAACATCAAGCTTCTGTCTCTGAACGTTTGAATAAACTTCAGGCACTTGCTCTGAGGACCACTCAACTCAAAACCCAGAATCTCAAGCTTAATCAAGCGAACAAGGATCTTGAAGCACTGCGTTCGGAGCGGTCTGTGGTTAAAAGCTCTGTTGGTAATGTTCACTCTATTCTCCTTCATCTTCTTGAAGCATACGATTCCGTTCTTACCATCTCGGTTCGACGTCATTTGGCTGAGAAGTTACGGCCTGCTCTGGATATTCTAAGCCGGATAGAGGGTGTTCCAGAGTCCGTCGTCTCTCCGCAACAAGGGGTAGAAGAGTCATCTCAACCACCGAAGTCTTCATCTCAACCACCGAAACCAAATCAACCGAACCCTCAACAACCGAAACCAAAACCACAACAACCGAAGGTGGTTTCTCAACCGAAGGGGAAAGAAGCTTCCGGTTCGGGCATGCAGGATACGGGAAAAGGAGTTGCTGATGATATTGATGATGAGGATGATGTTGCTATTGTAGAAACGGTTCCTATACCAAGTCCTCTCAAAGCCAAGCCCACTGCTCAGGAGATTAAGGAAAAAGTCACTGATGCCATTAATAAGGAGAATGAGAAGAGAAAAGCGAATCTGCTTAATCAGAGGAAATTGATGTTTCCTCTGTGGACGTTGGAAAGGCTACGAAAGGAGGTTATTGAAACTCCAAGTTCACATTGGTTGGAGCCCGTTCTTTCATTTAATGTCTATAATTCTAAAGATTCTCAATTTGACATGCCAATCACTCGTAAAGCCTTCATCTTTCACTGCTTCGAGTCTATAGTGGCGGTTCCTTCTCCTGACCCGAAGGTTGATCAAGACTTGCTTGAATATTATCATGAATTCTCTCAACCTTAGTACCTTACCTGGAGTAACAAGAAGATCACAACAATTAAGGTGCTGAAACCTACTGCAGCAGGGAAGTTCATTGACATCAAGTTCAATGTGACCCGAGGATCAGATGGTTCGGTCCATATGATTTCCCTTGCTGATCTGCCAAATCTGAATCCACACGATTGGATTCTTCTGAACAACATCCTACTCTAATATGAGCCCATCATTGATCACATCAAGCGTATGCTAGTGTCTTACATTCATGAAGTGGCGAAGATGGATCAGGAGATTGCCACTGCTATACGCAAGAGGCCCTTAATCAAGCCTGTTGGGAAGGCTGGTGACACTAAGCTGATGGTGAAGGGAAAAATTGATCCACAGTCTCACACCGTCATGTTTCTTAGAGGCGAAGGTCAAAGATGCTTATTTGCTCTGGCTGACAAACATCTATTCTCCAATTCCTGTTTGGAGCACATTCTTGAGCTTATCCATGGGTGTGATCAAAATAGTGAAGCAAACAAGAAGCTGTTCTCAGATATGCTTCGGTGGTATATGGCTTTCAGACAAACTCTTCTTGCCATCATTCCAAAATTGTTCAAGGTTGTGAAGCGAACTCCTCATCCTCCACCGAAGTGAATTCTCGCCCCATTTGACGCAAAGGGGGAGATTGTTGGGTCTAGTAGTGTTTCGTCCTTGGGCTCGGTCCTTAGCCCCGTTTTGTTATCCGGTTTGGGCCTGTCCAACCGTGTTTATTTTATTAGGGTTTAGTATTTAAGGTGCATGCATGCATCCTTTGTTGGTAGCGCTTTAATAATTATTCTTATCATTGTACTACAAACCCTAGCTCGCCTCTACAGTAGAAGTTCTTTATCGAGCTCTACTGAGGCGTGACTACATTTGAATCATTAAGCATTACTTGATTCTATATCATGTTTATTGTGTTTGTTTGCTTTTATTGTTTAGCCTGTTGAAGATCTAATCGATCTAAGAGTTTTTCAACTCATCATATCCCCAATATGACTACATAACTGCCCGGGCTTAATCACAGTGTTCCATTTCCCTCCAGAGACTTTTAATGTTATAGTTTTAATGTATGCATTTTATTAAGAGTGTTTTAGTCCCATTGTATTTATAGTTGCATATCAAGTATGATTAGATATGTCAGTTCACTATAAACAATGCTCTGATACCAATCTGTCACACCCCCGAACCAGACGGCGGAAAACGTCCCGGGGGCTTGTGCGTGACTTCATCTTGTAATATCATCACAATTGTATATAATTGAAACAAGACAACATCATCATCATGCATATCAAATACAACCAACATTGTTTACATCAAGTACAATATCATAAATTACATGTTCAAAATATTTAATGTATGTTGATAACAAAATATAACAAATTCCACCATTTCCTGCTGACCTTTCTTCTTAACGATTCCCTGAGAATACAAGTTATTTTGAAAAAACGTCAACATATATAATGTTGGTGAGTTCATAAGCATATTTGAATGAAAAGTTTTGAATAGTTTGTAAACACCAGAAAATCCGATATTTTCTGAAAATGGTTTGAACGTGATGTATCAAAATCAAATATTAATGCATGTGTGTTTTCTATATTTGGAATGTATATAAGAGAAAATGTAATTCAGATAAAAACCCTGTATTTTCTGTAGCACATACAAGATATTGTTTAACAGTTACTACCCCAGATAATCCGATATTTTCTGTTTATAAAAATGTTGTAGTCTCAACCCCAAGACCGAATGACAGTATATGTATGTTTTTGTATCCACAAGATTTTATAGGTATTCTTATAAAATTATGTTGGAGAAGATTTCTAAGTGAGCCGTTTTAACCATACTTGATTTTTGACGAGTTCGTCGGTCGTGGCGTTCTTAGGCGCCGATTTGATTGACGGTAAGGTTTGTTACCCTAGACTGGCCTAGTCTAGCTGTAGCGAACAGCTCAGGTGTGGGGAGTCACCCCGTATAAATCTATACATAAACTCTCGCTCTCCTTTCAGGAGACTCTGGTTATAACTACAGGCTACGATCATACACTCTAGAGGTATCAACCGACAAGTCTCACTAGATCATTTATTGTTTTCCACGAGTATTGAATTACGATATGTATAATGTTTTCGTATATATATAGTTAAGATTTGCAAAGCCCAAAAAATAGGTATATGAATGTATAAGGCCCAACAGACATGTAATGGAGCAGCTATGGCCCAATAAGCATGTGATGTATAGACTGGGCCCAATAAGCATGTTAATGGGTCACAAAGGCCCAAATTTATATGTAATAAACATATTAGGCCCAACAACATGTAAATGGGCCACAAATGCCCAAATAGACATGTAATGAATATGTTAGGTCAAATATCAAGAAATTAACATTTATGGTCCAAAATATATAAAATATTTTTGGCCCATTTTTATGGAAATTGACATTTTGGCCCAAAATATATAAAATATTATTTTTGGCTCATTATTGTCAAGATTTACATTTTCAGCCCATTTTTAAATAAAATGGCACTTTTCGACTCAAGTTTTATAAAAATGACGTTTTCGGCCCATGATTATAAAAATTTATATTTTTATCTCACTTTTCATAGAAATTACGTTTTTGGCCCAAGTTTTGGAAAATTTTCATTTTTACCCCATGAAACCGTAGGTTTTCATTTTTGACTCAAACTTGAGTTAAATGACAATTTACTCCATAAAAATCGAGGTTTTTAAAATTTAGGCCCAATAAAACCGAAAAGCCCATTTTTATGGCCCAATATACAAAAATTTGCATTTTTGGCCCTTTTATTCCCAAGAATATCATAAAAACTCATTTTTGTATAAAAGTGACTCTTTTAGTCCTTGTAAAACCGTAAATGCCAAAAGAATCTTATCTTTTTTGTTATTTGTCAAAAAATGGCCCTTTTTCAAGATTTTTGTTTAGTTTCTTATGAATCTTCACATGTTTAACACATTTATCCTTATACTTAGTTGTATAAAGTTTTGTAGTTCCCAAATATTGTCTAGATCTATGAAGTTCTTTACACAATCACAACATACACTTAGAAAACACACATAAACATGCACAATACATAGATCTAACACATAGCAACTTGTATTCTCCCCCCAAAAACAAAGTAAAACCGAAATCAAGGGGGTATGAACTCAATTTGGGGTTTGGATTCGGTTTGATGAAGAGATTGAAGAAGATCTCGACTTTAGCAAGCCTCTTGAAGAGGTTTTCGAACTTGGATGGTTCAAAGTTGATGATCTTGAAGAAGAATCTCTTGAAGCTACACCCAAAATCTCGAAAATTTTGGAGGAAAAATGGAGGTGTTCTAGAGAGTGTTTTGAAGATGTTTGAAAGGAAAATGAGAGAGGTGAGGGGAGGGGTTTCGACCGAGAGGTAGAAGAAGAGGGAGAAATAGAAGAGATTGAGGTGATGTTTGCATGGATACCCACCATGCAAACATGAGGTGTCACAAGTACATAATTCTTCACTTTCTCCTTTTTTTGTTTAGCTACATGGGCCGAGAATGGGCTTAAAAGATTGGTGATGAAATGGTTTTTGGGCCCATTCTTGGCTTGTTCGAATTTTTATGAAACTCCAAGCATTTTTCGGCCCATTGGGCCCTTAAGAAGGTTCACGACCCAAAATGGTAAAAGGAATGGGTTTATGGTCCATTAAGGTTAATTAAATCATTTATGACCCATCATGGCCCATTGGAGGTAGAATGAATCATTCTAGGCCCAAATAGCCCAAAATGTTATAGATTGATGAATTGAGTCCAATTTGAACCCAATTAGGGTTTCTTGGGCCCAATATAGTCGAATTGATGATTTATTGGTCCCTTAGGCCCAATAGGAGAATCCTAGTCCATAATGAACTTGAACCGGGATTTGTAGGGTTTCCAACCCTTATTTGAACATATGAGATGTATTTGAATGAGCATAGAGTATAATATTCACTTAGAGTACAAGCTTTTACAATGGATGATGTTTACATGATAATAGAATTTCCTAGCAAAATGGAAGTTGTGACACTCTTACTCGTAACACTTCCTCCGGTGTGCTGCATTCGCTACTCCAACGATGTAAGTACAAGTACATGTTTTGTCGTTCGAGAGTGGTACTTACTCGCTGTTCCCCATTACTAAAAACTTCCCACTCAAACATGATGTTTGTGTTGGATTAGATGTCTAAGCCCATAACTATTATTGGTATGTACTCTACCCGAGAGTAGCATGGTCCATTTAGGTTGCACTTCACCGAAACAATTTGTATGGATAATCTTTTGAGAATAGTATATTTATGATTTATTCATATATTATAAGTTATAATATATTAATATGAAATCATATTATTTAATTAGTATCGATCAAGAATTAATTTGAAATTAATTTGGTGATCAAAAGAGACTAATTAAATATGCACTCTTATATATATAGAATGGGCCAATGTTCATTTAGGATGGGCTAAGCTTGCATGGATAGTCCATGGAGTTTTTAACCCATGGATCCTATGGAAATGAAAGGTCATGGGTATTAGGGTTTACATGGATGGAACCCTAATCCACCATACTATATAAAGAGGTCCTTGGCACTTGAAATTGGCACTAGAGTGTGAAGAAAGAGGGCATAGCCGATTTCTAGTGTGCTTACTACTCTCTCAAGTTTCCAAGGTGTTTTGGTGATTTGTGATTCCACTTGAGGCATCCACATTATTGGTGCTAGGCTCTTGAAGCTCCAAGGAATCAACCACAAGAAAAGGTATGTCATCCTACTAAGTTTTATATTACAAGTACCCCATGGTATGCTAGTTAGGATGAGAACCTTGGAAAAATCATATTTGCATGTATAATAGAGAAAACATAGATCCAAGGTTTCTAGGGTTGCATGTACACCATAGAAGTGTTAGAATGCTTAAAACCCATCAGTGGTATCAGAGCCTAGGCTTGGTTTTCAGTTATACTTGATGCAATTGCTGAAAAAATTGAAAATCTGGCTTTCTGGACAGTGGACTCGCCGAGTCCACTGGGGGACTCGCCGAGTCCAAGAGGAAATTCATCCTACTCGTCGAGTAGGTTCATACACTCGACGAGTAGGAGGCCCGGAGTGCAAATTTTCGACTTTTAAGGCTGGAATTGGACTGGAATCATTACCCTAAGCTGTTTTTGATCTTATAAACCTCTTTTTGATGTGGTAATGATCATTCTAATCCAATTCAAAAGATAATTGTCAATAGATTCATGTTTTGTATTAGTTTAATGGTTAGGCTAATTACATGAAAATTGTTTGATTTGAATTGTCTTGTTCATATGAGTTTAATCTAGATCATAGTTTTTCTTGACATGTTTATTTGTTTATTAGATGATCTAAATGGCCTTTAATGGATTCCATAACTTGTCCTCAAGTTATGGAAAACCAAAAGTTTTTTCTTTAAAAGAGTTTTTAAAGCCATAGGTTATAGAAACTTGAAGAGTCTTTTTTCCATAAATTGTTTTATGACATCCATTAATTGTCCTCAAGTTATGGATTTTCAAGAGTCTTGCCATTAAAATCCATATTAAACTCATATGTTATAGATTCCAAAAGTTTCTTCAATTGTTCAAAAATTTCCATCAAGTTTTGGAATTTATAAAGTTGCACTTTTGAATACTTTAGTTCCAAACCCTAGAATTTTAAATAGTTTAAAGTTCAACCCTTATACTATTATTAAATTATAGGTTTAATATTTATATATATGTATAAGAGTAAAATTCAATCTTACCGTTAGTAGGCCTCATTCACGAAGCCGGTCTATAAGGGGGGTATAAGGTTACTGCCTATAAAATGGCAGTTTAATGGGTGTCCACTCTCACCCACCCCTTCCTTGACTGGTGGAGGGTCGTTAGCCGAACGGGTAGGACAAGGACTATAATTCTCATTAAAAGTATAATGATAAATATAAAGTAACTAAACCTTTTATAAATTCTCAATCTTAGTTACTTTAGGAAAATGTGAAATTGGTGCTAACCCATGAAATTACACTTTGTACCTTACCAAGTCGTTGGTGGAGCGTGTGTGGGTAACCGGCACACTAACATGGACTAGTAAGAGTGGCAAAGGATGACTTAATGTTTATCATAGATTGGTGGAGCGTGTGAGGGTAACTGTCACATCGATTAGGTGATAAAATTAAGGGTACCAAGTTAATTTGCATGGTTATTCACACCTTGTTTGTGATCCTCGGCATCCCAGTCACAAAGATGAGAGGGAACAATCGAGATTTAAACTTGCCATTGAAAAGTTCAATGAATCTCAAAAGATCTAGGAGTTTCAATCTAATTAAAACCTAATACCTATTTCGTTTTTCATGGTGGAAATTGGTGAATCGTTATTCGCCTACCTTCAAATATTTTGTAGCTTGGATTACGACATCCCTCTTCCAAGTTATAAAATATTGTGTTGGGTCCTAGCCTTAATATTTCATATTGGGTGTTATATTGAGGACTTAAATCAACTGACTTGAATTTCTCCCATTGTAGATGTCTGGTTCAGACAACTATGATCTTCCCAAATCTCTTGAAACAAGCTTTCCTAATGAAGATGATGTCCCGTGGTTGGATCATGGAAATCATACTTCTATTACTCTACCTCCTCCAATTATTCTCCCTAACCCACAAGTTCAAGGTCACTCAAGCCCTATTGGCAAGCAAAGTCTGTGTGTGCTCACATCTTGGAGATGAAGTCATATATAGACAGGCCGGGAGAGTTGGGTGTCAAAGTCTTGAGGAAGTTGGTTGTTGACTAGGTTCTTCAGTCACTTCCTAAGTCACATAGTGAGTTCCTTTGGGAATACTATATGATAGACCATGACATGACCCTTAATGATCTTACCTATTTGCTTGATGCTGAATCAACAATGATTTGGAGCACTGGTAAAGCAAATTTGATTGGAAGATCGACTTCCCAAACTTCCATGGACATTGACAATGGTAACATTAGAAGTCCTGAAAAGCTTTCTCTTCCCAATGGAAAGGGATCGGCCATGGTCAAGTCGAATTGACCCAATGGTAAAGAGAAAGGCTAAGTCTAAGATAGTCCCATGTACTGTGACAACCCGAAATTTCTATCTTGTAAAGCCATTCAACTTAATCATCAGTCAGACTTGTTTCTGCTATCTTTTAGCCTTGTTAAGTGTCTATTTGAGTGTTTTAAGACTAGTACATTAAAGGAGAGGGTGTTAGGAAGTATCTTCTAGAGTTCATTGTGTAGCATTCAAGCCAGAAAACTCCATCACATGGTGTTTACGGCCGTAAACTAGAGTGTACGGCCGTAAACTCATGTCTAGCCGTGAACTCCATCCCTTAAGTATGATTTCCTTCATTTTTCTTCACTTTTCACACTTCCAAGTCAAGAACACTCATTTCTCTCTCAAGTATCATCAAGAACACTTCCATTTCTCGTCAAAGTTGTAAGTGATTCTTTCATTATTAGTTGATATCCTTCTTGATCTAGTAAAACCCTATGATTTCATCCGTGAATTCACCTCTTTTGGGTTAGATCTTCAAATCATCAAGAACACCAAGAACACACACTAGTTCTTTGGGCCGTGAACACCCCTTCAAGCTTCCAAATCGTAAGTATCCTTTCCATATACTAGTTATCCATTAGAAGCTCTTGAATTACATCCAAGAATCAACCATTTTAGCATGATCATCAAGAGTTTACGGCCATAAACTCTCCCTTGGCCGTAAACCCTTCTCAAGAACATCATTGGCCATAAACCCTAGTTATTTCATGTGTTGGCCGTAAACATCTTTGGCCGTAAACACCCATGGCTGTAAACACATTGGCCGTAAACACCATTGGCCGTAAACACACCCTTGTTTGTGGCCGTAAACACCTTTAGTGCAATCATATGTGATTGTAACACTTCATTCTAAGTGTTTCCTAGTCCCTAAGGTGGTTCCCTAACATGATTAGTTGTTATATACACTAATTATATCCATATATGTGTCATTATATGCTTAATAGGATTCGTTTGTGCTCGAGACTTCACTTGACACCTAACATCCTATATCGATCTTTCATTCGAACCACTCACTATAGGTGAGTTCATACCCCTTAACTTATCTTTTAAATGATTTTAAATGCTTTTATGGGGGGTGTGGAATACAAGTAGAAAACATTATAGTTATTGTATCAATCACATGTGATTAATAACTATCAAACAAGTGGATTTCTTATACTTCAAAACTGTGTTATCAAACAAACTATGTCAAAACTCTTTTATATGCTAAACTCTTTAATAAAACTCTTTTATATGCTAAACTATTTAATAAAACTCTTTTAAACTTATATATTGTCAAATTCATGTCTATATAGATATAGTTATATAAATAAGGTTGAAAGGGCTTAGGACTGATAACTCGCTTTATTTCCTGTTCCTTGTTTGGTTGTGGACTTAGGGTACCGGTTGTTTGTCCGAGTATCGTTTGGATCTTAGTTATATATTATATATATGTGTATAAATATAAAAGTTCTTACATCGGTTCAATACCTTTGGGTAGCAAAGGTGTACAAACATGATCAATCATTCAAACAACATTACTAGTAAACTATAATAGGTATAGTTTAGAGGATTGCTACTCACTATTTCTAGTACAATGAAACATACAAGAGTCAGTTCAAACATACTATAATGAGAAAACAGAAAGAACATATTATAATGAGAAACAGGGAGGAACACACAATACACTAGAACAGAGAGAACATACAATACACTAGAACAGAGAGAACATACTATAAAAATACAAGAACACTATAACATTAATGTGAGACACTACTTCATGGCATGGCAATACTGTTGTGTCACGTTTTATAACCAGAGTCTCCTGGAGGGAGAGCGTGAGTTTGTGTATAGATCTATACGGGATTGACTATCCTACACCTTGTTGCTAGCTACAGTGGGACCTGCAGGTCTACGGGTGACGAATTTCATATCATTTCGACATCTTTGATCGTCGTGTTTACTAGTCAATCAAGTATGGTTATAATCTCATCACATTTTACCTTAATTAAGCAAACTGGTTTAAGGTAGTTAGTACATCGGTAGTTACTTATATACAATACTACAGTACATCGTTATTTTTCCAAATACATTCATATTGTGATCTTCCCACATAAAAGGTAATGTAAACTATATTTTGGTAATGATAGTCATACTTGGGAAAAACACTCACTTTTACAAAAGAACAAACATATAGAACAGTCGGGTCTTGGTAGAAGACTACATTTCATTATAAGTAGAAAATATAGGATTTTCTAGGAGATACAAACACTTACAAACATTTAAAACAAACACTTACAAACACTTTCTTCAAACTCATACAAACATTGACACTAAAATACTTATGAACTCACCAGATTTAATGCTGATCTACACTTTCAAAATAACTTGTATTCTCAGGTCACCAGTAGACAGGTACCGATGACCAGGTTTTGAGAAGACGGAGCATGTTCAAGACTCGTCTTTTATTTTGATTCATATTTTGGTGTCTTTCAAACTATACACAGAACACACTTGTATTAAATTATATTATTAATGCAATGGATGATGTTGTTGCTTGTTTACTATTGTGCATTGTTATGATACTGTACATGACGTCCTCCGCCCCCGAACGTTTCCGCCGTTCTGGTTTGGGGGTGTGACAGATTGGTATTAGAGCTTTGTTTATAGTGAATTGAGTATATCAACCCATAAAAGATATACAACTATAAACACATTGGGATTAAAACACTCTGACCAAGAGTTAATACTTTTAAAATAATAAAATATTTTAGTTAAGTATTTATACAAGCATTCATACTAGGATCAGTGTCATACTAGAACAGAACAACAATATTGCGATTGTTGGACAGTACAAGTAGGCTTGGGGACATATGATCAGATCTAGGAGTGATGTAGCCTGATCAACTATATCTTTTCGAGAAGTGATTAGCATGTGCCTAGGAATGGTTGTGGTGTTGCAGCAAGTCTAAAAAACTTACCAACACTACTACAATGAAAACTTTAGATCATAACATAAATTTAAAATACTATAGGAGTATTTTGTGTAACTATAATTACTTATGTGCAAACTAAAAGATCTTTATTAGTATGTCAATAGTTGCTGAGTGGATACGCTAAAGTTATATGTAACTAAGGTGTCATAGACTTAGAATCTGTGATCTTTTCTTTACTTCATGTTCCTTGTTTGGTTGTGGACTTAGAGTTAGGGTCACTTATTCGAAGGTCTATTCTATCTTGGTTACATATGATTGGTATGCACTACGCAAGTATTGAAGTAACTGGTAAGGATCATCCTATAATTATCTTAAGCAGTACGTCTATGAACTAATTTCTTTTACCCCTATTCCCGCGTAGATAACATGGCTGGATTCCATCCCCACGGCGACCCGTACTTTCCCAACCAAGGAAATGGTGGATGGCTCGATGCGGAGCCAGAAGAGAATCATGCAATTCCATTAGATGATGACTTCGCAGAAAACTTCCTTGAGGATTCTGACTCAGAGCCAGAAGTCAATGATCTACCCCTAGTGGCTCCAATCCTAAATCCTAACCCTCGTCTGGATTTTCAAAGCCCGAGGCCTCTGTGCGCAGAGAACTTGGGAAGGTGGAGTCAAGAACAGGGTCAAACCATACCATACAACGGAGACAGAAGCTTCTACAACCTGAGCGAGGGAGGCTCAGCAGACAGAGTCCTGCCTATTCTGGTTCGCAGGGTTGCTCGAAATGACAAGCAGGGTAGGGCAGCCATCAACCGAGTCATGGAAGTTGATGCCGATGTGGGAGTCAATACAGTCCGCATTCGCCATCTACAAGCTGCTCATGGAAGAACTCTAACCCACAATGAGGCCCTTCAGAGAGAACTTACTGCAACCCAAGCTGAAGTCAGGGAACTTCGAGCACGTCAGGCAATGTTCGAAAGGCGTATGTGGGAAATGGAGTGTCATCAGGCAGAATCAAAGGCTCGTCCGATCGGTTCTCGTCGCAAGTAGAGTCTACTCTACTTTGTCTTTTGGATATAATTAGGTCTATGTATAGACCCTAGTATAAATTTCCTGTTTATCTTAAAAACCTTGGACTTTCAGTCCGTTAGGTCTTTGTTCTGTCAAAATTTCTTATTCTGGTTTGATGTAAGACCTACTCTTAGGTCATTTTTCCTGAACTCGTTACATCTTTAATTTCTTATTCTGGTTTGATGTAAGACCTACTCTTGGCTCGGTTGATCACGCGCGTTGCACTCTCATCTTTTCCTTCTTTCAAAAGCTTTTTATGTTATTTTTTTTTGAAAACAAATTTACCCTTTTCTTAGTTTGAGTCCTGACACACCCGAGAGTATGCCTGAATCCCTGAAACCAAGGCTCTGATACCAACTTGTAACGACCCAAATTTTACAAAGAAATGTTTCATTTTTAATTAATCGGCCAAATTCATAAAACATGAAGATCCCAATAATTGTTTTCAAAACCACCATCGTTACATCATTATTATTTTCAAAACATCAGAGTGTCCCCCAAACTATATCGGAAAAGAGAGATAGAGTGCACGCCGCATCATCACTCCTTGCCTTTACCCTTGGACTCTGATGTACCTGAAACAAATCCACAAACGGTAAGCTGAAAGCTTAGTGAGTCCCCCAGAGCATACCCCACACAAACCACATATCACATTAGCTATAAAGCTACCTCTACCACATATCACATGTCAATTAGCCATGAAGCTATCTCTACCGTTAACCGCAAAGGCTATCTCTACCATCAGCCATAAAGGCTGTCTCTACCATTAGCCCTAAGGCCATCTCTACCATTAGCCATAAGGCTATCTCTACCATTAGCCACAAAGGATATCTCTACCACATATCATGAACACATACATATCACACCCCTACGTAATAAGTAAACCAACTATCACAAAATGGGTCGGCCTTGGTGCCTTAGACCCATTGGTATGGTGAGAAAACTCACCTCACAAAGCTGATTCGGCAACTGAATCCGGGTATGTCTTGTGCTGCCCTTCCCAAACTGTTTATAATCAATGAGTAAATAACTCAACATAATCCCATAAATACCCCAGGGTCAACCCTGGTCAAATTCAAAGTCTATAGTCAAGGTCAACAGTCCATATTGACCTTGACTCGTCGAGTACCATCAATTACTCGTCGGGTTCCCTGCTTAACTCATCGACTCGCCGAGTCGCCCGAGGGACTCGTCGAGTTACTTGGTGTTTACGGACGTAAACCACCAACCATACACCCTTGATCGTAAACCTTTGGCCGTAAACCCTTGGTCGTAAACCCTTGGCCGTAAACCCTTGGCCGTAAACCCTCTCGACTCGCCGAGTCGCCAGAGGGACTCGACGAGTTCTCACGTATTCGGTCATTTCCAGGGGGGTTTAAGGTTTCAAACTTCAGATCCATACTCTCCTAGTGAAGATGTCACGTAAAGTTGCAAACTTTACGTCCATGCATAGCCTCACATGGCCATAGCACCAAAACTAACCTTTAAACAAGGTTTTCATGCATGGAGAGGGAATGGGCTTAATAAAAGCTGCAACTTTATGACATTTGGGACCTAAGAAGGTCCAGATCTGGAACCATATCCTTGTGATAGGTCCATATCTAAGATTGCTTCTATTTCCTCAAAGTTGGTCACAACTCCCAAATAGAATATAGGCTCAAAGTAACAGATTCATACCTCAATTCAATGCCTAAGACGAAATAGATGCTTGATCTAACACTTCTCCCTTGATACTTCCTCTTCAAACTTGGAATCATCCCCAAAATCTCAAGGATAAGCTCCCAATTGATCTTACTTCACACACAAGTGGGTTTGCGGCCGTACACGTTCTTCTATGGTGCTAAGGGAGGCTACTGGGGCGGATAATGACGTTTATAAAGGGGGCAAACCCAAAATTTAGGGTTTCCTTTAAACAGCTCGGACTCGCCAAGTCGGTCCCGTTCTGCGTTTCCTGATCTCACGACCCTACTCGACGAGTTGACCTCCCAACTCGCCGAGTCCATGCATAAATCCTTTCCAATTCAAACCAGGTGTTACAAGTCTCCCCCACTTGAAATGGACTTCGTCCTCGAAGTCTGCTGACTCAAACAAATTGGGGTAATGATCTCGCATCTCCTCTTCCGGTTCCCAAGTCCATTCGGATCCCTTCCGATGTTGCCATTTCACTTTCACCAGTCTTACTTCCTTATTCCGAAGATCCTTCGTCTTCCTATCCAAGATGGCAACGGGCTTCTCAATGTAGTTCAAGCTCTCGTCCACCTGGATATCACCCAACGAGACAACCACAGCCTCGTTTGTGACACACTTCCGAAGTTGCGACACATGGAACGTGTTGTGAATCTGGCTAAGCTCCTCTGGCAGATCCAAGCGATATGCCACTTTGCCCACCCGGGTCGTGATCCTGAACGGGCCTATATACCGAGGCCCCAGCTTGCCCCTCTTTCGAAACCTGATGATCCCTTTCCAGGGCGACACCTTCAGCAACACGAAATCCCCCACCTGAAACTCAAGATCTGATCGCCGTTGGTCGGCATAGCTTTTCTGACGGCTCTGCGCGACCCGCAACCGGTCGCGCACCTGTTGAATCAACCCAGTAGTCTTGAGCACTACTTCAGTGCTTCCCATGACCCGGTGTCCAACCTCATTCCAACAAACTGGGGTCCTACACCTCCGACCATTTAACAGCTCAAACGGAGCTCGATCGATACTTGCATGATAACTGTTATTGTATGAAAACTCTGCCAGTGGGAGATACGTATCCCAGCTCCCTCCAAAATCCAACACACATGCCCGTAGCATATCCTCTAGTGTCTGGATCGTTCTCTCACTCTTACCATCGATCTGGGGGTGGTGGTACGCCGTGCTAAAATGTAGCTGAGTGCCCAACTCCTCGTGGAATTTCTTCCAAAATCTGGATGTGAACCGAACATCATGATCAGAGACTACCGACACAGGAACCCCATGTCTAGCCACTACCTCACACACATAAATATCCGCCAACTTCTCTGCGGATATACTTTATGATATCGGAATGAAATAGGCACTCTTCGTCAGTCTATCCACAATGACCCATATGGCATCCACACCCCTCGCCGTCCTTGGCAACTTCGTAATGAAGTCGATCGTGATCTCCTCCCACTTCCACATGGGAATGGGTAGCGGCTGGACCTTACCATGAGGCCGCTAATGCTCGGCCTTGACCTTCCTGCAGGTCAAGCACCGCTCTACAAACCAAGCAATTTCCCGCTTCATGCATGGCCACCAATAACTCAGCCTCAAGTCCCTATACATTTTTGTAGCTCCTGGATGTATAGAGAACCTGGACTTATGCGCTTCCTCCAATATCTTTTGTCTCACTCCCCCAGTCGTCAGTACCCACACCCGACCACACTGCGTCACTAGGCCTCGACTATCCTTAACAAACAAAGGATAATGCCCTCAGATTCTCTCTATCTTCTAATTCTCTTTCTTTACACCCTTAACCTGAGCCTCTCTGATCATCTCCAACAATGGAGAGATCACCGTCATTCTCAAACACACATTCCCAATCGGGGAACCCGCCGTCTTACGAAAAGCGTCAGCCACTATGTTGGCCTTCCCTGGATGGTAAAGGATCTCACAGTCATAATCCTTTAGCACATCCAACCACCTTCTCTGTCACATGTTGAGGTTCTGTTGGTCCATCAAATACTTCAGACTCTTGTGGTCTGTGTAAATGGTACACCGCACTCCATACAAGTAATGCCTCCAAATCTTCAGGGCAAACACCACTGTCCCCAGTTCCAGATCGTGAGTAGGGTAATTTGCCTCATGTGGCTTCAGCTGTCGCGAGGCATATGCTATCACGTGCCCTCTTTGCATCAGTACCGCACCTAACCCTGAAATTGATGCGTCACAGTACACCACCAGATCATCTAGTCCCTCTGGTAGAACAAGGATTGGAGCCTCGCACAATCTCCGCCTCAAGGTCTCGAAGGCCAACTGTTGATCCGTACCCCACCGAAACGTCACATTCTTCTTGGTTAGTCGTGTCAATGGCACAACAATCTTGGAGAAGTCCTGAATAAATCTCCGATAATAACCCGCTAAACCCAAGAAGCTACGAATCTCTGATGCATTCTTCGGTACTTCCCACCGCATCACAGCCTCAACCTTGGCTGTTTCAACCGAAATACCTTCCTGGTTGATGATATGCCCCAAGAATTGTACCTCTCGCAGCCAAAAATCACACTTGGAGAACTTGGCATACAACTTCTCCGCCCTTAGGGTCTCCAGCACCTCCCTTAAGTGTTGTTCGTGCTGCTCCCTGGTCTTAGAATAGACCAGGATATCATCAATGAAAACGATCAACGACCGATCCAGCATCGGTCTACACACCCTAGTCATAAGGTCCATGAATGTTGTTGGGGCATTGGTGAGCCCAAACGACATCACTACAAACTCATAATGCCCATACCAAGTCCTGAAAGCCGTCTTCGGTGTATCCTCATCCCGAATCCTCATCTGATGGTATCCCGACCGAAGATCAATCTTGGAAAACCAAGACACACCCTGCAGCTGATCGAACAAATCATCGATCCTTGGCAACGGGTAACGGTTCTTCACTGTTAGCTTGTTTAGTTCCCTATAATCGATGCACATCCTATGGGATCCATCCTTCTTTTTTACGAAAAGGATTGGTGCTCCCCACGGGGAACTGCTCGGACGAATGAACCCTCGGTATAACAGCTCCTGAAGCTGTGTAGATAACTCTTGCATCTCAGGTGGTGCCAATCGATATGGTGCCTTTGCTACCGGAGCGGCACCCGACACCAAATCGATGCGAAACTCCACCTGCCTCTCCGGAGGCACCCCTGGTAATTCTTCGGGGAAAACATCCCGAAATTCCTGAACAACCGGCACACTGCCTGCATCTTTCGTGATTTCTAACCTTGTATCTGAGATATATGCCAGAAATCCCGAACAACCCTGCTGCAGGAACCTCCTAGCCCTCGCAGCCGAATAGAGGGTCGGCCCCTGCGATGCCCTATCACCATTTATCACCAGTTCTCCCCCACTTGGTGTTCGAACCCTCACAACCTGATGCTCGCAGTCAATCATGGCCCCGTTGGCCCCCAACCAATCCATTCCGATAATCACTTTCAGCCCTCGCAATGGTATCGGGACTAGATCGACTCGAAATCTCTCACCAAGCACATTCAGGGCACAGTCCCGATACACCCTCGCAACACTAATGGTAGTGTCATAATTTACCAAATAAGGAAAGATTCTCATCACCCAAGTTTCAGTTGGATAGAAACTTGGAATCATGCAACTTGTATTGTATGTTGAATGAGAATTTTCATCTTTGGAAAATTAAGACTAATTCCTTGTTCACATGTATATGTGAGTCAAGTGAAGGACTAGGAAATCGGGTACACTTGGTTGTGCGCTGATCAGGTCCACCACAAAGAACGATAAGGCTATTCGTCATGATTTACTAAAGTTTAGTAAATATGGTTATACTTACAAGTTTAAGTGTCAAAGCTAGTGGGAGCATAAGTGTTATGCTAATAATTATCATGTTAGTGGGAGCATGATTATTATGTTAAGTGTTAATTATAGAAAACAAAAGTCTTAATTCGTGACTCTGTAGGGTTTGAAAAGTTGTTTTTCTATAATTAAGGGAGATGAAATTATACTTAATTTCAATTCTAAAAGCTTAGATTGAGATTTTAATCATCTTTAGTGAAGGATATATATATGAATTTTATGTTGGAATGGTTCAACATAAGGAAATTCTATATATATTGCGTTCTCAAAATTCGATTATGATTACGACATCCCTCTTCATAGTCGAATTATGAAAACATGGCAAAAACAAAATATTGTAGCAAAAGACTGGTCTAGGATCATGTCTTTATGTGAGACATCATGAATCGTGTCCCATATGCTTCGGGTATAGGGTCGATTACATGTGCTATAATATTTTTCCTTTCTAAATTTTCCAAATTCCTAGGGCATTAAGAGGGGAAAAGGTCCAGAATTGGATATGACTAAAATGATTAAGCAATTGTCGAGGACAATCTGAGGTTTACCAAAGATTGGTTGCTCATGGACAGTTGGAAGTATGATGTAAATTTTTTGGAAAGGACCATATTGACATATTCTGAAAGGAGGCAACTCTTGTTCAGAAGTGATAGTCAAAATGGGAATATGGAAATGTTTCATAGGTGGAAGTTATTCATTAAATATGTGTAAGATTAGAAGACTTCTTTTCATGGAATTGATCTCCATTGGAATACTATGTAATGTCTGTTGCCAAGTCTTTGTGACTTTTGTGCATAGTCATTACAAGAGAATCAATGCATATAAGTTTAGACTCTAACAGATTTCAGTAAATGGCTAAGAATCTTGTATTCTTACATTTGCAGTAAGGATTTGGGATTGTGAAATGAGCATCATTGGAATCATGTTCAATTGGTCTATTTCACAAAGTAAGGATCATAGACAAACATAATGTGCATACTTGGAGTATGACATAACTATTGTTTAGAAAACATAGTGTGTCTGCTTGGAGCATGAGACATCTATTGTTTTAATTCAAGTATTAAGTTGATTATTTGAAACATTATGCAATGAATAATGTGCAATCAATATGGTGATTAAATAAAAGGTGTTTTATTTATATTCATAAGTTATGAGACCATATTGGATTCGATCGTTCTGGTGTTTCACTTTGCATGTTTTGACTTCCCGAATAACTAGGTTGTTCAAACTCTCCACAGTCAATCATATTTTGGAAGTAGGTATGAATCAAGACTGTCATGAATTGGGCTTGTAGATGTCTAAAGTGTTTAGACATAGCAAAAGTTGCTGCAACAGTCATGAGTGCTCCTAGAATGAGATTCGAGTATTGGATTAAACCCATGCTCATTTGAATCACTTCATGGATTTTATCACCAGTGATCATGAGATGATAATATCTTATATTCTTCAAACGGAGACGTGTGAGTTGTAGTTGCGCGTCGGTTGCACATTGACATATGTAAACGCAACCAGTAACTTGGTTGTTATAAAACATATCGTTGTGTGTAATTTGATGAGTAAGTACAAGCGAACATTTGGGTCAAAGTTTATCCATTCCTTTTACCCTTGGAGGGATAAGAGCGATATCTGTGGGCCCCTCGATGATCACTACAATTAAAATTACATTTAGTGATATATTTTGTTTTGTGCCACTATAAGATGTTTTTAGTGGCACATATTTGTTTTGTGCCGCTATAAGATGTTTTTAGTGGCACATATTTGTTTTGTGCCACTATAACTAAAAAAATTATAATTTTTGTATTCCCCGCTAAGATTAAAAGTTCCGCCAACTAAAATTTCCTAATTTTCATATTCCCGCTGTGATTAAAAGTTCCACCTAACTAGGGTTTTATACCGACTGTTAGCAAGTCGCCGACACATAAGGCTGAACTCTCATTCTCTCAAAACCAGAAGGAACAAAACCATCCCGAAGCTCACCATTACGCAATCAACCATCGCCCTTTGTCAACCCTAACCTTCTGTCATTGATATCGTCCATCGTCAACTCTTCCCCCGCTCCAATCATCAACAATTTTGCTGCTAGACGATATCACCATCGCGATTTCTATCTATGTCAAAATCAGACACTTACGCGGTTGCTGCCATAGACCATCATCAACCCTTTCACCGTCGGCCTCTGTCTCCGGTAAGCTATGTTTCTCAATCTCTCATTTTATCTTTCCATTCAGATTCAAACTTCTAAGAATTCTCTTAAACCAAAAAGTAATTTCCATCAAAATTTGTAATATATACCTGATTCAAGGTTCTATCTTCCCAATTTCCATTTTGTAAGCCCTAATTTTTTGTGGTATTGAAGTCGATGGTTATTCTCCTAGGGATTCAACTCCCACTCCTAAACTAAAATACGTTATTACAAGTGGCTCTGTCGCTGTCGTTCAATCATTTTGATTTGCTTGATTGCAGCCTTTGTTTTGAACGATGTAAGTTGATTTTTTTAGGTTTGAAGCATACTCTAGGATGTCTTTATGACAGAACCTTGAGGTTAAACTGTTAGAATTTTTTTGGTAATGTTAAAAATTTGGTATGATAAATCTACAAATTTTTGTGCATCAATTGAGGGCTTGATTATGCTTCTTACAGGAATACACGAAGAAGCCAAGAAGTCGACTTACAAAATGCATATGGGTAGTTTTGTGAGAATAAGAACTTGTTAATCCCTTGGGTTTTTTTAATGTTTAACATGTAATATGATTTTGCGATTTTTTTTTCTTTTGTAATGAATCTCTCAGATTGAGCTTTAGAGTTATGTATCTCAACAGCCTTGGGAGAAGATAAATGTTCAGACAACCGTAAGTTTCATTTTATATTTCCTTATTAATTTGTGTTATAATGTTTTATAGTTGAAATTTTCCATTGATTAATTGGTTTAGAAAACTTTTGTACAAAAGGATTGTTTTGATCTCTATGGTTATAGATTTTGGCCAGCCTGCAGATTAGGTGATAATAAATGTTCAGTAACAATTCATCATATTTTCTATATACGTGGTAATCAGACAAAACTTTGACGTACTTGCTATTTAGCTGTGTTTTGGTCTTCATTTTTATATGATATTATTTAGCACATTATTGTGATGTTCAAACCAGTAGTGAAAACTTGTAATCCATAAGTTGCTTTAATGTTTACGTATAGTCCACAACTTGCTTTACATTTCACATGTTTTCCACTAGTGAGAGGTTAGATGTAGTTGGGTTTAATGTCCAATATGGTAATAATAAATTTGAAAGTTGGATTCAACGTCTTCAAGGTTATATTTTGCAGCAGCTGCATTGAATTTTGTAGTCATTTTTTCTTGTAACTAATATTTTAATGGTAAATGATATCCTTTCCTGGATCGTTTTTATGTTACCTTTAGGACCGGATGAAGATTGCATAACTTGATTTTAAAGATTTTAAAGGTACTACGGTTGCTGATTACAAACAAGGGTAAATTCCTCCTAGGTGCATATTCAAGTATGATGTCTTATTCAATCTTTATGTCAAGGTTAAAAGAGCAAATTTTACTCGGGCACTCTACAATCATCCATATCCATGCCATTACTTTTGCCATGTAACTATTTTCTATGGTGGTTAAATTAATTAAAAAATTTCACTTTTTAAAAATTAATCTTTTTGTTCAGGTTATCAGGTTTTGGAAAAGGCTAAAATACTTGTACAAAGCTTGGGAAACTAGTTGCAAAACCACTTTGGAATACAACAAGAGCAATTATGCAAAGTCCATCTACAGTCAAACTTTTTGTTTCATAAGCAACAAATATTTATTTTGATAGTTTTATGTTACTACCCCAACATTTAGACTTATTACATTTTGATGACATTTGTGTTTGTAATTATTTAGAGTATTGTTGTTAGACACATTAATTTATAAATTAAGTAACGATATTTTGTTTTTCATTCATTATCTTAATTGTTTTTTTTAGTATTTTATATTCCAATTAAATTAAAAACAAATTAGACATAACTTTAAAATATAATTTTTTATAGTAAAGAGAATGGCATTTGTTTTAGCAAGTATGCAGTGGTATCAAAAAATGCCTTTAAAACCTAAAAGTGTTTTAGTGGCATAACAAAAAGTGCCACTAAAACTCAAAAGGGTTGCAGCGACACAATCGAGAAGTGCCACTAAAGGCTTTTAGTGACACTTTTTTTTTGTGCCGCTGATTCTCCAGTGGACCTTTAGTGGCATTTTTTTGGTTTTTAGTGACACTTTTTCTGTGCCACTAAATGTCATTTTATTTGTAGTGGATTTAGTGATGACACCCCTAAGTGCTTGGCCAAGCCTGGACTGATTTGATTTGTTCAGTTAGTCAGTCGTCATAAATCGGAAATCGGGAAACAACAAATGGACAAAGAGAATGATTATAATCCATGTCTCAGTTCATATGATATCTAGAATGGAGGAATATATGATCCCTTATCTAATGGACACGTCATTTGACTAGGTCAGAGTTCGACACCGACTTTAAGAGCTACGATTGCTAGTCGGGATCTTGGAGTCATACTTGAATAATAGTTTTAGACTTATCCAAGTGGGAGACTGTTGGATTAGATGTCTAAGCCCATAACTATTATTGGTATGTACTCGACCCGAGAGTAGCATGGTCCATTAGGGTTGCACTTCACCGAAACAATTTGTATGACTAATCTTTTGAGAATAGTATATTTATGATTTATTAATATATTATAAGTTATAATATATTAATATGAAATCATATTAATCAAGAATTAATTTGGAATTAATTTGGTGATCAAAAGAGACTAATTAAATATGGACTCTTATATATATAGAATGGGTCAATGTTCATTTAGGATGAGCTAAGCTTGCATGGATAGTCCATGGAGTTTTTAACCCATGGATCCTATGGAAATGAAAGGTCATGGGTATTAGGGTTTACATGGATGTAACCCTAATCCACCATACTATATAAAGAGGTCCTTGACACTTGAAATTAGCACTAGAGTGTGAAGAAAGAGGGCATAGCCGATTTCTAGTGTGCTTACTATTCTCTCAAGTTTCCAAGGTGTTTTGGTGATTTGTGATTCCACTTGAGGCATCCACATTATTGGTGCTAGGCTCTTGAAGCTCCAAGGAATCAACCACAAGAAAAGGTATGTCATCCTACTAAGTTTTATATTACAAGTACCCCATGATATGCTAGTTAGGATGAGAACCTTGGAAAAACCATATTTGCATGTATAATAGAGAAAACATAGATCCAAGGTTTCTAGGGTTGCACGTACACCATAGGAGTGTTAGAATGCTTAAAACCCATCAGTTTGATCTAGGGCCATTACTACATCAACATCACTCCAGTCCTTGAACACCTTAGTGTCAATAGGCCATGTCCCGAATGGTTGTCTAGAAAAACCATTCGACATCACTATTGGCTTAAGCTCCTATCCTATAAGTATCTTTCAACCTATTAGGCCAACACGAAATCCGGATAGGGTATACACACCTAAGTTTAGGTTGCTAGCCTATTACCCCCACCAGTTTATTCCCCATTTTAATTAATGTTTTATTAATTCTTCACACAAGGGTTACACAACGCTCCTCATTAATGTCCCTAAGTAATCATGATCAATTATTGTTAATATTATAGGCATATTACTTCCAAACTCCTCACTATGTAAACACGCATATACAACATATCAAGTTAAAGCATTTTACATCACCATATAATCATGCCTATATTAGTGCACATATATCACTAACTTGCATTGTCCTAATCATCATAGACAAGTATTTCTAGAAAAATCACATCATGCATTCATCACACATAATCTATAACAACCGTTTTCCAGATTGGTTTAGCTTAAGACTTAACGAGATAAAAGATGGAATTTTTGGGAAAAACTCCATGCCACGACGTGGCATGACTTAAATGGAACACGTCTATCTGATGAGTGCCATGACATGACAGTAAGATGGCCACGACGTGGAAGTTGTTCTGGCCCGAGCCTATAATTTTAGATTGGTAGTGATCTATTAGGTTGGTAGATATATATGATTGCCTGTGCTAGTTGGTTATTTTTATATGTGCATATGTCGACATATTATGGTTGGGTTGAGGCGGTCCTGCTTTGTGTTGAATGCCAAGATACCCAGGCAATCCATTTGATACTGTAGGCCCAAGGGAGCGGTCCAACTTATGTTGTAGGCTTGGGAGCGGTCTAACTTATAGCTAAAGGCTCAGGTGACGGTCCATCCGTGTGTTGTAGACCTTGTTTGCATGAATTGTATGTATTTTACTGTGAGGGGTATTTTGGGGGAACTCACTAAACTTTGACTTACAGTTGTTGATTTCATGGTTTCAGGTACATCAGATGATCAAGGAAAGACGATGGTGTGACCGTACACATCCTCCTACTGATATATGTTTTGAGAGATTACTGATACTCTGATTTTATGAATTTGTTTTGAAAATAATGGTTATTTATATTATGTTTTGTGGAAATGGTTTACAAAAATGAAACTTTTTTATCATGATTTTTTTGGGATGTTACAAATGCGTGTAATACACTTTGGTGTTTAAATGTACCCATCGGCATAAAGATTCCAAGTTTTATCAGTGTATGGTTATTACAGTGAATCATTAACTTCTTTGATAGAAGAATTTTTAGGGCGAGAGAGGATAGGTGTGTGTAATACATCACGGTACATGATATACCCATCAATACAAATTTTTCAAGTTCTCATCAACGTCTGGTATTATACGCTGAATCATATAACTTCAAAGAAGAAATCAGGGTAAGAATGGATTGATGCGTGTGATAAGCTATGGTACATAGCTTAACCATCGGCACATAATTTTGAACTTTGATCAGTGAGTAGTATTGCTTACTGAATCGTCAAGTTCTAAGTAGAAGAATTGTATGAGAGAGATAGGATGTCTCAATCACACTGAGGTAAAATCAGCATAAATCATTGACAGTGAGTGACTCATCAACAAGAGATGGTTTAGTCCTTGTATCATAGATTAAAGTTGCAGACTAGAATTAAAATTCACCATCAATTTGAGAAACATGGTACATGACCAAATTGGAAAGAAGATAAGAACAAATGAAACAGTCAAAGAAGAATAAGTCAAAAGAGAAATTTTGCATCTTTTTCAGGAGAAGTAATAAAGACCGGATCCATTAAATCTTTTGAATTGAATGGTCGTTAATGAATTTCGTTTCTATAGGATATCTGTCCCTCAACATTTTCTATAAAAAGGAACACAAACAAGATCAAATATGTTAAAACAAACCACAACACAAGAAGAAAAGAATACCCTTATACATTAAAATACCGTAGATGGACTCCAAGCTTCATATTCACCAAGAACAAAAGAGGTTCAACAACATAGTCTTTGTAAGCAACAAGTTATAAGCTTCCAATGTTTATAACATTCGAGTTATGAGAATCAACAAGACTATACTCAAAGGTTCCATTCATTGTGAATCATGATAGAAAAGATGGGGACCATTGTCTTGACAATGTGCTCTTTGGATCTTAGATGGGAAAGGGTTAGACAGTGAGAGCGTCTATGTAGATTTGTCGTGCCAAGCTACCTAGCTTCACTTCATCACATTACAACAAAATAGGTTGCAGGAAAAGGCAAGAAGAGTGTCTAGAAAAACAAGTTCAGACACATATCTTCCTTATCTTGAGTCGACTGTAATACGCTCTGTGTCTCACAACCTAACCATCAGCTTCAAGATGAAGGATGTTGGTGTTGAGGAAGATGCAAAGCCAACTTCAATAAGAAGATCTTGTACCAACGAAAAGGGAAGGTTGGAAAGGCTGATCTTTTCTACGAGGGATGAGCAATAATGATCAACGTCAAGGAAAAGATAGATGATTAAGTGACGAGAGGTCAAAAGAGAAGAAAACACATAGTTAACATTAGATAAAAACATACAATGTATACTCCTTTGGAAGACAAGTTAGAAATCTTATTTTCTAATGCAAAGAGTAGGATTTTTTTTAACAACAAAAAAATCACAAAAATTATGTTCAGTAGATCTAGAATGCGAAGAAGTAAAATAAAGAAAGCATGTAACAGTATTGTCAAATTAAAACATGTAAATGTCATTTTTCCTGAAAGCAGTGAGCACGATTGAGTTCTTTGAGTCAATGACTTTTTCCTTTATAACAATCGTTTTGCACTTTATTGTTCCAAGGCCTTTAACAGTTCCCTCGCTACTATCTCTAAATGTAACCTTAGGACCATCTTTCTTCACATAGTTATTCAAGAGAGACTTGAGACATGTCATATGCCTAGAGCATCCACTGCCTAAGCACTAAATGTGCTCCTGACCTAGACACGTGGATGAGGGGTTCCAATTTTCATTTTTTACTCCCTTGCAGCTTGAAGAGGATAATCGTCAAACGTGCTGAAGCTGCTATCGTATTCCTCAGAGAGGACTTCATTAATACGCGTCATAAAACCTTTGACTTTTGGTTTCTGTTTCTTTGGACCGATGGCCACGTTCTCAACCATAGGCTGATACATGGGAACGTGGCCATCGGTGGAAATCCAAAGCAATAGTTGTTCACGAAACCAATTGTTTTCAACGAAACAGAAATCCAAAGCAATAGTTGTTCATGAAACCAATTGTTTTCAACATGGTTTCATGAACAACCATATGTCCATTCCATTGTCTGTAACCAGTTATATTTCTTGGTAGCAGAAGCTTTTTGTTATATATATATTATTGGCAGGTTCATAAAAAAGAAAAAAGATGGATTGATTATTACATAGGTAGACTTAAGTACGTTGCACCTCCATTAAATAGTTGGCATTGAATTTTAATTACGTGATTATCTCATTTAATGTCTATCCAAGAAGTAAGTAGGTTACCCTTCACCTTTTCGATAAAGGACATTTTTAATATGGACTTTTTAAACCAAAAATGAAAAAATCATAGGGCTTAAGTGATAATTTTTTATTTATATTATAAAATACAACCGCTTTACAATTTACAACTTTTACATTGAAAAACAATAATAGTGTTGAAACAAATTCACCGGTGAAATTAAGAAAAAACCACATCCTAATTACATGGTATTCATGACCTTGTATTTGACTACATGTAACATTTTAATAATCTAGAAGGTCAAATTCATGTTTTTCTCATATGGTTATAGAAGATACCAAGTAATTTTTGCAACTTGAAAGTTTTTAAAAATAGTCAAAGCATTAAACATTTAAAAAACATGTAAACAAGTGAAAATAAAAACCATATGTTTTCAATTAAATATCATTACTTTATAAAACATGGGTCGGAATAATAAAAATACCCCAAAAGAAATAGTTATAGGTGTAAAATATATTCAATTGATTTATTTACCAAAAAAAACCCTTGAAAACAATCAAATCTAAATATTTATTAAAAAATTGCCTTCTGGAAGATTGAAAAGACAAATCTTGAGGAAAAAGAAACCCATTTAACAGGGCATACACATTGAAGAGCATACGGCATATAAACCATTCCATTCCTAAACAAAAGCTAAATATTCCGATTAATCTTCATATAAAATCACCACCAACACAACCCATTTCAATCGCATTCTCCCACAGCCGCCGCCTAATTTTTTCTTCATTGATTCCATTCTGATTCTTCAAAGTTTTCTGAGTTTTCGTCTCAATCGATCGGAAAGAATATGGATCAAATGGCGACTGATCAGAGCCTGCAACTAGTAGGTACGAAGAGGCCGAAAACGAAGATTGTTTGTACTTTGGGACCTGCATCTCGATCGGTTCCAATGGTTGAGAAGTTGTTGAAGGCAGGGATGAACGTTGCTCGCTTCAATTTCTCTCATGGATCGTTTGAATATCATCAGGAAACTCTCGATAATCTCCGACAAGCCATGGATAACACCGGGATCCTCTGCGCCGTCATGCTCGACACCAAAGTAAGTTTCTACACTAATCAATTTAGTTTGATTAATTTCAAATGTTTCTCGCGTATGATTCACGTCAACGCTACAGTTTTACAGTTTAAACGTTATGTAAATTTGACCTAATTGTCATTAGTATGCGTACAAAATCAAATCGAATCTCGTTCTCGATCTTTTAGCGGTTTATATCAATTTTGACTACGTAATTTCTTCGTTTGACCTTATAATTACTCTTTTTTTTCTTCAAATGATTAGTACTTTGATTTTTCGTTACAAATCCATCACTATCCAATCCAACAATATACTTTGTTACAACGAATTTTGCCTAAAATCAAACCGAAGAAAACGAATCTAAAATCAAATAGCTTGTTTGTAAAGCTAGATTGATTGTAAATGCGTTGTCTGACTTGTACAGTACAACCTTGCATAGCATGTTCCATGATCTTTTCCTATTGGCTTGTTTAATTGATTTTGTCCAATTGTTCTCCTGTGTTTCTTTATAGAATTGATGACACATGTTCATTGCTCATTGCTCATTCTGAATATAATTCTTTCATTTTGTTTTTTTGTGCAATTTGAATATCACATTCATATTCAAACCAATATCCAAACAATTGATTTCGTTTCTTAAAACTCCAGGGTCCAGAGATTCGAACAGGGTTTCTGAAAGATGGGAAGCCAATACAACTAAAACAAGGTCAAGAAATCACGATTTCCACTGATTACACCATTAAAGGAGATGAGAACACGATTTGCATGAGCTACAAGAAGCTAGCACACGATGTGAAGCCACAGAGTGTGATACTCTGTGCAGATGGAACCATTTCGTTTACTGTTCTTTCTTGTGACATTGAGAATGGGTTAGTTCGTTGTCGATGTGAGAACACTGCTGTTCTTGGTGAAAGAAAGAATGTTAATCTTCCTGGAGTGATTGTTGATCTTCCTACTTTGACTGAGAAAGATAAAGAAGATATAATGAAATGGGGTGTTCCTAATAAGATCGATATGATTGCTCTTTCTTTTGTTAGAAAAGGCTCGGATCTTGTTGAAGTTCGCAAGTTGCTTGGAGAACATGCCAAAAACATCCTTCTCATGTCAAAGGTTCGTTTTTTACTTTTTTCTTCAGAAATTCCATGTTATTATAAATTGGACATGTAATTTTTAATCACCTTTATATAATCATTTAACTTTGTTATATAACTTACAATTACACACTACAAATATAACTTGGTATTCTATCAAGTCATAAAGAAGAAACAATGATTGTAATTTGTAGTTTGTAATTGTAATTTATACAAAAATAAATAATATAATTGTTGGATTTTTTTTTAAATTCATAGTTAAACTATTTACTAAACAATTAGTTTATAAGCTATCGTTTTAAAAAAACTATTCATGTCAACGAGTTTATTGAGCTATTTTAAAATTCTTTTAAATATACCCTTTATTATTTATTGGGTTAATGTCATAAAAAACTTTATATTTTGTCTTTTTCCGGATTAATCCTCAATTTTATTTTTTTTCCTAAAAAATTTGTATTTTTTTGTTTTTTCGTTTTTTCCAATCGGGCTTTTTAGTCATTTTTTCCATAAAAAGTTGTAAAATGTGAGGGTTTTTCATGAAAAACTAAAATAGTTGAAGATTTATTTGGAAAGTGTTAGAAGGTTGAGAGTTTTCTTCGAAAAAAAAACAAAGTTTGTGTTTTTTTGGAAAAAATGAAAAATAGAAGGTTTTTTTTTCTCTGGAAAAAAAATAGAGATGTTTAATCCGGAAAAAACACTAAATATAAAGTCTTTTATAAGATTAACCCTTATTTATTTAAAAAAAAATCAATCTCCTACATACCTTTTTATGTCATTTTACATATTTCAGCTAGTCTATCTAACTAGCTGCCAAAGCCAAACATCTTTTTTATGGGCTTGTTTTTCGGTTAGTCTGCCAAACACAGCCTAGACTGGATCGGTCCTAATCAGTATTTTCTGGTATTTTCAGGTGGAGAACCAAGAAGGTGTAGCCAACTTCGACGACATCCTTCTCAATTCCGATGCATTCATGGTAGCACGTGGCGACCTCGGAATGGAAATCCCAATCGAAAAAATCTTCTTAGCACAAAAAGTGATGATCTACAAATCCAACCTCCAAGGAAAACCCGTAGTCACCGCCACCCAAATGCTCGAATCCATGATCAAATCCCCCCGCCCCACTCGCGCCGAAGCCACCGACGTCGCCAACGCTGTCCTCGACGGCACTGACTGTGTCATGCTCTCCGGAGAAACCGCCGCCGGCGCCTACCCAGAACTCGCCGTCCAAACCATGGCCAAAATATGCATCGAAGCCGAAAACACCATCAACTACAAAGACCTTTTCAAAAGAATCGCCGCCAACGTCCCCATCCCAATGAGTCCACTCGAATCCCTCGCCTCCTCCGCTGTCCGCACCGCCATCGCGTCCAAAGCGACCCTCATTTTGGTGCTCACGCGAGGCGGCACCACCGCGAAGCTGGTGGCTAAGTACCGCCCAGGGATCCCGATTCTGTCGGTGGTGGTCCCGGAGATTCAAACGGATTCTTTTGATTGGTCGTGTAGCGATGAGTCGCCCGCGAGACATAGTTTGATTTTTAGGGGGTTGATTCCGGTTTTGATTGCGGGGTCCGCTAGGGCTTCGCATGATGAGTCCACTGAAGAGGCGATTGAGTTTGCTTTGAAACATGCCAAGGAGAAAGGGTTGTGTCAAGATGGAGATGCGGTTGTTGCGTTGCATCGTGTGGGGACTGCTTCTATTATCAAGATTGTGACAGTGAAGTAAGGAATTGGAATATTGGATTGGATTGTGGCCATTTTTGCCTGTTTGTGGGTTACTACTATTAATAGTCGATGGGTTTTGTAT